>NC_086445.1:563594712-563930962 GCF_028390025.1 Pseudophryne corroboree
AGGAGGATGCTTCTTGAAGGGAAAAGCATAACCTAGAGATACCACTTCCTGCACCCAGGCATCTGTTGTAGACTGCTGCCAGATCTGTGCAAACTGAATAAGTTGGCCCCCTACCCTGGGGTCCCCAGGTGGAGGCCCGCACCATCAGGCTGATGGCTTATCTTCTGATTTGGAAGCTGGCCCTCTGTTAGCCCAATGTTTTTTAGTCTTACCAGACTTGTTTTATTGGGGCTTACGATCACTTTTTGCCGTCACTTTTCCTTGAGACCGAAAGGGCCAAAAAACCGTAACTTTAGGTATGCAGTTGAATGTGGAAGGAAACTTGACCTTTTTGCAGTCGCTTCTGACTCCAGAATATCCGTCAGTTCTTTACCAAAAAGAATATTTCCAGAAAAAGGCAAATATTCCAAAACCTTCATGGATTCTGAATCAGTTTTCCACGTACGTAACCAAACTGATCTGCGAGCAGCTATTGTTGAAGCTGATGCCCTGGAGGCGATAGTACCCATATCTAATTCTTCTTCCAAGAATATTGCAACCTATTTTATATGGGCTATATGGGATTTTTGCTCTCTAGAAGCTACTGAAAAATCCCCCTCCAATGTATCAGCCCAGGCAGCCACTGCCTTTGCCATCCAAGCTGAAGCTATGGCTGGCCTTATAACTGCCCCGGACAGGGAAAATATGGTTTTTAGAAACCCATCCACCCTCCTATCCGTGACATCATTTAATGATGTTGAAGGCAAAGGCAATATAGACTTTCACACTAATCGAATCACAATTGCGTATCTACTATAGGAGCCACTTCCCTTTTTAAACAATCCCCAGCTAGAAGAGGATAATTAGAATCCCATTTTTTTGAAATTCTAAATGTCTTATTGGGTGTAGCCCAAGCCTCTTCCATGATTTCCGTCAGCTGATCTAACCCTGGAAACTCAGTCTTAACTGTTTTGTGATGTTTAAACACAGGTGCCTTGGTTTTTAACACAGGCTCTGCTGAATCCTCTAAGGATAGAATGGCTTTCATTGCTCTAATTAACTCAGCTATATCCACTGAGCTAAGACCTTCTTGCTCCTCTTCGTATGCCGAAGTAGAATTAATTGTGCTTTCATCTACCTCATGTGTAGCCTGTGAAGGTGAAGATTTACTTACCATCGGTTTATCAACTTGTTTCTTTTGAGAAGCTGCTGATGGAAATGATATACCGTAGGGAGCTGCATGTAAGGGTTTATAGTGTAACCTACAGTATTCCTGGTACAGAATCTGTAGGAATTATCCATTCAGCTATACTGGACAAGGTCTGTGCAAACATAGCCCAAGGTGGATCCATCTGTACCTGATGTTGTACAGGAATCTGCCTTGTATTATGCTGAAAACTAAAACAATTTGCACACAAACCATCCTGAACCAGATCCTCAGAGGATAATACAGTTTTGCAAGACAAAGATGATATGAGTGTTGTTGTTGCTGAGAGTGTACCTTCCTGACCTTTGCTGCTCTTAGACATGATAAATAATCAGCACTTTCACAGTGTAGTACACAATTTGTGACTGTAGTCACTTTAAACATTCTAAAGTGACATACAATCTGACCCTACCCATGCACCAGCATTAAGGATCAGAATAAACAACTGACAAACATAGTAAAGTCAGCAATTACACTAGCAGTCAGTCACACATCATACATTAGCAAATATGAGCACATCATCAACTACAAACACATTTTTAAATATGTAGGAGAACATATTACTGATCATGTTTAAACAGATGTAACGTATTCAGATGCAATGTGAAAGAAACAGCATTAAATGTATACAGACTCATATGCAATAGGCACTTATCTAACTATTCATACTCAAAAACCTATAGTGAACACAGACGCTCAGTGAACACAGATGCACCGGTCACACATCTGCCTATACAGTTCATGGTGGGAGACTCAGAGGAAACTCGACATGAAGCGGGGGAAGGGATGACCAGGAGAGCTTCTGACTCCCCGTGCTGACATCGACCCTAGGGATTGTGGCCTGATGCTATTCCTGCAGCCTATGATCCCTAAGGCCTAGAACTGGTGCACCCACGGTGGCAGTGGCGTCAGCTACTGTTTGGTAGTCTCCTCCCAAAACAGTGCAGCTGTGTCCGTATTCCATCTAGCTAAGCGGAACCGATGCCTTACCTTCTCCCCGTGCTCCGGCCACAGCCTGGTAACGTCTGCTGGACCTGCTAGTAATCCGACACAGATGCCCACCGAAATAGCACTGTACTTGTGGGTAAGTGTTGTCGCGACCCGACGGAGACTTTTTGGAGCAACTCTTTCTAATATACGTATAAGGCGCTGTTTAGAAAGATCACTCAAAAAACTAGTAAGACTATAAAAATAAAATAAGATAGCTTAGGGCTGCTAAAGAACAAACAGCCCTCTCACCATGGTCCAGCTCCTGCCGCCAGGGCCGTCATCAAGGGGGTGCCCTGTGTACACTTGTCCCGGGCCCAACCACACTGATAGAGAGTGGAGGGCCCAGGCTGCTCAAACAGCCTGTCATAGCTATGCCCGGTGGCGTCCGCCACCACTCCCCTTCCCCTGAGAATGTCATCAGCGGGCCGCGGGCTCTTCCCCTCCGCCCGCTGCCACCTGCCGCAGATCCACGCCACCCGCCGCCGATCTTCTCCTGTACTTTGCTCTATGCCATCCGTGCCCTCCCCCGTCTATAGGAATAGGCCCCGCCCCCTTCACTCTGCCCGCCCCCTTCTTCCCCTGTACCTTGCTCTCTGCCATCCGTGCTGTCTCCCGTATGTATCAATAGGCCCCACCCCTTTTTCATTCAGTCCGTCCCCTTCCCCTGTACCTTGCTCTCTGCCATCCCTGCTCTCCCGTCTGTA
Organism: Pseudophryne corroboree; assembly: GCF_028390025.1. Lineage (NCBI taxonomy): Eukaryota > Metazoa > Chordata > Amphibia > Anura > Myobatrachidae > Pseudophryne > Pseudophryne corroboree. The sequence goes on from NC_086445.1 coordinate 563,597,593, forward strand.
GGAATGGACACCGCCCCCTTCCCCTCAGCCCGCCCCCTTCATCCCCTGTGCCTTGCTCTCTCCCCTCTGTAGGACTAGGCCCTACCCCCTTTATCTCCTCAGTCTACTCCCTTCTTTCCCTGTGCCTAGCTCTCTCCCCTCTGTGCTCTCTCCGGTCTGTAGGACTAAGCCCCGCCCCCTTCTTCCCCTCCACTCTCTCTCCTGAGAAAGTAGAACTAGCCTTCCCCCTCCTTACACTCCATTCTGCTGCTCTCACTCTACTCGGTCTGGAGCTCTGTTGGGGAGAGAACTCACGGTGAGCTCATATAGTAAGAGTAACTGAGATGTTTTAATTTTATTGTGAGTAGTGTAGTGCAGTGTGGTGATATAGTATGCCGTATGGGGGGGTATAGTGTAGTGATGTAGTGCAGCATATGGGGGGTTCTAGCGTAGTGATGTAGTGTGGCATATAGGGAGGGTGGTAGCGTAGTGATCAGATGTAGTGCAGCATGTAGGGGGGATGTAGTGTAGTTATGTAGTGCGGTGTATAGGGGTGAATCACCTTATTTAATGTTAACCCACCTCATAAATATTTAATGATTCCACCACCCCTTGAAAAATTCATGAGCCCCCATCACGTTTGATAATGCATACATTTTTATTTTTTTTAATAAGGTGTTAAATATTTTTTGTAAAAGTGTGTGTGTTGGGTGGGGGGGGGGGGGGGGGTGGGGGGGGGGAAGGGCTGCCTATTTTGCCAGTCCCGGGCCCCACAATTTCTGGTGGCAGCCCTGCCTGCTGCACCAAACAAAAAACTGATTTGCCTGAGCCAGTAGGCGGGGATATATGGACGGGCCCATTGCATCCTGGAAGGCCAGAAGCTTTGATCGATTGGTGCCAATCCACTGTTGCTCCATCATATCCCAATGTTATCCTGTGGATAACCTGTGGACCCTGCCGGAGAAAAATGGGCTGCACAAAGAGTGTAGTAGGTGTAGTTTGCCTCATGTGGGCGTGGTTTAAATAGTTTAAATATATGAACATTTTTAATGGCAAAGAGCTATAACAAATACATCACCTACCAGCTCCATCTGACAAAGTTGGGACTATTCTATTAACCCATACACAATATAGGGACCACTCCAGTAAATGATAAACAAGGGTGTAGTAGGGCATGTCGGTGGCCGGGATCCCGGTGGCAAGCATACCGGCGCAGGAATCCCGACTGCCGGCATACTGACAGCTGGCGAGCACAAATGAGCCCCCTACATGCGCCACGCTATCTATTCTCCCTCCAGGGGGGTCGTGGACCCCCAAGAGGGAGAAAAGGTGTCGGTATGCTGGCTATTAGGATTCCAGCGCCAGTGTACTGTGCGCTGGGATCCCGACAGCCGGCAAACTGAAGACCATCCGATAAACAATGTAGGAATCATTCTATTACAATTATATAAAAAAATTCAATCAGGCACCCTAAGCGCAAACAGTCATTTATGGAGCACCTGGAAAAGAGAAGGCCACCTAACCCTCAATATTATGGAAAATAGAATAATTTTTCAGGTATTGGCACTCAGTCTAGGGTGCTAGACTAAGCGCCAATATCTGAAAAATTATTCCACACTCTATTACAGGGTGTCATTCCAACCTGATTGCACACTAGGATTTTTTGCCACACTGCGATCAGGTCAGAACTGTGCATGCATGTGCACCAGGCGCATCGTACGGGTACAAAGCAGATCGTTGCTGAGCGATCAATTTTATGAAGAATACATTCACACAGCCGATCGCAAGGAGATTGACAGGAATAAGGCATTTGTGGGTGGCAACTGACCGTTTTCTGGGAGTGGTTGGAAAAACACAGGCGCGTCCAATCGTTTGTAGGGCGGGTGTCTGACGTCAATTCCTGTCCTGAACAGGCTGATGTGATCGCAGTGGCTGAGTAAGTTCTAAGCTACTCAGAAACTTCACAAAACTTTTTTGTAGTGCTTGGCTGCACATGCGATCTCATACTTGCAAAGCAAACATACACTCCCCTACAGGCGGCAACTATCTGTTCGCAGTGCTGCAAAAAATAGCTAGCGAGCGATCAACTCAGAATGTTCCCCACAATGTAGGGACCATTTCACTCCATATGAAAAAAATAAATAAAATAATATTACTTACTTGAAATAAAAACTTTTTTTTCACCATCTCCCTGTCACCGCCCATGAACGCTCCATACAGTACATTTCCTCTAATGGGCATCTAAATCTGTACTGCTACTATATACAGACAATGCGGGGATGCATGTACAGACACAAAACATTGCTCCACTGCCTACTACACAGAATCAGGACTAATGTGTCCATAATTTGAGTGTTGCCTAATTTGCAAATTTCTGTCCCGCTGCCACCACAAGATTGGTAGGGCCCCAGGGCATCAATATTTCTTAACTTACTGCATTTTATATACAGGATATGTTTTTAAAAGATCTGTCCTGTCTCCTAAATACACATTCAGTGGAAGCCTGGGTGCATACCTCAACGGCTCACACTACAAGGGAGATGGGACAGACCCTTTCTGACTACCAGAGAAGTGGGGCACCCTGTTAACTAAGCAGGGTTAAATATGGGAGCTTGGGTCAGAATAAAGTGGCAGGATGGTGGGGAGGTGAGTGCAAAACAGCAGAAAGTACGGTGGGATATGTGTGTGAGGGGGGGACCTGAAATTACCCATGGTTGCTGGGTCTAAAACACTAGGGGATGAATGTGTTACACACACACACACACACACACACACACACACACACACACACACACAAGCACACACTAATTGCTTTAAAGTAAAAGCAAAAATTTTTATTTAATTTTTATTCCCCTCCCCCCCTTTCCCAAAAGCCGCTTACTGTTTTCTGGAAGGAGGCAGACATGATCACACACACAGAGAGGAGGGCCGGAGACAGGAGGCAGACCCGTGACAAATACTGGGTAGGAGGGGAGTGAAATAGAGAAGGATGAGGATGGACCAGTCTGGAAAGGGACACAGCTCACTGGTGGCTGGTCTAAGAGGAGGAGCCAACAACTATGTTGGCTTAATAAGGCTGTGCATAATGATGCTGAAGCCAGAGAGCAGCACAAGTAATTCTAGGCAGTGAGAAACTGCAATGCACGTACTCATACCTACTGTACAGGTGAAAATCAGAATATCGTGCAAAAGTTCATTTATTTTTGTAATTCAACTTAAAAGGTGAAACTAATATGTAGACTCATTACATGCAAAGTGAGATATTCAGCTTAAGAACCCCACAAATCTAAAATCTCAGAAAATTGGAATATTGTGAAAAGGTTCAATATTGTAGGCTGATAGTTTCACACCCTATCAGCTAATTAATCCAAACCACCTGCAAAGGGTTCCTGAGCCTTTAAATGGTCTCTCAGTCTGGTTCAGTACAATTCACAATCATGGAGAAGACTACTGACCTTACAGTTGTGCAGAAAACCATCATTGACACCTTCCACAAGGAGGGAAAGCCTCAAAAGGAAATTGCAAAATAAGCTGGATGTTCTCAAAGTGCTGTATCAAAGCACATTAATAGAAAGTTAAGTGGAAGGGAAAGGTGTGAAAGAAAAAAATGCACAAGCAGCAGGGATGACCGCAGCATGGAGAGGATTGTCAGGAAAAGACCACTCAAAAGTGTGGGGGAGCTTCACAAGGAGTGGACTGAGGCTAGAGTTAGTACATCAAGAGCCACCACACACAGATGGATCCTGGACCTGAGCTATAGAAAAAAAAAAAAGAACTGGTCTGTTGCTCAGTGGTCCATAGTCCTCTTTTTTGATGAGAGTAAATTTTGCATCTCATTTGGAAACCAAGGTCCCAGAGTATGGATGAAGAATGGAGAGATACACAATCCAAGATGCTTGAAGTCCAGTGTGAAGTTTCCACAGTCTGTGTTGATTTGGGGAGCCATGTCATCTGCTGGTGTTGGTCCACTGTGCTTTATTAAGTCCAGAGTCAATACTGCCATCTATCAGGACATTTTAGAGCATTTCATGATTCCTTCAGCAGACAAACTTTATGGAGATGCTGACTTCTTTTTCCAGCAGCACTTGGCAACTGCCCACACTGCCAAAAGTACCAAAACCTGGTTCAATGACCATGGGATTACTGTGCTGGATTGGCCAGCAAACTTGCCTGACCTGAACCCCATAGAGAATAACCCCATAGAGAATCTATGGGTCATTGCCAAAAGAAAGACATGAGACCGAATAATGCAGAAGAGATGAAGGCCGCTATTGAAGCATCCTGGTCTTCCATAACAACTCAGCAGTGCCACAGGCTGATAGAATCCATGCCACAGCGCATTGAGGCAGTAATTCATGCAAAGGTGCCCAAACCAAGTACATGATTAAACTTTTCAGAAGGCTGAGATTTCTGTATTTAAAATATCTTTTTTATTGATTTTATGTAATTTTCAAATTTTCTGAGATTTTGGATTTGGGGTTATATTAAGCTGTAAACAACAATCAAAAAATGATAACAAATAAAGGATTGAAATATCTCACTTTGCATTTAATGAGTCTATATAATATAATAGTTTCCCCTTTTAAGTTGAATTACTGAAATAAATTAACTTTTGCACGATAATCTAATTTTCTGAGTTTCACCTGTATATGTGAGGAGCACAAACTACAGCCTCACCACAGGACAAGCACATACAGTACATGCTGTGACTCGGCTTGCTCCCCCCCCCCCAAAAAAAAATAATATATATATATATATATATATTTACCAACTTCATATACAGTATATTTTATACATACCACCTTTGGCTAGGACCCAGGAGCAGACTGGCACCATGTGAGGATGGAGGTAGCTGCTGTGGCTGACCATGCGCAGCCAGCAAGCTTCCCATGGACATTCTCTATGCAGAGAGCTACATAGCTCTCAGCTGATGCAGCAGCTACGCAGTCACAATTGCAGCTTTTACTGAGATACTGCAGAGACACTGCTTTCTCACTGCTCCATCTCATAAATAAAACATGTGGCTTATCAGGGTGGGGGGGGGTGGGGGAGGGGGTTGTCCAGGTACTTGAAACCCCCCCCCCCCTCCCACCTTCCCTGCATGTGCCACTGGTCATGCTGTACATTCAAGAAACTTATTGTACACTAATCACATACTCTTCCATAATGTATACATGTACTGGCAGCCCAAACCCCATTGGTGTACCACGTCCCCTCGCATGGCTCACTTAGCTTGCCATGCTTCAAGGTGCCTTGCTCCGCTACTGCTGGAGTAACTATTGGTAGAGTATGAAAAAGTTGAAAAAAAAATGAAAAAAACTCGTCTCTACCATTTTTCATGTCAACCTTTTGACCATGTTGAACATGTCGACCTTTTGAACTGTCTATATTTTACCTGTTGACCTTTTGACCCTGTCTACCTAATGCATGTCTACCATTAGTGGTAGACCTATTAACTGTAGACCTTTTTAGTGTAGATCTGTAGTTCAGATACTGGATACTAGTGATGTGCACCGGAAATTTTTCGGGTTTTGTGTTTTGGTTTTGGATTCGGTTCCGCGGCCGTGTTTTGGATTCAGACGCGTTTTGCCAAAACCTCCCTGACATTTTTTTGTCGGATTCGGGTGTTTTTTTTTAGAAAAAACCCTCCAAAACAGCTTAAATCATAGAATTTGGGGGTCATTTTGATCCCATGGTATTATTAACCTCAATAACCATAATTTCCACTCATTTTCAGTCTATTCTGAACACCTCAGACTTCACAATATTATTTTTAGTCCTAAAATTTGCATCGAGGTCGCTGGATCACTAAGCTAAGTGACCAAGTGGCCGACACAAACACCTGGCCCATCTAGGAGTGGCACTGCAGTGTCAGACAGAATGGCACTTCAATAAAATAGTCCCCAAACAGCACATGATGCAAAAAAAAAAAAAAAGAAAGAAAAAAGAGGTGTAAGATGGAATTGTCCTTGGGCCCTCCCACCCTCCCTTATGTTGTATAAACAGGACATGCACACTTTAACAAACCCATAATTTCAGCGACAGGGTCTGCCACACAACTGTGACTGAAATGACTAGTTGGTTTGGGCCACCACCAAAAAAGAAGCAATCAATCTCTCCTTGCACAAACTGGCTCTACAGAGGCAAGATATCCACCTCCTCCTCATCGTCCGATTCCTCACCCCTTTCACTGTGTACATCCCCTTCCTCACAGATTATTAATTCATCCCCACTGGAATCCACCATCTCAGGTCCCTGTGTACTTTCTGGAGGCAATTGCTGGTGAATGTCTCCACGGAGGAATTGATTATAATTCATTTTGATGAACATCATCTTCTCCACATTTTGTGGAAGTAACCTCGTACGCCGATTGCTGACAAGGTGAGCGGCTGCACTAAACACTCTTTCGGAGTACGCACTGGAGGGGAGGGCAACTTAGGTAAAATAAAGCCAGTTTGTGCACGGGCCTCCAAATTGCCTCTTTTTCCTGCCAGTATACGTATGGACTGTCTGACGTGCCTACTTGGATGCGGTCACTCATATAATCCTCCACCATTCTTTCAATGGTGAGAGAATCATATGCAGTGACAGTAGACAACATGTCAGTAATCATTGGCAGGTCTTTCAGTCCCGACCAGATGTCAGCACTCCATCCTGACTGCCCTGCATCAACGCCAGCGGGTGGGCTCGGAATTCTTAGCCTTTTCCTCGCACCCCCAGTTGCGGGAGAATGTGAAGGAGGAGCTGTTGACGGGTAACATTCCGCTTGACTTGACAATTTTCTCATCAGCGGGTCTTTGAACCTCTGCAGACTTGTGTCTGCCGGAAAGAGAGATACAACATAGGTTTTAAATCTAGGATCGAGCACGGTGGCCAAAATGTAGTGCTCTGATTTCAACAGATTGACCACCCGTGAATCCTGGTTAAGCGAATTAAGGGCTCCATCCACAAGTCCCACATGCCTAGCGGAATCGCTCTGTTTTAGCTCCTCCTTCAATGTCTCCAGCTTCTTCTGCAAAAGCCTGATGAGGGGAATGACCTGACTCAGGCTGGCAGTGTCTGAACTGACTTCACGTGTGGCAAGTTCAAAGGGTTGCAGAACCTTGCACAACGTTGAAATCATTCTCCACTGCGCTTGAGTCAGGTGCATTCCCCCTCCTTTGCCTATATCGTAGGCAGATGTGTAGGCTTGAATGGCCTTTTGCTGCTCCTCCATCCTCTGAAGCATATAGAGGGTTGAATTCCACCTCGTTACCACCTCTTGCTTCAGATGATGGAAGGGCAGGTTCAGGAGTGTTTGGTGGTGCTCCAGTCTTCGGCACGCGGTGGCTGAATGCCGAAAGTGGCCCGCAGTTCTTCGGGCCACCGACAGCATCTCTTGCATGCCCCTGTCGTTTTTTAAATAATTCTGTACCACCAAATTCAATGTATGTGCAAAACATGGGACGTGCTGGAATTTGCCCAGATGTAATGCACGCACAATATTGGTGGCGTTGTCCGATGTCACAAATCCCCAGGAGAGTCCAATTGGGGTAAGCCATTCTGCGATGATGTTCCTCAGTTTCCGTAAGAGGTTGTCAGCCTCTTATGGAAAGCGGTGATACAAAGCGTAGCCTGCCTAGGAACGAGTTGGTGTTTGCGAGATGCTGCTACTGGTGCCGCCGCTGCTGTTCTTGCTGCGGGAGGCAATACATCTACCCAGTGGGCTGTCACAGTCATATAGTCCTGAGTCTGCCCTGCTCCACTTGTCCACATGTCCGTGGTTCAGTGGACATTGGGTACTACTGCATTTTTTAGGACACTGGTGACTCTTTTTCTGACGTCTGTGTACATTTTTGCTATTGCCTTCCTAGAGAAATGGAACCTAGATGGTATTTGGTACCGGGGACACAGTACCTCAATCGAGTCTCTAGTTCCCTGTAAATTAACGGTGGATACCGGAAACACGTTTCTCACCACCCAGGCTGCCAAGGCCTGAGTTATCTGCTTTGCAGCAGGATGACTGCTGTGATATTTCATCTTCCTCGCAAAGGACTGTTGGACAGTCAATTACTTACTGGAAGTAGTACAAGTGGTCTTCCGACTTCCCCTCTGGGTTGACGATCGACTCCCAGCAGCAACAACAGCAGTGCCAGCAGCAGTAGGTGTTACACTCAAGGATGCATCGGAGTAATCCAAGGCAGGAGAGGACTCGTCAGACTTGACAGTGACATGGCCTGCAGGACTATTGGCTTTCCTGTGTAAGGAGGAAATTGACACTGAGGGAGTTGGTGGTGAGGTTTGCAGGAGCTTGGTTACAAGAGGAAGGGATTTAGTGGTCAGTGGACTGCTTCCGCTGTCATCCAAAGTTTTTGAACTTGTCACTGACTTCTGATGAATGCGGTCCAGGTGATGTATAAGGGAAGATGTTCCTAGGTGGTTAACGTCCTTACCCCTACTTATTACAGCTTGACAAAGGCAACACATGGCTTGACACCAGTTGTCCGCATTTCTGTTGAAATAATTCCACACCGAAGAGGTGATTTTTTTTTGTATTTTGACCAGGCATGTCAATGGCCATATTCGTCCCATGGACAACAGGTGTCTCCCCGGGTGCCTGACTTAAACAAACCACCTCACCATCAGAATCCTCCTTGTCAAGTTCCTCCCCAGCGCCAGCAACACCCATATCCTCATCCTGGTGTACTTCAACAGTGACATCTTCAATTTGACTATCAGGAACTGGTCTGCGGGTACTCATTCCAGCACTTGCAGGGGGCGTGCAAATGGTGGAAGGCGCAACCTCTTCCCGTCCAGTGTTGGGAAAGTCAGGCATCGCAACCGACACAATTGGACTCTCCTTGGGGATTTGTGATTTAGAAGAACGCACAGTTCTTTGCTGTGCTTTTGCCATCTTAACTCTTAAGTTTTCTAGCAGGAAGATGAGTGCTTCCATCCTCAGGTGAAGCTGAACCACTAGCCTTGAACATAGGCCAGGGCCTCAGCCGTTCCTTGCCACTCAATGTCGTAAATGGCACACTGGCAAGTTTACGCTTCTCCACAGACGATTTTGATTTCGATTTTTGGGTCATTTTACTGAGCTTTATGTTTTTGGATTTTACATGCCCTCTACTGACATTGGGCATCGGCCTTGGCAGATGACGTTGATGGCATTTCATCGTCTCGGCCATGACTAGTGGCAGCAGCTTCAGCACGAGGTGGAAGTGGATCTTGATCTTTCCCTAATTTACCCTCCACATTTTTGTTCTCCATTTTTTTATGTGTGGAATTATATGCCAGTAATATATCAATAGCAATGGCCTACTACTATATATACTGCGCACAACTGAAATGCACCACAGGTATGGACGGATAGTATAATTGACGACACAGAGGTAGGTAGAGCAGTGGACTACTGTACTGTACTGCTATATATATAGTTATACTGGTGGTCAGCAAACTGTGCAAAACTGAAATGCACCACAGGTATGGATGGATAGTAGAGATGTGCACCGTAAATTTTTCGGGTTTTGGTTTTGGATTCGGTTCCGCTGCCATGTTTTGGATTCGGACGCGTTTTGCCAAAACCTCCCTGAAATTTTTTTATCGAATTTGGGTGTGTTTTGGATTCGGGTGTTTTTTTACAAAAAAACCTCAAAAACAGCTTAAATCATAGAATTTGCGGGTCATTTTGATCCCATAGTATTATTAACCTCAATAACCATAATTTCCACTCATTGTCAGTCTATTCTGAACACCTCACACCTCACAATATTATTTTTAGTCCTAAAATTTGCACCGAGGTCGCTGGATGGCTACGATAAGCGACACAAGTGGCCGACAAAAACACCTGGCCCATCTAGGAGTGGCACTGCAGTGTCAGGCAGGATGGCACTTCAAAAAAATAGTCCCCAAACAGCACATGATGCAAAGAAAAAAAGAGGCGCACCAAGGTCGCTGTGTGACTAAGCTAAGCGACACAAGTGGCCGACACAAACACCTGGCCCATCTAGGAGTGGCACTGCAGTGTCAGACAGGATGGCACTTAAAAAACTAGTCCCCAAACAGCACACGATGCAAAGAAAAATGAAAGAAAAAAGAGGTGTAAGATGGAATTGTCCTTGGGCCCTCCCACCCACCCTTATGTTGTATAAACAGGACATGCACACTTTAACGAACCCATCATTTCAGCGACAGGGTCTGCCACACGACTGTGACTGAAATGACTGGTTGGTTTGGGCCCCCACCAAAAAAGAAGCAATCAATCTCTCCTTGCACAAACTGGCTCTACAGAGGCAAGATGTCCACCTCATCATCATCCTCCGATTCCTCACCCCTTTCACTGTGTACATCCCCATCCTCACAGATTATTAATTGGTCCCCACTGGAATCCATCATCTCAGATCCCTGTGTACTTTCTGGAGGCAAATGCTGCTGGTGAATGTCTCCACGGAGGAATTGATTATAATTCATTTTGATGAACATCATCTTCTCCACATTTTCTGGAAGTAACCTCGTACGCCGATTGCTGACAAGGTGAGCGGCTGCACTAAACACTCTTTCGGAGTACACACTGGAGGGTGGGCAACTTAGGTAGAATAAAGCCAGTTTGTGCAAGGGCCTCCAAATTGCCTCTTTTTCCTGCCAGTATACGTATGGACTGTCTGACGTGCCTACTTGGATGCGGTCACTCATATAATCCTCCACCATTCTTTCAATGGTTAGAGAATCATATGCAGTGACAGTAGACGACATGTCAGTAATCGCTGGCAGGTCCTTCAGTCCAGACCAGATGTCTGCACTCGCTCCAGACTGCTCTGCATCACCGCCAGCGGGTGGGCTCGGAATTCTTGCCTTTTCCTCGCACCCCCAGTTGCGGTAGAATGTGAAGGAGGAACTGTTGACGGGTCACGTTCCGCTTGACTTGACAATTTTCTCACCAGCAGGTCGTTGAACCTCTGCAGACTTGTGTCTGCTGGAAAGAGAGATACAACGTAGGTTTTAAATCTAGTATCCAAAATGTAGTGGCCAAAATGTAGTGCTCTGATTTCAACAGATTGACCACCCGTGAATCCTGGTTAAGCGAATTAAGGGCTCCATCCACAAGTCCCACATGCCTAGCGTTATCGCTCTATTTTAGCTCCTCCTTCAATGTCTCCAGCTTCTTCTGCAAAAGCCTGATGAGGGGAATGACCTGACTCAGGCTGGCAGTGTCTGAACTGACTTCACGTGTGGCAAGTTCAAAGGGTTGCAGAACCTTGCACAAACGTTGAAATCTTTCTCCACTGCGCTTGAGTCAGGTGCATTCCCCCTCCTTTGCCTATATCGTGGGCAGATGTATAGGCTTTAATGGCCTTTTGCTGCTCCTCCATTATCTGAAGCATATAGAGGGTTGAATTCCACCTCGTTACCACCTCTTGCTTCAGATGATGGCAGGGCAGGTTCAGGAGTGTTTGGTGGTGCTCCAGTCTTCGGCACGCGGTGGCTGAATGCCGAAAGTGGCCCGCAGTTCTTCGGGCCACCGACAGCATCTCTTGCACGCCCCTGTCGTTTTTTAAATAATTCTGCACCACCAAATTCAATGTATGTGCAAAACATGGGACGTGCTGGAATTTGCCCAGATGTAATGCACGCACAATATTGGTGGCGTTGTCCGATGTCACAAATCCCCAGGAGAGTCCAATTGGGGTAAGCCATTCTGCGATGATGTTCCTCAGTTTCCGTAAGAGGTTGTCAGCTGTGTGCCTCTTATGGAAAGCGGTGATACAAAGCGTAGCCTGCCTAGGAATGAGTTGGCATTTGCGAGAGGCTGCTACTGGTGCCGCCGCTGCTGTTCTTTCTGCGGGAGGCAATACATCTACCCAGTGGGCTGTCACAGTCATATAGTCCTGAGTCTGCCCTGCTCCACTTGTCCACATGTCCGTGGTTAAGTGGACATTGGGTACAACTGCATTTTTTAGGACACTGGTGACTCTTTTTCTGACGTCTGTGTACATTTTCGGTATCGCCTGCCTAGAGAAACGGAACCTAGATGGTATTTGGTACCGGGGACACAGTACCTCAATCAAGGTTTCTAGTTGCCTGTGAATTAACGGTGGAAACCGGACACACGTTTCTCACCATCCAGGCTGACAAGACATGAGTTATCCGCTTTGCAGCAGGATGACTGCTGTGATATTTCATCTGACTTGCAAAGGACTGTTGGACAGTCAATTGCTTACTGGAAGTAGTACAAGTGGTCTTCCGACTTCCCCTCTGGGTTGACGATCGACTCCCAGCAGCAACAACAGCAGCGCCAGCAGCAGTAGGCATTACACTCAAGGATGCATCGGAGGAATCCCAGGCAGGAGAGGACTCGTCATACTTGCCAGTGACATGGCCTGCAGGACTATTGGCTTTCCTGTTTAAGGTGGAAATTGACACTGAGGGAGTTGGTGGTGTGGTTTGCAGGAGCTTGGTTACAAGAGGAAGGGATTTAGTAGTCAGTGGACTACTTCCACTGTCATCCAAAGTTTTTGCACTTGTCACTGACTTCTGATGAATGCGGTCCAGGTGACGTATAAGGGAGGATGTTCCGAGGTGGTTAACGTCCTTACCCCTACTTATTACAGCTTGACAAAGGCAACACATGGCTTGACACCTGTTGTCTGCATTTGTGTTGAAATAATTCCACACCGAAGAGGTGATTTTTTTTGTATTTTGACCAGGCATGTCAATGGCCATATTCGTCCCATGGACAACAGGTGTCTCCCCGATTGCCTGACTTAAACAAACCACCTCACCATCAGAATCCTCCTTGTCAATTTCATCCCCAGCGCCAGCAACACCCATATCCTCATCTTGGTGTACTTCAACAGTGACATCTTCAATTTGACTATCAGGAACTGGACTGCGGGTGCTCCTTCCAGCACTTGCAGGGGGCGTGCAAATGGTGGAAGGCGCAAGCTCTTCCCGTCCAGTGTTGGGAAGATCAGGCATCGCAACCGACACAATTGGACTCTCCTTGGGGATTTGTGATTTAGAAGAACGCACAGTTCTTTGCTGTGCTTTTGCCAGCTTAAGTCTTTTCATTTTTCTAGCGAGAGGATGAGTGCTTCCATCCTCATGTGAAGCTGAATCACTAGCCATGTACATAGGACAGGGCCTCAGCCGTTCCTTGCCACTCCGTGTCGTAAATGGCATATTGGCAAGTTTACGCTTCTCATCAGACGCTTTCAATTTTGATTTTTGGGTCATTTAACTGAACTTTTGTTTTTTGGATTTTACATGCTCTCTACTATGACATTGGGCATCGGCCTTGGCAGACGACGTTGATGGCATTTCATCGTCTCGGCCATGACTAGTGGCAGCAGCTTCAGCACGAGGTGGAAATGGATCTTGATCTTTCCCTATTTTACCCTCCACATTTTTGTTCTCCATTTTTTAATGTGTGGAATTATATGCCAGTATCAATAGCAATGGCCTACTACTATATATACTGCGCACAACTGAAATGCACCACAGATTTGGATGGACAGTATACTTGACGACACAGAGGTAGGTAGAGCAGTGGCCTTCCGTACCGTACTGCTATATATACTGGTGGTCACTGTCAGCAAACTGCAAAACTAAAATGCACCACGGTTATAGAATCTAGATGGACAGAATACTTGACGACACAGAGGTAGGTAGAGCAGTGGCCTTCCGTACCGTACTGCTATATATACTGGTGGTCACTGTCAGCAAACTGCAAAACTAAAATGCACCACAAGTATAGAATCTAGATGGATAGTATACTTGACGACACAGAGGTAGGTAGAGCAGTGGCCTTCCGTACCGTACTGCTATATATACTGGTGGTCACTGTCAGCAAACTGCAAAACTAAAATGCACAACAGGTATAGAATCTAGATGGATAGTATACTTGATGACACAGAGGTAGGTAGAGCAGTTGCCTTCCATACCGTACTGCTATATATACTGGTGGTCACTGTCAACAAACTGCAAAACTAAAATGCACCACAGGTATAGAATCTAGATGGATAGTATACTTGACGACACAGAGGTAGGTAGAGCAGTGGCCTTCCGTACCGTACTGCTATATATACTGGTGGTCACTGTCAGCAAACTGCAAAACTAAAATGCACAACAGGTATAGAATCTAGATGGATAGTATACTTGACGACACAGAGGTAGGTAGAGCAGTGGCCTTCCGTACCGTACTGCTATATATACTGGTGGTCACTGTCAGCAAACTGCAAAACTAAAATGCACAACTGGTATAGAATCTAGATGGATAGTATACTTGACGACACAGAGGTAGGTAGAGCAGTGGCCTTCCATACCGTACTGCTATATATACTGGTGGTCACTGTCAACAAACTGCAAAACTAAAATGCACCACAGGTATAGAATCTAGATGGATAGTATACTTGACGACACAGAGGTAGGTAGAGCAGTGGCCTTCCGTACCGTACTGCTATATATACTGGTGGTCACTGTCAGAAAACTGCAAAACTAAAATGCACCACAGGTATAGAATCTAGATGGATAGTATACTTGACGACACAGAGGTAGGTAGAGCAGTGACCTTCCATACCGTACTGCTATATATACTGGTGGTCACTGTCAGCAAACTGCAAAACTAAAATGCACCACAGGTATAGAATCTAGATGGATAGTATACTTGACGACACAGAGGTAGGTAGAGCAGTGGCCTTCCGTACCGTACTGCTATTTATACTGTTGGTCACTGTCAGCAAACTGCAAAACTAAAATGCACCACAGGTATAGAATCTAGATGGATAGTATACTTGACGACACAGAGGTAGGTAGAGCAGTGGCCTTCCGTACCGTACTGCTATATATACTGGTGGTCACTGTCAGCAAACTGCAAAACTAAAATGCACTACTGGTATAGAATCTAGATGGATAGTATACTTGATGACATAGACGTAGGTAGAGCAGTGGCCTTCCGTAACGTACTGCTATATATACTGGTGGTCACTGTCAGCAAACTGCAAAACTAAAATGCACCAGAGGTATAGAATCTAGATGGATAGTATACTTGACGACACAGAGGTAGGTAGAGCAGTGGCCTTCCATACCGTACTGCTATATATACTGGTAGTCACTGTCAGCAAACTGCAAAACTAAAATGCACCACAGGTATAGAATCTAGATGGATAGTATACTTGACGACACAGAGGTAGGTAGAGCAGTGGCCTTTCGTACCGTACTGCTATATATACTGGTAGTCACTGTCAGCAAACTGCAAAACTAAAATGCACCACAGGTATAGAATCTAGATGTATAGTATACTTGACGACACAGAGGTAGGTAGAGCAGTGGCCTTCCGTACCGTACTGCTATATATACTGGTGGTCACTGTCAGCAAACTGCTAAACTAAAATGCACCACAGGTATAGAATCTAGATGGATAGTATACTTGACGACACAGAGGTAGGTAGAGCAGTGGCCTTCCGTACAGTACTGCTATATATACTGGTGGTCACTGTCAGCAAACTGCAAAACTAAAATGCACCACAGGTCTAGAATCTAGATGGATAGTATACTTGACGACACAGAGGTAGGTAGAGCAGTGGCCTTCCGTACCGTACTGCTATATATACTGGTGGTCACTGTCAGCAAACTGCAAAACTAAAATGCACCACAGGTATAGAATCTAGATGGATAGTATACTTGACGACACAGAGGTAGGTAGAGCAGTGGCCTTCCGTACTGTACTTCTATATATACTGGTGGTCACTGGTCAGCAAAACTCTGCACTGTACTCCTCCTATATAATATACCGGCGGTCCCCAGTACCCACAATAAAGCAGTGTGAGCACAGATATATGCAGCACACTGAGCACAGATATGGAGCGTTTTTCAGGCAGACAACTAATACTGGTGGTCACTGGTCAGCAAAACTCTGCATTGTACTCCTCCTATATAATACTGCTGGTCCCCAGTCCCCACAATAAAGCAGTGTGAGCACAGATATATGCAGCACACTGAGCACAGATATGAAGCATTTTTCAGGCAGAGAATGGATAAAACTGGTGGTCACTGATCAGCAAAACTCTGCACTGTACTCCTCCTATATAATACAGCTGCTCCCCAGTTCCCCACAATTAAGCACGCCAGCCACGTCCTCTCCCTAACATTTCCAATGCACGAGTGAAAATGGCGGCGACGCGCGGCTCCTTATATAGAATCCGAATCTCGCGAGAATCCGACAGCGGAATGATGACGTTCGGGCGCGCTCGGATTAACCGAGCCATACGGGAGAATCCGAGTATGCCTCGGACCCGTGTAAAATGGGTGAAGTTGGGGGGGTTCGGTTTTTGAGGAACCGAACCCGCTCATCACTAATGGATAGTATACTTGACGACACAGATGTAGTTAGAGCAGTGGCCTTCTGTACCGTACTGCTATATAGTATATACTGGTGGTCAGCAAACTGCAAAACTGAAATGCACCACAGGTATGGATGGATAGTATACTTGACGACACAGAGGTAGGTAGAGCAGTGGCCTTCTGTACCATACTGCTATATAGTATATACTGGTGGTCAGCAAACTGTGCAAAACTGAAATGCACCACAGGTATGGATGGTAGCATACTTGACGACACAGAGGTAGGTATAGCAGTGGACTACTGTACCATACTGCTATATATATAGTTATACTGGTGGTCAGCAAACTGTGCAAAACTGAAATGCACCACAGGTATGGATGGATAGTTTACTTGATGACACAGAGGTAGGTAGAGCAGTGGCCTACTGTACCGTACTGCTATAAAGTATATACTGGTGGTCAGCAAACTGTGCAAAACTGAAGTGCACCACAGGTATGGATGGATAGTATACTTGACGACACAGAGGTAGGTAGAGCAGTGGCCTACTGTACCGTACTGCTATATATTATATACTGGTGGTCGGCAAACTGTGCAAAACTGAAATGCACCACAGGTATGGATGGATAGTATACTTTACGACACAGAGGTAGGTAGAGCAGTGGCCTTCTGCATCGTACTGCTATATATTATATACTGGTGGTCAGCAAACTGTGCAAAACTGAAATGTACCACAGGTATGGATGGATAGTATACTTGACGACACAGAGGTAGGTAGAGCAGTGGCCTACTGTACCGTACTGCTATATAGTATATTCTGGTGTTCAGCAAACTGTGCAAAACTGAAATGCACCACAGGTATGGACGGATAGTATACTTGTCGACACAGAGGTAGGTAGAGCAGTGGACTACTGTACCATACTGCTATATATTATATACTGGTGGTCAGCAAACTGTGCAAAACTGAAATGCACCACAGGTATGGATGGATAGTATACTTGACGACACAGAGGTAGGTAGAGCAGTGGCCTACTGTATCGTACTGCTATATATTATATACTGGTGGTCAGCAAACTGTGCAAAACTGAAATGTACCACAGGTATGGATGGATAGTATACTTGACGACACAGAGGTAGGTAGAGCAGTGGCCTACTGTACCGTACTGCTATATAGTATATTCTGGTGTTCAGCAAACTGTGCAAAACTGAAATGCACCACAGGTATGGACGGATAGTATACTTGTCGACACAGAGGTAGGTAGAGCAGTGGCCTTCTGTACCGTACTGCTATATAGTATATACTGGTGGTCAGCAAACTGTGCAAAACTGAAATGCACCACAGGTATGGATGGATAGTATACTTGACGACACAGAGGTAGGTAGTGCAGTGGACTACTGTACCGTACTGCTATATATATAGTTATTATATATAGTTATACTGGTGGTCAGCAAACTGTGCAAAACTGAAATGCACCACAGGTATGGATGGATAGTATACTTGACGACACAGAGGTAGGTAGAGCAGTGGCCTTCTTTACCGTACTACTATATAGTTTATACTGGTGGTCAGCAGACTGTGCAAAACTGAAATGCACCACAGGTATGGATGGATAGTATACTTGACGACACAGAGGTAGGTAGAGCAGTGGCCTTCTTTACCGTACTACTATATAGTTTATACTGGTGGTCAGCAAACAGTGCAAAACTGAAATGCACCACAGGTATAGATGGATAGTATACTTGACGACACAGAGGTAGGTAGAGCAGTGGACTACTGTACCGTACTGCTATATACAGTGCCGTAACTACGTGTGTGCGAAGGGGGCTTCGCACACAGTGCAGTTAGGCTGTGGGCGCAACATCCGCTCCACACTCATTTCTCCTCATCAGCTACAGCACTGCCCGCTGTAGTGTAATGTAATATTAGTAGCGCTGTGCCCGGCACCTTCCCTGCCGGAGGCAGCGCTGCTAATATACATTACATTAGTCACAGCTGGCAGCGGCACAGCTCTCTCCCCACACTCAGTCCCCCTCTGCTCGGTCCGCCCCCCTCCTCCTGCTCTAGCACTGTGCAAACACTGCCGGGTGCTGGAGATGACTCATCTCATAGACGGCTGCTGCTGGCTTCACAGGAGTGAAGTCTCTTTCCTCCTCTCCATCCCTCGTGCAGAGTCTTATCATGTAGGTATTATTTTCTGTCCATTATGTGTTTATTACTGTTTCGGGCAGTAAACTAAATAACATTAACCACAAGGCCAGTCTCTCTTACTCATCCTGGAATGTGTCTCAGTGATTTTTAAAACAAATCACGGTGTACAATACAGTGGAAAGATTTGTAAAACAAAACCCAAAACACTCCAAAAACTGCACATACATTAATCTAATGTGTTTGTATGTTTGTGTGTGTGTGTGTGTGTATACACACACACATTGAGTACTGCTGTCTGTGACTGACGGATGCTGCCGTGCTGTGTAATGTGGCCGACGGATGCTGCCGTGCTGTGTAATGTGGCCGACGGATGCTGCCGTGCTGTGTAATGTGGCCGACGGATGCTGCCATGCTGTGTAATGTGGCCGACGGATGCTGCCGTGCTGTGTAATGTGGCCGACGGATGCTGCCGTGCTGTGTAATGTGGCCGACGGATGCTGCCGTGCTGTGTAATGTGGCCGACGGATGCTGCCGTGCTGTGTAATGTGGCCGACGGATGCTGCCGTGCTGTGTAATGTGGCCGACGGATGCTGCCGTGCTGTGTAATGTGGCCAACGGATGCTGCCGTGCTGTGTAATGTAGCCGACGGATGCTGCCGTGCTGTGTAATGTGGCAGACGGATGCTACCGCGCTGTATAATGTGGCCGATGAACGCTACTGTACTGTATAATGTGGCGACGGACACTGCCGTGCTGTGTAATGTGGCCGACGGACGTTACAGTGCTGTGTAATGAAATTGACCGAAGCTATCGCACTGTGTATTGCCCCTAATGGACGCCACCACTCTGCGTAACGTGACTAATGGACACTACCATGCTGCGTAACGTGACTAATGGACTCTACCATGTGGTGTAATGTGACTAATGGGTGCTACCATGCAGAGTGATGTGAGTAACAGACGCTACTGTGCAGTGTAGTGTGAGTAACGGGCGCTACCATGCAGAGTTATGTGACTAATGGATGCTCCATGAAGCCCCACCCCTATTTTTTATGTCCGTAACTAACATGGGGGGGGGGGGCGCAAATGCTGTTTCTTGCACACAGCGCTAAAATGTCTAGTTACGGCACTGGCTATATATATAGTTATACTGGTGGTCAGCAAAATTCTGCACTGTCCTCCTACTATATACTACAATGCAGCACAGATATGAAGCATTTTTCAGGCAGAGAACGTATAATTCTGGTGGTCACTGGTCACTGGTCAGCAAAACTCTGCACTGTCCTCCTACTATATAATACTGCTGGTCCCCAGTTCCCACAATAAAGCAATTGAGCTCAGATATTTGCAGCACACTGAGCACAGTCAGATATGGAGCGTTTTTCAGGCAGAGAGATCGTAGATATTTGCACTTGCAGCACACTGAGCACAGATATTTGCAGCACACTGAGCACAGATATTTGCAGCACAATTTGCAGCCCACTGAACATAGAAACTGAGAGGACGCCAGCCACGTCCTCTCACGATCATCTCCAATGCACAAGTGAAAAATGGCGGCGACGCGCGGCTCTTTATATAGAATACGAATCTTGCGAGAATCCGACTGCGGGATGATGACGTTCGGGCGCGCTTGGGTTAACCGAGCAAGGCGGGAGGATCCGAGTCTGCCTCGGACCCGTGTAAAATGGGTGAAGTTCGGGGGGGTTCGGATCCCGAGGATCGAACCCGCTCATCACTACTGCTAAACCACCACTCACCAAATTTAAATATATAAAAGTTACTGTATATTTTAATATGCCATAAAAAAGATACTGTATGTATCTGTTACAATAACATGTGAATTGAAACATGAATTAAACGGCTGAGTACAAATACAGGTAGCAACTGTAACACCACATGCAACTGTTTCTGGTAACTAGATAGATGTAATTATACAGTCTCTGCAGCATGAGTTAAAAGACTGAGTGAGTACAAGTCACAACTGTAACACCGCATGTGACTATTTCTGATGACTGGATAGATGTAATTATAAACAGTCTAGTTTAGGTTGATTGCAAAACTGAAGTGTCCGAATCCAGTCATAACAAAAAAATGGAGCTGACAGTTATTAAATGCAAACCGTGGGGAATCTCGATGAATTCCTGTCAGTCCCACTACAGTAAATATACACTCACCCACTTGGACTCTGAGGGCTAGGTGGAGGTTGTATCTGCTCTGTGAGGCTCCTTTATGGTAAACAGTGCAGCACTGGGGGTAATTCAGATCTGATCGCATCAGCAAATTTGTTAGCAGTTGGGCAAAATCATGGGGGAACAGATATAACATTTGCAGAGAGAGTTAGTTTTGGGTGGGTTATATTGTTTCTGTGCAGGGTAAATACTGGCTGCTTTATTTTTATACTGCAATTTAGATTGCAGTTTGAACACACCCCACTCAAATCTAACTCTCTCTGCACATGTTATTGCCCATTAGCAACTGCCGTGCACATGGTTTTCGCCCTTTAGCTAACAAATTTGCTGCTGCAATCAGATCTGAATTAGACCCAGTGGCCCTCATTCCGAGTTGTTCGCTCGCAAGCTGCTTTTAGCAGCTTTGCACACGCTAAGCTGCCGCCTACTGGGAGTGAATCTTAGCTTCTCAAAATTGCGAACGAAGGCCCTCATTCCGAGTTGTTCGCTCGGTTTTTTTCATCGCATCGCAATGAAAATCCGCTTAGTACGCATGCGCAATGTTCGCACTGCGACTGCGCCAAGTAACTTTGCTATGAAGAAAGTAATTTTACTCACGGCTTTTTCATCGCTCCGGCGATCGTAATGTGATTGACAGGAAATGGGTGTTACTGGGCGGAAGCACGGCGTTTTAGGGGCGTGTGGCTGAAAACGCTACCGTTTCCGGAAAAAACGCAGGAGTGGCCGGAGAAACGGTGGGAGTGCCTGGGCGAACGCTGGGTGTGTTTGTGACGTCAACCAGGAACGACAAGCACTGAACTGATCGCACAGGCAGAGTAAGTCTGAAGCTACTCCAAAACTGCTACGAGGTTTGTGATCGCAATATTGCGATTACTTCGGTCGCACTTTTAAGATGCTAAGATACACTCCCAGTAGGCGGCGGCTTAGCGTGTGTAACTCTGCTACATTCGCATTGCGACCGATCAACTCGGAATGAGGGCCGAAAGATTTGCAATATTGCGAAAAGACTTCTCTGTGCAGTTTCTGAGTAGCTCGAGACTTACTCTGCCAGTGCGATCAGTTCAGTGCTTGTCGTTCCTGGTTTGACATCACAAACACACCCAGCGTTCGCCCAGACACTCCTCCGTTTCTCCAGCCACTCCCGCGTTTTTCCCTGAAACGGTAGCGTTTTTTCACACACTCCCATAAAACGGCCAGTTTCCGCCCAGAAACACCCACTTCCTGTCAATCACATTACGATCACCAGAACGAAGAAAAAACCTCGTAATGCCGTGAGTAAAATTCCTAACTGCATAGCAAATTTACTTGGCGCAGTCGCAGTGCGAACATTGCGCATGCGCAATAAGCGGAAAATCGCTGCGATGCGAAGAAAATTTCCGAGCGAACAACTCGGAATGACCACCAGTGTCCGGTGCTTGTGCTTGCGACAGCGGTGGTGTGGTCCATACATTGATAGAAACCGCTCTCTATAAAAAGCAAGTGTGGCCCTCAATGGTAGCTTGCTTAGGAACTGTCAGAGCTAGCATAATGCTCCGGTCCCATGAGCTTTGAACAGTTAGTTGGAGTGAGCGAGCAGGCACATTTGCTGGTGAAAGTTACACAACCATGCTAGATATTCCCAGAGGAATGCAGCAATTACAAGCAGCAGCGATAGCTACTCCAACCACATCTAAATGACTCTCAAACTGCTTCTAGATACCATTTACTTTTCCTCCTCTGCTATCCAGAGCTGCAAGAATATTTTCAGTGAGCAGTGACCATATCTTTTTCACAATTGTTCTATTTCTGGGTGCCTGCTTCATCTCTAACTGTTCTTCTGACTACTTACTGCCCTTATTTTTGTCTGGGCACATACTGTAGCTATTTTTTATACTGGCAAACATTTTAACTCTAGGTAACATTTTAGTCCTTCTTTTTATGCATTTGTGCTTACAGTATATGCCAAGTAGTACTGTTCTATTCAACAATTTTTTCTTGGTGTCTCTACATTTTCCCACTCCCAGGTGTTATTAATCTGTGTACTATGAATTTTCTTTCAATGTTTTATATTTAAAATGATTGTGTTTTTTCTGATTCAATGTTTATAGCACCACCTACTTTCCTTTTTTTCCCTTTGTTGTGATAGGATTGGCATTCCTCTTTGAAGGTTGGCAGCTGTTGAACCCTTAAAGAGTCTTTTGTTGATACAGTTTGGCTGCATTAATCTTTGCTGTACTGCAAAGTGCCATGTCTGCTCTGCTCTCTTAATCTTCGCACATGTTCTGTATTCTTGTAGGACTGGCCAATGGCTATTCTTAACTGATCTAGCCCCTCCCTGTTCCTGTAACTACTCTATTGTGCTTGACTACACAGACAAACACATCTCCGTGGGAACCCTGCTGCAGCTCCAGTATCAATTAGCACCCATTTCTGGGCACTTGCTGCAAACTCTGGGGCTCTACATCATGCCCCTGATACCATGTCCTCACGTGCCCCTATTTCTCTTTCTGTTCTTACTCCTGATACTTCTCCCTATTTTTCCTGCTACTCTTACTTTTGTGTAGCCTTGGAACCATACTGATGGCAGCAATATCACAGCTGCTTCTTAGAGAGAATTAGAAGAACCCATAGTAAAATCATTGGTATGCCCCTACCTACCTTTAATGAGTTGTATAGGCGTAGGGCTTTAAGTCAAGCTAGGAGTATTTTTTCAGAAAGTGAGCATCCTTTTAATGAGTTCTTTGTCGAACTTCCGTCCCGAAAGAGGTTTCATATTCTGCTAGCACGGACTAGTCATTTTAGGAACAGTTTTATTCAATTTGCTGTATGAATGTTAAATGTATGATTGTATTATTTTTATGCTTTTGTATGCTATAACTGTGTCACCTGCTACTTGGTGCTATGTACTATTGAAATTTTGTCTGTCAATTTGTTATGGCTGATGACAATAAACTGAACTTGAACTTGCTGCTGTTGTTGCTTTTTCTGATGATGGAACAGTTCCTTCTGGTGAGTGGCTGTCTGGGCATCCCAATGGTTGGGGTGAAGATAGTGTTTGTCTTCTCCTTTTTCTTTGGTCTCTCCAGTGCAGCCTGGTTGATGTCCTGCTTTTTAACTGGGGGCAAGGGGCCATGGGTAAACATAACTATATTTCCTACCATATGTAATTGGATATCATCTATGTCTTCATGCCATATTAGGCAAGTGTCCCAGGGAATATGCCAATGCAAACAGGTGCCTGCACCTGATTCATAGCCTTTTGATGTCATTATGTGCTTTGGAGTGTAGCACTTATAACAAGCTTTTCTGAATCAAGCAGGATAGGCTCTAGATCCTAGATTTGTGGTATAAGTAGGCAAAGGTATGGGTGGAGGTGACTCAGGCAAGGTGCCTGCCCTTGCACCTTGCTTACCCTCCCTATACTGGGTGCCTATATTCAGATTTTTCAGTCATTGGATGGGGTAAGTTCTTTACTTTTATCAACACATCATATGCTTGCACCTCTGTGTCCACTGTGGTAGCACACATCCAGGAAATTACTGCTTTTCTATGTGCTTGGTTTAACAAGATTTATTTTTAATTTTTTGTTAATCAACTGTGTCAATGCATGATCACAGGCATAAAAAAATGTATATTCTGTTTTTGACTTTCCACTGGTGCTAAAGGACCAAGTGATGAAGGAGGTCACATGGCTGGGTTTTTCGAATCTCCATCATGATTTGGTGTCATCTCCTTTGAGAATCATTCTCAGGAAGGCTCCTGGTAAGTTTCTCCTGATTCAACATCTATCCTATGCTTCTGGGTCATCTGTCAATTTTGCCATTCTTGAAGAGTTTTGTCAGGATGGCGATCAGTTTTTCAGTGTGGATCTTTCCTTTGTTAAAGAAATTGCTCCTGGCTCTATTCTGTTTAAGACTGATGTTGAGTCTGAGCCACCCAGATTTATTTTATTTTTGAGGATGGTTACTTTGTGGATGAATCCTGTCCATGGCCTGTTTTTCTTACTGTTAATTTTTTTAAAGGTTTCACACTTTTAACCACTGGGGCATTGTGGCAGGTTCCCAGGAATGTGGGGAATGGATTTATGCCAGTGCCAGAAGTACTCAGTTGCTTTACCTTAGTATCAAAATCGATACCATTGACTGCTGCTATAGACTCCCCCTACACAATGTCAATCATATAAGTCTTTCCTTCGGTTGCTGAATTTTTCTTTCAGGCTTATCTTTATGGGTAGGCATTTCAGCAACAAGCTGGAGCAGCTGGTGGCTCAAGTTAATGGACATTAAGTACCTGGATGTTCTCCAGTGCACCAAAAAATGGTCTTTGGACTAGGTTTGGGAAGGCTTAACCAGGAATCTCCTGTGATTGACGCTGTGCCTTATGTTGGCTGCTCTCAAGCTTAGGGGAAAGCATTTGAGCAATTGGAGCATTCTGTTTGGGCATAGTTCAGGATACTTTAGCCAGTAGCATTGTTCTTCACTGCTAGATTTTAATCCTCTATGCCTGTTGGCTTTAATAATCTCTCCTGTAATAAATGTTTTGAGGCAGACATATATAGGGAATTGAGAACTCTTTGCTAATTCACTTTCTCACTTATATGGGATAGGTTTTGGGTTCTGGCTTCTCATGCAATGGGTATGTGTGACCCTTGTTACTCTTTTGTCTGGCAGGTTATCAGAATGCAAGGATAATCATTGTTCCCAACATCCCGAGGAACTATTATTAAGATTGGGAGAGCTGGAACATGAATCTCATGGTACAAGAGGTAAAAGTGTATGTTGTCTTTCAATAAGGAGCACTATTTGCAACATAGTTCTAGGGCTTTGTTGTCAGGTGTCTTTCTGGGATTTCTTGCTATGCTCAGCACCACCTATGGTCTTGTTCAACCCAGATTTACTAAGGATTTCTTGGTGATGAGGGCTCTCAATGAGATGGCCACTCGTTCCACTACCCCTGCACTCTAAGGGTCCCATTGATTTGCAGCTTCTACAGAGAAAAAATGCTTTAAGGTGCATTTGTTTAGATTGGCAGTTGTGCTAGCTTTTCATGGTGCATTTCATGTGTGCAAATTGGTGACTCCATCTAAGGTTATGAATTCTGCAATGACTTTTTTCAATGAGGATTTGAGATAGAAAGTCCTTGCAGCACTCAAAGAAAGAGAAGCAGAGTCGGGATGCTGGGTTTCATTGCAGGTAAATAGTGGCACTCGGATCTGCCTGGTTGCATAATATGCAAATTATTTGGCATAGTGCCCACATTTTGGCAATTCATTGCTGTCCTTATCCTTAAGAGGCACCATCATCCTGGACTGCGTTAGTTGTCTAGTTTGTGGCCTTGACTCTGTTTGGTGTGGGATGATTTCATTCTATGGCAATTTTGGCAAAGACATTTGGAGCCAGTTGTACTAATATGTTACATTGTAATGTTGACCATAATATTGCCTATTTATTAGACTCCTGAGGGGGGTTTTGTGTTCCAACACAAAACGATTTGCTATTGTGGGTTCACTTTGACTGTTGATGGTTTTCTCTTTTTATTCATTTGCCATTTTTTATTGTGGCTGGGCTGATTCTCTTGGATGGAGCCTTGCTGTGGCAAGGGGGTCTGGCAAATAAGAAAAAAATTATGGTGAATAGCTCGCACACTCTTCTTTACAGTTTATTTTGGCCCCTAATTCTAACTAACTGGATAGGTCTCTATTACAGATGATATGTGCAGAGACTTCTGCAGGACAAATCCACAGGCACTCATTGACCAGACAGATGTAAACCTGGGGCATAAAGAAGTAAAATCATAAAACCTTGAACACGACCACATTAGAATTCACGTGTGCACTAGTACTGTTTCACATCATTGATTGACAACTACTTGGACTTCTTGATAGCATTAAATTGAGCTTGATGCATTGGGGAGCCAAAGACAATATGGTACATCAAGAGATTCCAGAGCTTAAGGAATTCAAAGATCTGTTTGACTGTGATAACACTGGTAAACTCACTGTCATTTACCATGAGACTGGATGAATCAATTGTCCCCACAGTCTGTGCCCTCCAATGCATCCCAGCTGTTATGAAGCACAAAGTGCTTGCTAAATAAGATGCATGAAAGGGCTCCATGTAAATACCCTGATAAGGGAAGCTACACAGTGGTATCTACAGCAAAAAAAATGGGTCTGCCATATTATCTATAGACCCCATTCCCCTCTACAAAGCACTGTTGATGCCTCAACACCCAATGAAAATATAAAAACAAGTTATTGCTGACATGCCTTGGGCAAAAACCATCTTCACAATGCATGGAGTCATCTCAGCTCACTGCATTGATGACACCCACTATGTGATATGTTTTCTTATATAAGTGTTATGGCCTGACTGCCAGCAGTGAAGTTTTCCAACAATGCATGGTACAGCTGTTTTCATGATACATATGTGAATCATTATCGAAAACATCCTCATCTGGGGTTGCAAAATGCAAAAACATGATGAGTTCTCTGTCAGGTGTTGGATGAAAGGATTCAGGCCATTAATGTAAGTCTCAACCCAGACAAATGCTGGGTGTTGGAAGTCTCATAAATGTATCACCTCCTCACTGACCAGGGGGTCAAGCACACCCTGGAAAAATGGCAGCCATTTAGTAAATGCTGTCCCCTGAGGATAAACTGAGTCTTCAGCACTTCCTGGGAATGACAAACTATCTGTTTCTTCTCAACTACAATGAGACAACCATGCCTAAGACAGCTTCTACATCAAGATACAGACTGGTGCTGGCAGTAACAACACCAGACAGTAGTAACAAAATTAAAACACATGCTTACAAGCTTTCAAGTACTTTAATGTTCACTTACTGTTTAATGTTCACTTACTGGTGAAGATCTCTGCAGATGCCTCACAACACAGTCTAGGTACAGTATGTCTCCAAAAGAACAGGCCCATTGCCCTCCAATCCAGAGCACTGACTGAGACTGTCTCATGATATGCACGGATTGAAAATTAACTTTAAGCATAAGTTTTTTTGAGCATATGTTCCATTACTTTATATAAGGCTGTCAAGTCACTGTTGAGATGGACCATCAACCACTCATCATTATTCTGGAAAAACCCCTGTATAATGCTTTTGAACACATACAAAGAATGATGCTCAAGTTACTTAGATACATCCTGGATGTTGTCTACAAGCATGGCAAAGAAGTGTTTGAGACTGTTGCCCTCTCCAGGCCCTACTTACCTCCCACTGAGTGCCTAAAAAAGGATGATTAATATGTATGTACAAATACTATCCTCTAACCAAATGGATGAGCTACAGCATGAACCCTTGGCCAATGATATGTGCTACTGGATATCTCAAAACATACTACAAGGTTGACCCCAGTCCCCTAAGGAGATCTCCTAGGAAAATAATAATAAAATCTTGGCAGCTAATATACAATGAATATCTCATGCTGATGGCTAATATGCCATGCAGATCCCTCATCCCCATACTACATTAATTTTTAATGGCTACTATAACATGTGTACTCTAGAGCCCACACAGACAATTCCTGATTTCCGTTAGATGTACCTTAACACCAGAAGTAATGGATCACGCAATAGACGTAAATCAGTAAACAAAAGTGAAGGGTTAGCGTTTGTGGTAAAATCAACAAAGGGAAAATAAGTCAGTCATCATAATAGAAAAAAAGCAATTAGGCAAGAGAACTAGATAAGCAGAATCCCAGTTTGCGAGCAATCAGTTGTAATTATTTATCTTAAGCAATTGCTCAGTTAATAAATTATGAAGATGTTTTGAACAATTGAACCCATGTCTAATTTTGTAGCTAAGAACCATGACTATACACATTATAACAAATGTAGCATTACCATTTCATGTACTGTAACACATCATCATTATCCATTCAAACTAAGGACCCCATGACCCTATTCAGCATGAGCCGAAATTTCTGCAATCTTAGCAGAAACTGCGACTGAAAAACTAATCCGGGTGGTGCCTAACGTAGGGCAAAAATGCCCAGCATGAGAAGGTCCGCCCCACCATGTGATGGCAAATCTAATTGCGAAAGCACTGCAATTAGATTGTGATCGCATGAAAACTGTAGATGACCCCTGCCAACGCAGCCTAGTTATGAAGGCAGGCGCTCTGCTGCAATTTTATGTATCAAAGCGGCTGCATGTGATGCTACACAGCCACCCCAAAAACAGCGCCAACCCATCCCCATTATCCATCCTGCAATTCCACATTGCCGCCCCGCGAATGCAGCAGAGGTGTTCGCTTCAATGCAGTGTGATTGAATTGGCCTGGCTACACACACGCAGACTGGGACCTGCGTCCGCACTGGCTCTGAGGACAGGAAAATGCGGTTGCATCATGATTGCGATGCAACTTAAATCTGAATACAGCTCACTATCGAGAAATGTAATATGGTTTGGGTTTTTATGCGAGTTAGTACTTTGAGTTCATATGCAAGTGTGGTGTGAGCTTCTCTCATAACTAGCAGCATGTAATAGGTTGTGAAGTTTCAAGGTACTGACGTAACTCGCATGTGACACCATGTGGGTTAGCTGGTAAGAAAACCCACAAAAATATTGCAAAACAGAATGCGAGCTTTATAATATGCAGGTTCATGCCTTTGAAAGTGGTGTAGTAATTGGTCTATGAAAGTCCCCTGATGTAAGTATAATTTTCCCTATAAAAGTATCACTTCTGCAGTGATCTCACATAGAATTAGGAGGAAGAGGAGGTAGAAAGGAGAAGCTGCTGTTTGTGCCCCTGGCAAAACTAAGCCTAATTCAGACCTGATCGCTGTGCTGTAAATGACACTGTCCTGCGATCAGATAGTCGCCGCCCAGGAGGAGTGAGAATTCGCCCAGTGCAAGTGTGCGATTGCATGTGTACGCTGTGTGAAAATTCCCCTCAGTCAGCAGACAGATGCAAAAACCGTTTATATCACACTCACCATTACATTTTTTTCATATTCTGTGCAGTCCGTGTGTAGCTCAATACTTACTCCTCCAGTGCGAAGAAATCAGGCTGATCGGGTCCGCAGCTGATGTCACACACCCTCCCAGAAAACGCTTGGGAATGCCTGCGTTTTCCCAGACACTTCCAGGAAGCTGCCAGTTACCACCCACCAACGTCTGCTTCCTGTCAATCACCTTGTGAATGCCCGTACAAACAAAATTTTCACACCATCCTGTCACTGTTTGACAACACGCGTGAGAATTGAGGTGCATATACATGCGCAGTAGTTTGATAATCGCCCACTGTGAAAAAATGCACAGCAGCGATCAGTTCTGAATCGGGCCCTAAAACAGGGCTCAGTGTGCACTTTACAGATAACTGTTCACTAGTTCATGCCACTGTGCCAGATCCTCCTAGTGGCAGAGGCACACTGCACATCCCTGACACGTAAAAATGCTTTATGGCAGGGTCTGGGTGATGCAGTTAATGCTATCAGTTCCGCAAGAGTTGTGTGAAAATTTGCAAAAAGTGTTTCTCAGATGTGAAAAGAGTGCTTAACCATCCGTTGTGACCACATTAGCAAGTGCCTTAGATTAGCTGAAGGCTGCATAAGCCTGGGGCCATATAAGAGCCCAATTTTTTGTGATTGGTTGTTTATGACTAAGCAGTTGCTAGGTAGATTAGTGTTTTCTCTGGTGTTTGTCCTATAGGATTATAGGGCTGTCCATCAAGGGTTTAGGGGTTGGTCTCGGAATAATATATAAGCCATAGTCATGTGCCTCAGACTTCCTCTTGCCATTTTGGAATGGCCCAGGAAGGCTGAGTACTCATTTGCATTTATTACTGTTGTTGTTAATCATTGGGATTGTGTTCTCACTGTGCGCTGTGCTTGCCCCCCTCTCCCCCCCTCCACCCCTTCCCAACGGCTTTATCCTTAATTCATTACCCTGTGGCTTCTGTTCCCCATGCTGCTATCCAGGCGGGTCTGCTCTCCTCACCCCCCCCCCTGTCGCTTTGCTGGGTTCGCGACCTTTCCGGCGCTCTCTTTCCTGGAGCTCGTCCTCCCCCTGTCCCCGTCCCGGCGCCTGGTGTGGCGCGGCGGGGCAGACCGCTGCGTACCGCTGCGGCCCGCGCTTCTCCCCCTGCTCTCGTCCGGCTAGGGGGCGCGGTGCACATGCCGCAGCGGTCGTTAGTGGTGTGTGGCCGCAGTTGCGGGGTCACCCGCCTCCTCCCCATTGCGGCCGGCTAGAGGCTCCGGCGCCCACTTGGTGCCTGTCGGCCCAGGGCGGGCTGCGGGAGGAAGGGGGCAGGTCCTGGGGGCTGGGGTTGAGCCGGGGCTGTGGCTGTTTCAGCGTGCCCCCGGCTTCTGCTACACTGGTGCTGTCCGGGTTCTCCCCCATGTGGGGAGAGCTGTTTTTTTTTGGCGGGGGGGGTCCCTCACTGGGTGTGGGGTGGTATGATGGCCGTGGTGCCCTGGGATTGCGGGCGGGTTTCCGCTGGTGGCCGTGGGTGCGGAAGGCAGCTCCCTTGACGGGGGCCCCGGCCGCGGGGCTCGTGGGGGTCTCTCCTGCGTGTGACCCCCCGTTTCTCAGGTCGCGCTGTTCTGTCCTCCGCCCTCCCCGTTTCCTGGCTTGCAGGGCCCCCGTATGGACAGGTTTGGACGGTGCGGGTGGTGGCGGCGCAGCGTCTCCGGCGGCATTGTTCCACCTCCTGGCCCCCTCCCACATTTCCTCCTATGTTTTTTCCTGGGCTACGGGTTATTTCCCCCCCCATGGCTTCCGTCCTACGCCATTGGGGACGCCCCGTGGGTCAAGGCTGCCCTTCTGCCACAATTTCCTCCCTGCCGGGCGGGGTTCCCTATCGCCTCGGCCCGCTGTCCCGCCTCCCCCCGGTTTGCGGCGAGTGACTTGCCCTCCCGCCTGTGCCTCCTGTTTCGTGGTCGAAGCGCGGGCTCTTCCTGCGCTTGTTTCCCCTCTGTTATGTCTGCGCAGGTGTCGGCGGGTCCGTGGGAGTCAGGGTTTCGGCGTGGAGGAACCGGAGGCCGAGAAGGGATGCGGCTGCAGCAGCAGCGGAAGACGCACCGCCATGGTCGGTGGCGGTGGAGGCAGCTGATGGTGTTCCAGGTCCTTCAGGCACCGGTGAGCATGCTGTTGTTTTTCCTTATTGTTACAGTATTCCTTTTAACCTCTGTAGTGTTCCTCTGGTTCTCCTTGGCGCCCGCGTTAGTTGGCCAGGCTCATTGCGTGGCACGTGGCGTTAGGCGTCTTGGAATGGCAAGGCGCCGGAAGCTATTGTACCCTCCGCCCCCTGCGGTTCGCGCAGAAGGCAGACGGGGGGGGGAGGCATTGGGGTGATGGCTTTCCGTACTTTCATCTGTGGTTACGGTTTTGGGATTTTACGGCTTGTTGCACCGTGTCGCGACCTGCCGAATATCCCCGCATGGTGCAGTATTTGTGTCAGCGCACGCGATTTAAATCCGAGGTTTACGCTTGGGTTGATTACGATGTGAAGTCCATCGTGTTCGGGGTGGTAACGTCATTTTTCTTGGGGTTGTGTTTGGGGGTCACCAGGCAGGCCGGACTGCACAGTGGGGTCCCAGGCCGCAGGCCCCTTGCAATTGGCATTTCTGTTTTGCGCTCCTTGGTGGGGGGGGGGGGGGTTTGCTTATGGCAGGGGCTAGTACACCATAGGTCCACTCCTGTTTTCGTCACTCCTGCAAATTTGCGAGGCCTGTCTCCCATCCAGTGACGGTGCCCCAGCCACGAGCGGGTGACCTTGCCTGTGGTGGCGCGCCGGTGTTGTAAGTCCGCTCACGCTTTCCCGCATCAGATCCGGCGGAAGGTGGTCGGAGAACCGGCTTGGGGCTCATTTGGGCCCTATGCCGTTTTTTCCTCTCTTCCCGACTTGTGCATCTTCCCTGTGGGGTGGGTGCCCAAGGAACCCGGGCTAGTGCCGCCTTATCCTACATTTGTCGTATCTTCATGGGGTTTTCTTTTCATGCTCCATTTCCGAGACCGCGCACGGGGTGAGTATTAGTCTTTTATGGACTCTGCGTTATGTTTCGTGAATATGGGCCGGGTACCTCCTTTATACTTATACGTTGGGTCGTGTTTTCGCCGCTTCCCATGCAATTTTTCGGGCCTCGATTAGGGGCCAGTTTTATGCTGACAGGTGGGTGCCCCTGAGTTTTTCTGTCTCATGTGCCTTTTTTAAGAAATTCTGCACTTTCTTGCATTGGCGCGTACTGTCCGCATCCGGCCCCTTCGGTGTTTCTCGCTACCGGGACTATTTTCTCGTCATGGTTCTGGGAGGCATTTTGGTTTGCAGCTATCCTTCTGTAGGTTGCCAGGTCTTTGTTTGGGGTCCTGGGTGTTCCCGTTGCCCCGGTACGCGGCTAGGGCCCTACCGGTTGCCTGAGGTTTCAGGGGTTGGCGCTGGGCACAATTACGGGTTGCTGTCGCCTCCCCGCTGACAAGGTACCGACACTTTTGGGTTTTATTAACGACTGGGGTAATGCGAAGTTCGGCTTAAGCGGGAACAGTTGTTGTTAGCTCCTCCCCTTTTGCGAGCAGGTTTATCCCCAGAGGTGGCATAGTTTGCAAGAAACCAACGGGCCCCTGCGGGGTCGGCCAGGTAACGTACCGTAGTTTCCCTTCCTGCGAGATCAGAGATGTTTTGGTGGATTTGGTCTTCATTCCTATAGTCTTTTACGGGGAGGTTTTTTGGGCCTCCTCCTCCTTGTTCCCTCCGGTCCCCCCAGGCTTTGCGGCTGTTGCGACATCTGCTTGGCTGCTGGTGGCGCAGTTTTACCATCATGCTCCCGGAGTCGGAATGGGTTTGTGGATGCTTTGTCTCTTTGCAGTTTGATAAGTGCCATGAGTGGGTTCCGGGAGTGGCGTCATAAGCTTTTCTCATGCCCGACTTCTTTCGGGCATATTGTCCAGGCGGGTTGGCTACTCGGACTAGGCATGCATTGGCTCCTTCCTCATTTGGGGCGTCGGCTGTGTCCTGGTGTTTTTCAGTAGGTTGGATACAGCGGGTGTGTCCCTGGTAGACGGTTTGATGGTTTTCATGTTTGA
This sequence comes from Pseudophryne corroboree, assembly GCF_028390025.1. Classification (NCBI taxonomy): domain Eukaryota; kingdom Metazoa; phylum Chordata; class Amphibia; order Anura; family Myobatrachidae; genus Pseudophryne; species Pseudophryne corroboree. The sequence continues at coordinate 563,631,238 of NC_086445.1, forward strand.
GCGTTATCTGGGAGGTAGGTCCTAGGCGGCCCTGTATCCAGCCCTTGCAGGCTTCTCCTTCTGTTCTAGGCTGCGCGAGCTGGTGGACCCCGCCTGGTCTTTCGCCCCTTTCGTGAGCGCTTAAGGGTTGGGCTAGGGTGCGCCCCGCGCCTGCGGATACCCGTAGGCCTGCTACGTGGCAACTTTTGGAGGAGTTGCTGGGTGTGCTGCCTCCTGTCGCCGAGTCAGTGTTGGAGGTGGCCCCTGTTTTAGATTAGCCTTTTCTTTAGCTTTCTTCTGGGTTTTGCGGGTGAGTGGTGGCGAGCAGGAGGCATTTCGGGATTCCGGGGCCTTTTCTGTAATGCGGGTTGCAGGATTGTCGGTTGCTCTGCAGGATGGTGTGATCCAAATCGGATCCAGCAGCTGGGGGTCGCTGGGTGTCCTTGGAGGCCCAGGAGGTGGTGGGTGTCTGCCCGCTGTGCCTGGCGCATGAGTATAGATGGGCCTCCGGGGGGGTGACCAGTTGCTGATAGAGGCGATCGCTGGTCCTCTCACTAATTTACAGTGCTGCTGTGTTTGGGTTCGGTACCCATTCCTTGCAGAATGGGGCGGCTGACCATGCGGCAGCCACAGGGTCCGCCACGGCAGCTGTTCAGGAGCTGGGTCGTTGGGGGTATACTTCTTAGGTCCTATTCCTTACGGATTGGGGTGGCTACCATGCAGCAGCCACGGGGTCCTCCTCGGCAGCTGTTCAGGAACGGGGCCGTTGGGGGAATGCTTCTTATAGGTCATATTCCTTGCGGACTGGGGCGGCTGACCATGCGGCAGCCACAGGGTCCGCAACGGCAGCTATTCGGGAGCAGGTCCGTTAGATGTATACTTCTTAGATCCTGTTCCTTGCGGATTGGGGAGGCTGCCATGCGACAGCCACAGGGTCCTCCACGGCAGCTGTTCAGGAGCTGGGCGTTGGAGGCATACTTCTTAGAACCTATTCCATGCGGATGGGGTGGTTACCATGCGGCAGCCACAGGGTCCTCTGCGGCAGCTATTCAGGAGGTGGTCCGTTGGAAGTATACTTCTTAGGTCCTATTCCTTGCGGATGGGGGTGGCTACCATGCGGCAGCCACGGGGTCCTCCACGGCAACTATTCAGGAGGTGGTCCATTGGAGTTATACTTCTTAGGTCCTATTCCTTGCGGATGGGGGCGGCTGCCGTGCGGCAGCCACAGGGTCCTCCACGGCAGCCATTCAGGAGGTGGTCCGTTGGAGGTATGCTTATTGTAAGTCCTACTGCATGTGGATAATGTTTAGTTGCGCCTGTTGCACTAACCCAAAAACTTGGTTTACCCGTCGGTTTTTGAACGGGTAGCGTTCAGGAATCAAGGGTGTGAAGTGAATTTTTTAATTTTCCTCCGAGGGGGCCTAATTACAATTGGCTCATCAAAGGTCCACGGGAGGTTTTGGAGTTTTCTCCTTCACTTGGGTTATTTCTGTTCTCTGTCACTTGGTTTTCCTATGTGATTTATGTTAGTGTGATGATGTTAGGGTGTTTATCTTTTGCAGCCGTCGATGGTTTGAACAGGCGTGGCTGGTTGGCTGCTCTTACATTTTTTGGGTGACTATGCATCCCTTGGTGCGTAGGACAGCTGATGTTTTGGTTCCAGGGTGGTTTGTTGGTTGGGGTCCGTGGTTAAGGGATACTGAGGGGTATTTGTACAGCTCCTTTGCCACCGTGAGCATAGTTTTGATCATCCTGGCGGTATTGTCCTGCATTTGGGCGGCGCTGATAGGGGTCGCGTCGACGGCATCTACCTCAATTTGTTCGTTAAGGCTGATTTCGTGGGCCACATTGTCACTGGCCGGAGATTCATTTGGGTGGGCAATTAGTCCAGCGTTTTTCATTGGAAGGGGGCGGTGCGTTTCTCAGCTATTGAGAAAGCCCACAAGATGGTAATTCTGCTGTTTCGTTGTTTGTTACAGCTTTTAGGGGGAATGGTTGTCAGGCACCTCTGCTTGTACTGCGTCAGCGGCAGTTCGACAAGGAGGATGGGTTCGTCTTTCTCCGGCTGGAGTTTTCGGGTTTTCTTAAATGGGGTTTTGGTCCTTTCAGTTAGCGATTTTGTTTTCCTGGTTTTTATTGATTTGGATGGCGGGGCGGTTTTTTAAACCTTTGTGGCGGGAAGTCGCTACCAACCAGCGGTCAGATGGGCATAAGTGGTCATTGTGGGGCACCCTCTTTAGAAGGATGGCAGGTGTGTCCTTACCTTGCGGTTGGACATTTAGACGTTCCCCTGCGGGAACCGAACGTTTGCCAGAGAAAAGAGTGGTGAGTCCTGCACAATGCTGGTTATGCAGGAAGGAGGCGGTGTTGTGGTTTAGTCCCCTCCTCAGTTTTTGTGTTTCAATCTAAATGACTGGAGCTGGTGTCTGGTAGCGACTTTTCCTTTGCCATCCTCCAATATAAAATCAATTCAATTACAATTATAGTTTAAAGAACAGGTCAGCGATCAATAAATATCATCTGACCTTTAACTACAGCTAACCGTGTCTGTGTCATTATTTTAGTGTGTCGTTATTTTAGTGGTAAGCTAGCTTAAAGAAGTGTTTATGTCAATCGCAATAAAATTATGGGCGCCTTAGATTAGCTGAAGGCTGCATAAGCCTGAGGACATATAAGAGCCCAATTTTTTGTAATTGGTTGTTTATGACTAAGCAGTTGCTAGGTAGATTAGTGTTTTCTCTGGTATTTGTCCTATAGGATTATAGGGCTGTCCGTCAAGGGTTTAGGGGTTGGTCTCGGAATAATATATAAGACATAGTCATGTGCCTCAGACTTCCTCTTGCCATTTTGGAATGCCCTCCCGCCCGCCCAGACTATATTTTTTCCTGCGTCTTGTCTTTCTCGGTGGGCTCTTGACAACCAGATTGGTGGGAAGTAGTGATGAGCGGGTTCGGTTCCTCGGAAACCGAACCCCCCCGAACTTCACCCATTTTACACGGGTCCGAGGCATACTCGGATTCTCCCGTATGGCTCGGTTAATCCGAGCGTGCCCGAACGTCATCATCCCGCTGTCGGATTCTCGCGAGATTCGGATTCTATATAAGGAGCCGCGCGTCGCCGCCATTTTCACTCGTGCATTGGAAATGTTAGGGAGAGGACGTGGCTGGCGTCCTCTCCGTTTGTGCTTATTGCTTAATTGTGGGGACTGGGGAGCAGCTGTATTATATAGGAGGAGTACAGTGCAGAGTTTTGCTGATCAGTGACCACCAGTTTTATCCGTTCTCTGCCTGAAAAACGCTCCATATCTGTGCTCAGTGTGCTGCATATATCTGTGCTCACACTGCTTTATTGTGGGGACTGGGGACCAGCAGTATTATATAGGAGGAGTACAGTGCAGAGTTTTGCTGACCAGTGACCACCAGTATACGTTATCTGCCTGTAAAAACGCTCCACATCTGTGCTCAGTGTGCTGCATATATCTGTGCTCACACTGCTTTATTGTCGGTACTGGGGACCACCAGTATATTATATAGGAGGAGTACAGTGCAGAGTTTTGCTGACCAGTGACCACCAGTATACGTTGTCTGCCTGAAAAACGCTCCATATCTGTGCTCAGTGTGCTGCATATATCTGTGCTCACACTGCTTTATTGTGGGTACTGGGGACCACCAGTATATTATATAGGAGGAGTACAGTGCAGACTTTTGCTGACCAGTGACCACCAGTATATATAGCAGTACGGTACGGAAGACCACTGCTCTACCTGCCTCTGTGTCGTCAAGTATACTATCCATCTAGATTCTATACCTGTGGTGCAATTTAGTTTTGCAGTTTGCTGACAGTGACCACCAGTATATATAGCAGTACGGTACAGAAGGCCACTGCTCTACCTACCTCTGTGTCGTCAAGTATACTATCCATCTAGATTCTATACCTGTGGTGCATTTTAGTTTTGCAGTTTGCTGACAGTGATCACCAGTATATATAGCAGTATGGTACGGAAGGCAACTGCTCTACCTACCTCTGTGTCGTCAAGTATACTATCCATCTAGATTCTATACCTGTGGTTCATTTTAGTTTTGCAGTTTGCTGACAGTGACCACCAGTATATATAGCAGTACGGTACGGAAGGCCACTGCTCTACCTACCTCTGTGTCATCAAGTGTACTATCCATCTAGATTCTATACCTGTGGTGCATTTTAGTTTTGCTGTTTGCTGACAGTGACCACCAGTATATATAGCAGTACGGTACGGAAGGCCATTGCTCTGCCTACCTCTGTGTCGTCAAGTATACTATCCATCTAGATTCTATACCTGTGATGCATTTTAGTTTTGCAGTTTGCTGACAGTGACCACCAGTATATATAGCAGTATGGTACGGAAGGCCACTGCTCTACCTACCTCTGTGTCGTCAAGTATACTATCCATCTAGATTCTATACCTGTGGTGCATTTTAGTTTTGCAGTTTGCTGACAGTGACCACCAGTATATATAGCAGTACGGTACGGAAGGCCACTGCTCTACCTACCTCTGTGTCGTCAAGTATACTATCCATCCATACCTGTGGTGCATTTCAGTTGTGCACAGTATATATAGTAGTAGGCCATTGCTATTGATACTGGCATATAATTCCACACATTAAAAAATGGAGAACAAAAATGTGGAGGTTAAAATAGGGAAAGATCAAGATCCACTTCCACCTCGTGCTGAAGCTGCTGCCACTAGTCATGGCCGAGATGATGAAATGCCATCAACGTCGTCTGCCAAGGCCGATGCCCAATGTCATAGTAGAGAGCATGTAAAATCCCAAAAACAAAAGTTCAGTAAAATGACCCAAAAATCAAAATTGAAAGCGTCTGATGAGAAGCGTAAACTTGCCAATATGCCATTTACGACACGGAGTGGCAAGGAACGGCTGTGGCCCTGGCCTATGTTCATGGCTAGTGGTTCAGCTTCACATGAGGATGGAAGCACTCATACTCTCGCTAGAAAACTGCAGTGCCACTCCTAGGTTGGCCAGGTGTTTGTGTCGGCCACTTGGGTCGCTTAGCTTAGTCACACAGCTACCTCATTGCACCTCTTTTTTTCTTTGCATCATGTGCTGTTTGGGGACTATTTTTTTGAAGTGCCATCCTGTCTGACACTGCAGTGCCACTCCTAGATGGGCCAGGTGTTTGTGTCGGCCACTTGGGTCGCTTAGCTTAGTCACACAGCTACCTCATTGCGCCTGTTTTTTTCTTTGCATCATGTGCTGTTTGGGGACTATTTTTTTGAAGTGCCATCTTGTCTGACACTGCAGTGCCACTCCTAGATGGGCCAGGTGTTTGTGTCGGCCACTTGTGTCGCTTAGCTTAGTCACACAGCGACCTTGGTGCGCCTCTTTTTTTCTTTGCATCATGTGCTGTTTGGGGACTATTTTTTTGAAGTGCCATCCTGCCTGACACTGCAGTGCCACTCCTAGATGGGCCAGTTGTTTGTGTCGGCCACTTGGGTCGCTTAGCTTAGTCACACAGCTACCTCATTGCGCCTGTTTTTTTCTTTGCATCATGTGCTGTTTGGGGACTATTTTTTTGAAGTGCCATCTTGTCTGACACTGCAGTGCCACTCCTAGATGGGCCAGGTGTTTGTGTCGGCCACTTGGGTCGCTTAGCTTAGTCACAGCTAACTCATTGTGCCTCTTTTTTTCTCTGCATCATGTGCTGTTTGGGGACTATTTTTTTAAAATGCCATCCTGCCTGACACTGCAGTGCCACTCCTAGATGGGCCAGGTGTTTGTGTCGGCCACTTGTGTCGCTTAGCTTAGTCACACAGCGACCTTGGTGCGCCTCTTTTTTTCTTTGCATCATGTGCTGTTTGGGGACTATTTTTTTGAAGTGCCATCCTGCCTGACACTGCAGTGCCACTCCAAGATGGGCCAGGTGTTTGTGTCGGCCACTTGGGTCGCTTAGCTTAGTCACACAGCGACCTTGGTGCACCTCTTTTTTTTTTTTTTGCATCATGTGCTGTTTGGGGACTATTTTTTTGAAGTGCCATCCTGCCTGACACTGCAGTGCCACTCCTAGATGGGCCAGGTGTTTGTGTCGGCCACTTGTGTCGCTTAGCTTAGCCATCCAGCAATCTCGGTGCAAATTTTAGGACTAAAAATAATATTATGAGGTGTGAGGTGTTCAGAATAGACTGAAAATGAGTGTAAATTATGGTTATTGAGGTTAATAATACTATGGGATCAAAATGACCCCCAAATTCTATGATTTAAGCTGACACCCGAATCCGACAAAAATTTTTTAGGGAGGTTTTGGCAAAACGCGTCTGAATCCAAAACACGGCCGGGGAACCGAATCCAAAACCAAAACACAAAACCCGAAAAATTTCTCTAGTGGGAAGTCGCTACCAACCAGCGGTCAGATGGGCATAAGTGGTCATTGTGGGGCACCCTCTTTAGAAGGACGGCAGGTGTGTCCTTACCTTGCAGTTGGACATTTAGACGTTCCCCTGTGGGAACCGAACGTTTGCCAGAGAAAAGAGTGGAGAGTCCTGCACAATGCGGGTTATGCAGGGAGGAGGCGGTGTTGTGGTTTAGTCCCCTCCTCAGTTTTTGTGTTTCAATCTAAATGACTGGAGCTGGTGTCTGGTAGCGACTTTTCCTTTGCCATCCTCCAATATAAAATCAATTCAATTACAATTATAGTTTAAAGAACAGGTCAGCGATCAATAAATATCGTCTGACCTTTGACTACAGCTAACCGTGTCCGTGTCGTTATTTTAGCGTGTCATTATTTAAGTGGTAAGCTAGCTTAAAGAAGTGTTTATGTCAATCGCAATAAAATTATGGGCCCCTTATCTGTGTGCAGCTGCAGGGAAGAAAAACATCCCGCAGCTGCCACTCTCAGATGCACCTTCTGGTCCCTCTGCCTCCCTGCACTCTTTGAACAGTCAGCATGGCAGAACATCCCACCCGACAGCTGCTGAGATTAACTCCTGCTGGGGAAATATAAATTAACCCTCCCAGTTCCCCCAGTGTGACCTGGTGGCTGTGCCACTGGGAAAATGAAAGTGGCAATGGTCACGATGTTCGAGGTTCTCTGATAGTGATGATCCGATGTTCTAATGTTTGAAAACCCATTTTTATTTTTATTTACAGATATTTAAAATTCAAATAAAATAATTTTGGATAAGTTTAAATACATGTTCTTCACCAGTGCTGTCTTAACAGCAGTGTAGGCCCCTGGGCACAGCAATGCACTGGGCCCCCTACCCATCCTCCAGCGGTAGGGGTGGGGGGTGCTATCAGCGGCAGCTCTGATGTCCCGCGGGCGGTAGGGGGTGTTCTATCTTCTGCTCAGCATGTAGGACATGGAGCAGTAATTTCTGCTAATTACTCCTTTAAGGGGGCATTGGGCTGAATGAAGGGGCCCCTGTATATGGCTTCCAGGGTGGTAAGGGGTGTTAAATACGTAGGGGAGGGGTGGATAGTGGAGTGGGCTTAATATTCATCATTTTCTGGAGGGAGGGCAGCTTGCTTGACTGAAGATATCTCAAGTTCCTGAAATTAGATTTCTTAGCTTTGAATGGGATAAAAAATCTAGAGAGTCCCACCTTTCAGGAGATACTAGGGACTTGGGGATCAGATCTCAGTAGCCAGAGCAATCCACCAACAAAAATATAAAACTGCGTATTAGGCGTGTGGAGCAGGAGCAGGGACCAGCTGCTGGAAGGCTGATATCTCTGGTTCTGGGCATAATTGATACAAGCTGCCAATGTCCTCCAAAAGGGGAAAGTCCCAGCTTTTGGAGTATATCCTCAGATAAACTCTAACTCAAACAGAACCCAAGATATCTGTCTGGGAAGAGCAATTAACAGGCTTGGATGGGGACCACTGCTTTCAGGTCGAATATCTCCAGTTCCCCAGGGCCGATTTTAAAAAATCTGGTACCCCTGGAAAGAGGGGACCCTTAGCTATCAGCCTAGGGCCCTTATACTCCTGGGGCCCTTGGGCAAGAGCCCATTGAGCCCATACGAAAAGACGGCCCTGTTTTCACCAAATTAACTCTTAAAAACCTAACAATTTCTGAGCAGTTTTTGGAAAACAATTGTCCGTAATTAAAGTGAAACTGGCAGAGGAGCTGTATAAAAGATGGACGAAGGTGTCAGAGCCATAACTAGACTTTTTGGTGCCCTGTGCCTGAGAGAGAATTTCCTTGCATGCCTTGTGGGGAAGGTGCATGAAAAGATAACACACATTTATAGAACACTGCAAGAAAATGGATTTGAACACAAATAATTTTTATACCACATACATGCACTTAACATAAGAGCTTGTTGTAATTCTCAGGAGATGCTGGGCACGCCCCCAGAGTGATGATTCTAGGCTTCCTGTGAAGCCACGCCCGAAGTGTAAGGCCACGCTCCCTTTTTTGCCGCGATCGCAGCAGGAGATCAGTGGTGCGCATCGGGTGTCACCACACCTGGTGATGCCTCTGCTACACTACACTCTAAGGGTAGGGGGGTGTAAGGGGGAATCTGTCTGCCGTACTGTGCAAAAAGGGGAAGCTGTTTGCCCTAATATGTAAAAAGGGGACACTGTCTGCCATAATGTGTAAAAAAGGGGACGCTGTCTGCCATAAAATGTAAAAAGGGGACGCTGTCTGCCATAATGTGTAAAAAGGGGAACCTGTCCGCTGTAATGTGTAAAAGGGGCTCTACCTGGTGAAGTGGCGCTACTGTGCAGCGTAATTTGAATAATGGAGACTACTGTGCACCATTATATGAATTAGTATTATTGTGGCCACACCCCTTCCCCGCGAAACCACGCCCCTAATTTTTTTGTGCTGCCCCTATTTTACATAAAGGGGGTGGGTGCCAATGCCGTTTCTTGCACACAGCGCTAAAATGTCTAGTTACGGCACTGTTCGGTCTCATGTGGCTGGGACATCAGGGGGTGGTGGCCATTTGCTTGGCTCGGCAGCTAGTGAAGGAGTAGTGCCTAGGCAAGCTGCATCAGGAGGGGGAGCAGGAGGAGGAGCGAGGGATCAGGTGGCAGAGGGCTCAAGATCTATTAGAAGGCAGACAGGGCAGAGTACTGCGGGCAGAGGTGCTGTTGCTGCTTCTGAGCAAGGAGGGGAAGTGAATGTAGGGGCTGGAGTAGTTTCAGATGAGGTGTTTTACCCCTCTGCCATTGCATCTGCGGTGTCTGCTCTGACCGCTGCGTTTGCACCATTTATGTCAGCCGTGTCCGCGGGGAGTGGATTTGCATTGTCTGCAGCGGTGGACTGCGTTACTCTCCCTATAACTTATGGCCCCGCCATGGCACAGTTTTTGCAAGCTTGCCATAATTTAGGGTCTGCCGCAGTGTTAACAGGAGGCAGTACACCGGCAGAAGGTTATAGGGGGCTTTGTTGTCTTCATTTCCCGCCAGTGGGGCTCCGGCCCCAGGGGAGGCTCTACCATCTTTTTCAGATTGGCAGCGGAGGATGACCTTGATGAAGTGCCGGTTGCGGGGGAAGCATAATCATCTGGGCCCGGGACCTCAGGTGAGTTGGAGGAAGATTCAGATGTGAGGTTGAGGAGTGCATCTTTCTCCAGGGGGTCTAGTAGGTCTTCTTCCTCTTTATCCTCTCCTGTTCAATCGGCAGTTAGTAGCGCGACAAATGCGAAGAAGAGAGCTCATAAGTATGCACGGCGTGAGGCGCGGAGGCGTGATAGGCAGAGCAAGAGAAGCAGGGTTTCTAGTAGTGCGAGTAGGGTCAGAAGGCATCTTTATTTGCCTGGCGTAGTTCATTGCGATTACACAACGGTCTTGCGAGAGCTGCGGGAGAGTTGTAGGAAGAAAATTCAGCGGGGGGAGTACGTTGATATTTTTACGCTGACGGATGATGCTAAGAAAGAGTTTAAGGAAGCGCAGGTAAAGGGCGGCATAGGGGTTGAGGCCTTTCGATCCTTCATCAATTGGTTGGCGGGGTTTTGCGTGTTCACAGCGTGCTATCTGGAGGATCGTCCGGAGGAGCATATGAACGTTATCAGGTACATACACCTTGTTCACGACATGCAGTGTCAGTCAGAAGACACTGCGTGGAGGGCTTATGACAAGCAGTTCAGACAGAAGCATGATTGCCTGCACATCATTGACTTTTGGTGCAAGGATGTGGAAGTATGGCTGAATGTCACGAGGTCGCAGGATACGAAGCAGGTCACTAAGGGAGGGTCAGACGCTCAGCCTGCGGGGCTTACTTCTGTGCAGGCTGGTACTGAGACTTCTGCACGGCGCTTTGGGGGACCAGGACGGTCAGCATGGCAAGCTCCATCAAAAGGGAAATGCTTTGCATTTAACAATTTTGCATGCTCCCTTGGTCATCGGTGTCGTTTTTGACACCTCTGTTTGCGATGCAATGGTTTCCATCGCGCAACCAAGTGTTTTCAATTTGGACGATAAGGAGCTAAGACAGCTGGTGGCGCAGCCAGTGGTGCCGCCGCTAACTAGGGTGCCCACCTCAATACATTTGGAGGCCATGTCCAAATGGTTGGGGTGGTAAGCAAATAGGGAAGACGCTTAGTTTCTTTTGTGCGGTTCTAAGTTTGGTTTTTGGTTGCCGGTTGAGGGCAATATTGTTGTTCGGGCTCCCAGGAACCTGCAATCAGCTCGAGATTTTCCTGAGGTTCTTCGGGCAAAGGTCGAGTTGGAGGTGCAGCTAGGAAGGATAATGGACCCCTTTGCGCAGCCGCCAGTGGGGAACGTAATAATTTCCCCAGTGAGGGTTGTGCCCAAGAAAGCTCCAGGGAAATTCCGGCTCATTCAGCATTTGTCTTATCCATCTGGATCATCTGTTAACGATGCTATTCTGCCAGAGTATTGTTCAGTGGTTTATTAGTCTTTTGATGATGCCCTTTGTATGGTACGGGGTTGTGGCCCCGGGGCTCTCATGGCTGAGATTGATGTTGAATCGGCCTTCCGTTTACTTCCTTTACACTCGGAGTCATTCGGATTCATGGGTTTCCACATCGGTGAGGAGTACTTTATAGACAAGTGCTTGCCTATGGGGTGTTCCATTTCATACGCTTTTTTTTAAAGGTTTAGTACCTTTTTACATTGGTGTGTAGAGTTTTCTTGTGGGGGTCGTGGGATAGCACACTATCTTGACGACTTCCTGTGTGTTGGGCCCGTGGATTCTTTGCATTGGGAACTGTTGTTCTCGTTGCAAGCATTGTTAGTCATTTTGGGGTACCTTTGGCTGAGGACAAAACAGAGGGACCTCACTCTTGTTTGTCATTCCTGGGTATCGAGATTGATACCATTGCAGGTGCTTGCCGGCTTCCACAGGACAAGGTCGAGAAGCTGTGAGGGTCGATAGCACAGTGTCTGGCGCGGCGTAAGGTAACCCTGCAACAGGCCAAATCTCTTTTGGATCTTTTGAACATTTCCTGTAGGGTTATTCCCATGGGCAGAGTGTTTTGCCGTAAATTGGAGCGGTCCATGGCTGGGGTTTCCAGATCACATCATTTTATACGCTTATCTTCTGAAAGGAAGAGAGACCTTTCAGTTTGGGTTTTGTTTTTAGCGGATTTTAATGGTGTGCGAATCTGGATGGCCCCACTCATTGACAACATCGAGTTGCAGCAATTCACAGATGCAGCGGGCTCAGCAGGGTTTGGATGTTACCTGCATGGTTCCTGGTGTGTTGCATCTTGGCCTGAGTTTTGGTCAAAGAAGGGTCTGACAAATGACCTGTTATTTCTGGAACTTTTGCCCATCATGGTTGCTTTGGAGGTCTGGGGCGAGCGGTTTAGCAATCGCAGTATTCTCTTCCGATGCGATAATCTGGGAGTCGTACATGCTGTCAACAATCAAAGAGCTAAGGCGCTGCAGGTTCTGCGTGTGTTGTTGCAGCTAGTGCTGACATGCATGCGCTACAATGTCTTGTTTCAGGCTCAGCACGCTCCTGGGGTCGCTAATGGCATTGCTGATGCATTATCAAGAGGGCAATGGGATAGGTTCCAATTATTAGCCCCAGAGGCCGATGTAGTTGGTGTGCCCTGCCCTTCTTATGTTTGGCAGGTCATCGAGGCAGACTGGAGGGGATAGCTGAGCTATCTCTTGCCCCAACCACTCTCAAGGCATACCGTCAGGCCTGGAAGGAATGGGAAGATTTTTCACGCGACCAAGTGCCTAGAGGTAAGAGGGGTCGGCGATTGCTTCTTTCTGTCTGGCAACTCTTCGTAACAGGTAGATCGAGAGCAGTAGTATCTCGGTACCTCGCAGGGATATCCTTTTTCTCAAGTTAAGGGGTTTTCCAGATTTTACGAAGAGTTTCCTTTTAACAAAGGCCCTTTATGGATTGGGTACACTCAGCGCCAGTTCTGCCAGATAGGAGGCGCCCTATCGGTGCATCCATTCTTCCTTCAATCATTGGTTGTGGAGGTGGCGGCTTCGAGCTTTGAAGCACTCCTATTTGAATTGGCTTTTTCCATGGCATTTCATGGGGCATTTAGGGTGTCTAAGTTGGTCGCAGCTTCCAAACGGACGGATTCCATTATGCTGCGTTCTGATGTTATTGTGGGGGATGGGTCTTTGCTGTGCAGGCTGCGTCGCTCTAAAACGGATCAGTTGGGTAAGGGCCGATGGGTCACTTTGGTGCCATCGGTTGACAAGAGATGTCCGTTGACATTGGCTAATCGTTACGTGGAGGTGAGGCCCTCGTTAGAGGGTTCTTGGCTTCTGCATTATGATGTTTTGCCTTTGACAAAGTACCAATTTAATTGGATGATGCAGCGCTGCCTGTCCAGTTTGGGCCTTTTCCCTCGTGACTTCAGCTCACATTCTTTTAGGATTGGGGCTGCCACTTCCGCATCATCAGCAGGGTTTTTGGTGGCCGGAATTAAGGCTTTGGGCTGATGGAAGTCTGCTAGTTACATTGTTGTTCATATTAACAGTTCGGTTGTTCAGCTGTGTTTTACGTCATTGCAGTCTTGTTTGTCTCCCCTGACCTCCCTACTCAGATGGCTAGCAACTCGTCACTGTTGGCAGTGGGAGTCTGGAGTTCTTTGCCAATTTTTTACCTGGACTGACAGACTGAATTTTGCTTATTAATATTCAATTTGGCTAATTGGATTCTAATTATAAGTCTAATTATAAATTATAAGGTTTTTAAGTTTCACCTGCAGCCGAGTTCTTCTGTGTGAGCCCACCCCCCACCTAACGCTTCCCCCCCTCCTTTATTATTTTGACTGATCCTGCTGTATCTTTATGTTGCTTCGATTGGCCTGAAGCTATTTCAAGAGGAAATTTAAATTCCTTATTAATATTTTCTTTTTGGCAGATCCTCTATTTTTGACTAGTTAATTCCCGTTATTAGTTATTTGGTGGTTTTAAATTAAATGTATCTTTTTTGCCTTTTCCCTCCTTATAGGTTTGCAGGATGATAGGTTTGGCATTTGGGTGATTGGTCACTCATACAGTATATTTTTTGGGCGGCAAAGTTTATGGTCTCGGACAAGGCTCCACGGTTTCCAAGGTCGGCAGATATGAGATGGATAGGAGTGAGTGGTATGCTTTGCTTTGGCAGGAACTGAAGGCCAAACTTCTTGAGCAGACTAGATGGTTTGGTTTGTCTAGGATCTTGGTGGGAATGATCTGGGTAAAAGGAAGGCAGTGGATCTACGGTTGTCAATGGTTCATGATTTGGAGGAGATTATTATGGCGTGACCGGGTTGTAGAGTGGTTTGATCTTGTATGGTGCCCCTTTTATGTTGGTGAGGAGTGTCCTATTGTAGAGCAATTGATGTGGCTAGGATGAAAGTCAATTCATCTGTAGCTAAATCTGTTTTAGCTAGTGGAGGTGCAGTGGTTTGGCACCAAAGAATCAAATGTCTGTATTTTTACTTGTTTAAATCAGACGGGGTTCACTTAGCTAGAGAGCGATTGTGTATATTCATTGAGGATCTGTTTTTGGTTGTGGGTTCTTTGGGTTAGGAGTATGGTGGTGGAGCGTGGTTTCTGTAAGCAGAACCTCGCTGTTGGCGGGAAAGAATGGCAAGTTACCTGTTGTTGGATTAGGAAATTGCTTGGAGTTCGATTGGTAGTTGCTATTTAGGTGTGCTCACTTTCATTGACTGGTATACATCTGCTGGACCGCCTTTACGGGGGCAGCCTCATCACCTTTACGGGTGGGTAGTCAAGAAGAAGGTTGAGTGGATACCTTTTGTGTTTTAGATGGTTTGTTTCAGTTTTATAGAGTAGGATTTGTTCAGGGGTTAGGGTTGTTTTAGCCGTTCTTTCGTGCCACCATACTTTGAATTTATATATTCATGCAGTCATTAGATTACATTAGTTAATTTAAATAAATAGCTGACAATTTTCTGCCAAATTCATGTCTCCGTGTCTTTATTTAATATTTAAAGTACACTGCTCAAAAAAATAAAGGGAACACTAAAATGATACATCCTAGATCTGAAAGAATTAAATATTCTTATTAAATACTTTGTTCTTTACATAGTTGAATGTGCTGACAACAAAATCACACAAAAATTATCAATGGAAATCAAGAATGTTTTTTTTTCTAAGTCCCAACACGGGAATTCACTAAGCACAAATCTCGGCAGTGTTTGGGCTATTCGTAATGGTTTTAACATCAAAGTTCAAAAATACGAATGAATAGACCATCGGTCAAATGCGGCTGTTATTTCATACAACACGGGTATTCACTATTCATTCGTATTTGGGTGTTAGTCTCTGAGTGCTCAATTGCGGTCGTATTTTTTTGCGATTCATTAAAAAAAGCGGCAAAAAAATAGACCTGCTTTTTTCAGGTGTGTTTACATGTGTTGCAACTAACAAATCACTCACACCTGAATTTGGATGCCTATAAAAGGATCTTAGGCCCATTTCAATCCACCTACACACAGAAATGGCAGCAGGACTGTGGGCCAGTGATATTTTGTGTGCTGTGTTGTTTTAGCCGTTCTTTCGTGCCGCCATACTTTGAATTTATATATTCATGCAGTCATTAGATTACATTAGTTAATTTAAATAAATAGCTGACAATTTTCTGCCAAATTCATGTCTCCGTGTCTTTATTTAATATTTAAAGTACACTGCTCAAAAAAATAAAGGGAACACTAAAATGATACATCCTAGATCTGAAAGAATTAAATATTCTTATTAAATACTTTGTTCTTTACATAGTTGAATGTGCTGACAACAAAATCACACAAAAATTATCAATGGAAATCAAGAATGTTTTTTTTTCTAAGTCCCAACACGGGAATTCACTAAGCACAAATCTCGGCAGTGTTTGGGCTATTCGTAATGGTTTTAACTAGAGATGAGCGGGTTCGGTTCCTCTGAATCCGAACCCGCCCGAACTTCAGGTTTTTTACACGGGTCCGAGCAGGCTCGGATCTTCCCGCCTTGCTCGGCTAACCCGAGCGCGCCCGAACGTCATCATCACGCTGTCGGATTCTCGCGAGGCTCGGATTCTATCGCGAGACTCGGATTCTATATAAGGAGCCGCGCGTCGCCGCCATTTTCACACGTGCATTGAGAGTCATAGGGAGAGGACGTGGCTGGCGTCCTCTCCGTTTAGAGAAGAGAGAGACACAGTATTTTGGGGAGCATTATTAGGAGGAGTACTACTATACTGTATACTACTATACTACTTGCTGAAGTGATATTTATACTAGATTAGATAATAGATAGTGTGACTGTAAGTGTATTATCTGACTTGTGGGGGAGACACTGACAGTGGGGAGCAGTTAGAGTCTGAGAGCAGGACTCAGGAGTACATATAACGTACAGTCACAGTGCACACTTTTGCTGCCAGAGTCAGTGCCACACTGCCATTGTTGTGACCACACTGACCACCAGTATAATAATATATTTTGTGATTGTCTGCTTAGGCCTCGGAGTACTAGTTGCAAGTTGCAACGTGACCTGAAGTGACCACCAGTTTAATAATCAATCACCACCAGTTTAATATATATATATATGTATAATTGTATATAATATATATATATATAATATTGTATACCACCTACCCGTGTTTTTTTTTTTTTTTCATTCTTCTTTATACATACTACTATAGTAGCTTACTGTAGCAGTCTGCGGTGCTGTGCTGACCTGACAGTGTCCAGCAGGTCCGTCATCAGTCATTACATAATAAATATATATAGTACCTGTCCGGCTGCAGTACTAGTGATATTATATTGATTTCATCTCATTATCAATAATTTATCATCCAGTCTAGACTCTATATTAGCAGCAGACACAGTACGTTAGTCCACGGCTGTAGCTACCTCTGTGTCGGCACTCGGCAGTCCATCCATAATTGTATACCACCTACCCGTGTTTTTTTTTTTTTCTTTCTTCTTTGTACATACTACTATAGAGTATAGTAGCTTACTGTAGCAGTCTGCGGTGCTGCTGAGCTGACAGTGTCCAGCAGGTCCGTCATCAGTCATCATTACCTAATAAATATATTATCTACCTGTCCGGCTGCAGTACTAGTGATATTATATATACATACATATATATATATATTGATTTCATCTCATTATCAATCATCCAGTCTATATTAGCAGCAGACACAGTACGTTAGTCCACGGCTGTAGCTACCTCTGTGTCGGCACTCGGCAGTCCATCCATAATTGTATACCACCTACCCGTGGTTTTTTTTTTTTCTTTCTTCTTTGTACATACTACTATAGTATAGTAGCTTACTGTAGCAGTCTGCGGTGCTGCTGAGCTGACAGTGTCCAGCAGGTCCGTCATCAGTCATCATTACCTAATAAATATATTATCTACCTGTCCGGCTGCAGTACTAGTGATATTATATATACATGCATATATATATATTGATTTCATCTCATTATCAATCATCCAGTCTATATTAGCAGCAGACACAGTACGTTAGTCCACGGCTGTAGCTACCTCTGTGTCGGCACTCGGCAGTCCATCCATAATTGTATACCACCTACCCGTGGTTTTTTTTTCTCTTTCTTCTTTGTACATACTACTATAGTATAGTAGCTTACTGTAGCAGTCTGCGGTGCTGCTGAGCTGACAGTGTCCAGCAGGTCCGTCATCAGTCATCATTACCTAATAAATATATTATCTACCTGTCCGGCTGCAGTACTAGTGATATTATATATACATACATATATATATTGATTTCATCTCATTATCATCCAGTCTATATTAGCAGCAGACACAGTACGGTAGTCCACGGCTGTAGCTACCTCTGTGTCGGCACTCGGCAGTCCATCCATAAGTATACTAGTATCCATCCATCTCCATTGTTTACCTGAGGTGCCTTTTAGTTGTGCCTATTAAAATATGGAGAACAAAAATGTTGAGGTTCCAAAATTAGGGAAAGATCAAGATCCACTTCCACCTCGTGCTGAAGCTGCTGCCACTAGTCATGGCCGAGACGATGAAATGCCAGCAACGTCGTCTGCCAAGGCCGATGCCCAATGTCATAGTACAGAGCATGTCAAATCCAAAACACCAAATATCAGTAAAAAAAGGACTCCAAAACCTAAAATAAAATTGTCGGAGGAGAAGCGTAAACTTGCCAATATGCCATTTACCACACGGAGTGGCAAGGAACGGCTGAGGCCCTGGCCTATGTTCATGGCTAGTGGTTCAGCTTCACATGAGGATGGAAGCACTCAGCCTCTCGCTAGAAAACTGAAAAGACTCAAGCTGGCAAAAGCACCGCAAAGAACTGTGCGTTCTTCGAAATCCCAAATCCACAAGGAGAGTCCAATTGTGTCGGTTGCGATGCCTGACCTTCCCAACACTGGACGTGAAGAGCATGCGCCTTCCACCATTTGCACGCCCCCTGCAAGTGCTGGAAGGAGCACCCGCAGTCCAGTTCCTGATAGTCAGATTGAAGATGTCAGTGTTGAAGTACACCAGGATGAGGAGGATATGGGTGTTGCTGGCGCTGGGGAGGAAATTGATCAGGAGGATTCTGATGGTGAGGTGGTTTGTTTAAGTCAGGCACCCGGGGAGACACCTGTTGTCCGTGGGAGGAATAGGGCCATTGACATGCCTGGTCAAAATACAAAAAAAATCAGCTCTTCGGTGTGGAAGTATTTCACCAGAAATGCGGACAACATTTGTCAAGCCGTGTGTTGCCTTTGTCAAGCTGTAATAAGTAGGGGTAAGGACGTTAACCACCTCGGAACATCCTCCCTTATACGTCACCTGCAGCGCATTCATAATAAGTCAGTGACAAGTTCAAAAACTTTGGGTGACAGCGGAAGCTGTCCACTGACCAGTAAATCCCTTCCTCTTGTAACCAAGCTCACGCAAACCACCCCACCAACTCCCTCAGTGTCAATTTCCTCCTTACCCAGGAATGCCAATAGTCCTGCAGGCCATGTCACTGACAATTCTGACGAGTCCTCTCCTGCCTGGGATTCCTCCGATGCATCCTTGAGTGTAATGCCTACTGCTGCTGGCGCTGCTGTTGTTGCTGCTGGGAGTCGATCGTCATCCCAGAGGGGAAGTCGTAAGCCCACTTGTACTACTTCCAGTAAGCAATTGACTGTCCAACAGTCCTTTGCGAGGAAGATGAAATATCACAGCAGTCATCCTGCTGCAAAGCGGATAACTGAGGCCTTGACAACTATGTTGGTGTTAGACGTGCGTCCGGTATCCGCCGTTAGTTCACAGGGAACTAGACAATTTATTGAGGCAGTGTGCCCCCGTTACCAAATACCATCTAGGTTCCACTTCTCTAGGCAGGCGATACCGAGAATGTACACGGACGTCAGAAAAAGACTCACCAGTGTCCTAAAAAATGCAGTTGTACCCAATGTCCACTTAACCACGGACATGTGGACAAGTGGAGCAGGGCAGGGTCAGGACTATATGACTGTGACAGCCCACTGGGTAGATGTATGGACTCCCGCCGCAAGAACAGCAGCGGCGGCACCAGTAGCAGCATCTCGCAAACGCCAACTCTTTCCTAGGCAGGCTACGCTTTGTATCACCGCTTTCCAGAATACGCACACAGCTGAAAACCTCTTACGGCAACTGAGGAAGATCATCGCGGAATGGCTTACCCCAATTGGACTCTCCTGTGGATTTGTGGCATCGGACAACGCCAGCAATATTGTGTGTGCATTAAATATGGGCAAATTCCAGCACGTCCCATGTTTTGCACATACCTTGAATTTGGTGGTGCAGAATTTTTTTTAAAAACAACAGGGGCGTGCAAGAGATGCTGTCGGTGGCCAGAAGAATTGCGGGACACTTTCGGCGTACAGGCACCACGTACAGAAGACTGGAGCACCACCAAAAACTACTGAACCTGCCCTGCCATCATCTGAAGCAAGAAGTGGTAACGAGGTGGAATTCAACCCTCTATATGCTTCAGAGGTTGGAGGAGCAGCAAAAGGCCATTCAAGCCTATACAATTGAGCACGATATAGGAGGTGGAATGCACCTGTCTCAAGCGCAGTGGAGAATGATTTCAACGTTGTGCAAGGTTCTGATGCCCTTTGAACTTGCCACACGTGAAGTCAGTTCAGACACTGCCAGCCTGAGTCAGGTCATCCCCTCATCAGGCTTTTGCAGAAGAAGCTGGAGACATTGAAGGAGGAGCTAACACGGAGCGATTCCGCTAGGCATGTGGGACTTGTGGATGGAGCCCTTAATTCGCTTAACAAAGATTCACGGGTGGTCAATCTGTTGAAATCAGAGCACTACATTTTGGCCACCGTGCTCGATCCTAGATTTAAAGCCTACCTTGGATCTCTCTTTCCGGCAGACACAAGTCTGCTGGGGTTCAAAGACCTGCTGGTGACAAAATTGTCAAGTCAAGCGGAACGCGACCTGTCAACATCTCCTCCTTCACATTCTCCCGCAACTGGGGGTGCGAGGAAAAGGCTCAGAATTCCGAGCCCACCCGCTGGCGGTGATGCAGGGCAGTCTGGAGCGACTGCTGATGCTGACATCTGGTCCGGACTGAAGGACCTGACAACGATTACGGACATGTCGTCTACTGTCACTGCATATGATTCTCTCACCATTGAAAGAATGGTGGAGGATTATATGAGTGACCGCATCCAAGTAGGCACGTCACACAGTCCGTACTTATACTGGCAGGAAAAAGAGGCAATTTGGAGGCCTTTGCACAAACTGGCTTTATTCTACCTAAGTTGCCCTCCCACAAGTGTGTACTCCGAAAGAGTGTTTAGTGCCGCCGCTCACCTTGTCAGCAATCGGCGTACGAGGTTACATCCAGAAAATGTGGAGAAGATGATGTTCATTAAAATTAATTATAATCAATTCCTCCGTGGAGACATTGACCAGCAGCAATTGCCTCCACAAAGTACACAGGGAGCTGAGATGGTGGATTCCAGTGGGGACGAATTGATAATCTGTGAGGAGGGGGATGTACACGGTGATATATCGGAGGATGATGATGAGGTGGACATCTTGCCTCTGTAGAGCCAGTTTGTGCAAGGAGAGATTAATTGCTTCTTTTTTGGTGGGGGTCCAAACCAAACCGTCATTTCAGTCACAGTCGTGTGGCAGACCCTGTCACTGAAATGATGGGTTGGTTAAAGTGTGCATGTCCTGTTTATACAACATAAGGGTGGGTGGGAGGGCCCAAGGACAATTCCATCTTGCACCTCTTTTTTCTTTAATTTTTCTTTGCGTCATGTGCTGTTTGTGGAATGTTTTTTGGAAGGGCCATCCTGCGTGACACTGCAGTGCCACTCCTAGATGGGCACGGTGTTTGTGTCGGCCACTAGGGTCGCTTATCTTACTCACACAGCTACCTCATTGCGCCTCTTTTTTTCTTTGCGTCATGTGCTGTTTGGGGAGGTTTTTTGGAAGGGCCATCCTGCGTGACACTGCAGTGCCACTCCTAGATGGGCACGGTGATTGTGTCGGCTACTAGGGTCGCTTATCTTACTCACACAGCTACCTCATTGCGCCTCTTTTTTTCTTTGCGTCATGTGCTGTTTGGGGAGGGTTTTTTGGAAGGGCCATCCTGCGTGACACTGCAGTGCCACTCCTAGATGGGCCCGGTGTTTGTGTCGGCCACTAGGGTCGCTTATCTTACTCACACAGCTACCTCATTGCGCCTCTTTTTTTCTTTGCGTCATGTGCTGTTTGGGGAGTGTTTTTTGGAAGGGCCATCCTGCGTGACACTGCAGTGCCACTCCTAGATGGGCACGGTGTTTGTGTCGGCCACTAGGGTCGCTTATCTTACTCACACAGCTACCTCATTGTGCCTCTTTTTTTCTTTGCGTCATGTGCTGTTTGGGGAGTGTTTTTTGGAAGGGCCATCCTGCGTGACACTGCAGTGCCACTCCTAGATGGGCCCGGTGTTTTTGTCGGCCACTAGGGTCGCTTATCTTACTCACACAGCTACCTCATTGCGCCTCTTTTTTTCTTTGCGTCATGTGCTGTTTGGGGAGTGTTTTTTGAAAGGGCCATCCTGCGTGACACTGCAGTGCCACTCCTAGATGGGCACGGTGTTTGTGTCGGCCACTAGGGTCGCTTATCTTACTCACACAGCTACCTCATTGTGCCTCTTTTTTTCTTTGCGTCATGTGCTGTTTGGGGAGTGTTTTTTGGAAGGGCCATCCTGCGTGACACTGCAGTGCCACTCCTAGATGGGCCCGGTGTTTGTGTCGGCCACTAGGGTCGCTTATCTTACTCACACAGCTACCTCATTGCGCCTCTTTTTTTCTTTGCGTCATGTGCTGTTTGGGGAGGGTTTTTTGGAAGGGCCATCCTGCGTGACACTGCAGTGCCACTCCTAGATGGGCCAGGTGTTTGTGTCGGCCACTTGGGTCGCATATCTTACTCACACAGCTACCTCATTGCGCCTCTTTTTTTCTTTGCGTCATGTGCTGTTTGGGGAGTGTTTTTTGGAAGGGCCATCCTGCGTGACACTGCAGTGCCACTCCTAGATGGGCACGGTGTTTGTGTCGGCCACTAGGGTCGCTTAGCTTAGTCATCCAGCGACCTAGGTGCAAATTTTAGGACTAAAAATAATATTGTGAGGTGTGAGGTATTCAGAATAGACTGAAAATGAGTGGAAATGATGGTTTTTGAGGTTAATAATACTTTGGGATCAAAATGACCCCCAAATTCTATGATTTAAGCTGTTTTTTAGTGTTTTTTTAAAAAAAACACCTGAATCCAAAACACACCCGAATCCGACAAAAAAAATTCGGTGAGGTTTTGCCAAAACGCGGTCGAACCCAAAACACGGCCGCGGAACCGAACCCAAAACCAAAACACAAAACCCGAAAAATTTCAAGTGCACATCTCTAGTTTTAATGGCAAAGTTCAAAAATACGAATGAATAGACCATCGGTCAAATGCGGCTGTTATTTCATACAACACGGCTATTCACTATTCATTCGTATTTGGGTGTTAGTCTCTGAGTGCTCAATTGCAGTCGTATTTTTTTGCGATTCAGTAAAAAAAGCGGCAAAAAAATAGACCTGCTTTTTTCAGGTGTGTTTACATGTGTTGCAACTAACAAATCACTCACACCTGAATTTGGATGCCTATAAAAGGATCTTAGGCCCATTTCAATCCACCTACACTCAGAAATGGCAGCAGGACTGTGGGCCAGTGATATTTTGTGTGCTGTGGGATTCCTCAGACTCAGACATCAGCCTGTAAGTAACCAGGGCCAAGAAACTGAACATGGTCAGCAGGTTGTACAGGTTCCGCAGAGGCTGCGCAGGCCTCGTTTTTTTAGAGGGCATTTAAACTTGAACGCATATGTCACTTGTGATTCAGTGAGGAGACCTGCAAAACATGCACTGTGTGGGGTCCTGATGACCGAGTTTCAGAACCTGTGTCCTAATCAAACACTCCTCCACATATAATATGTTAGCCTTGAGGAATACATGTGTCCCTATGTGTGATGCTCCATCGTATTTAAGGGACACAAACTTAGTGTCATCCAAAATAATTTATTTCGTAATGTTTGCTGCAGTAAACTTGCTGATTTGTAAGTCAATACACAGTTTGCCACATATATCCATTATTATACACAGTATTTGTGCTTATTAAAAAAAATACAATTTCTTTGTTTCTGCATCATGTGTAAGAAACGTATTACTCATTTTTAACACACACAAACATGGCCCAACAATAATGAAATTCATTTTGGCACTGAATTATCTAAATTCGATCACAACATATTAGGACCTTTTTAGCCAACTCAATTGTGTTATTCTTGTAATGTTGTATAGAGAAGAAAGGTAAAAGAGTTAACAATCACATTGTAATTTGTATTGGTCATGGATGAATCTGCATGGCTGCCAATTAGTCTGCCTGCAGGGTGTGAGAATGATTGGAATCTAGAAAGAGTAATGATTAGACAAAAATCAAGTGGTCTTGTTACTGCATGCTAAAGACATTCTGCATGGCTGCCAATTATTCTGCCTGAAGGATATGAGAATGATTGGAATCTAGAAAGAGTAATGATTAGAAAAAAATCAAGTGGTCTTGTTACTGCATGCTAAAGACATTCTGCATGGCTGCCAATTAGTCTGCCTGAAGGATATGAGAATGATTGGAATCTAGAAAGAGTAATGATTAGAAAAAATCAAGTGGTCTTGTTACTGCATGCTAACATCAATGTGCAGATAAATAACTTTGTCCTCCTCCTGAAAAATTCAAAGATGTGAAAGAATAAATGTGTTGGCCAAAATCCTGTTGCTGTTTGTAACACTTATAACTAATGATGTTAAAAAAAATTGACAAGGTGGTAAGTGTAATAGATATTGTGACAAAACTACACTTACTAAATGTGTTTATTTACTTCTCTATACAGAGATCGGAGTATCTATTTTTTATTTTTTTGAGGCTGGCTGCTTGGACAGGCCTTTGCCTTTACCACTGTTGTGTTTGCGTGCTCTGGTGGAGTGCCTTGGTGGTGAGGACACTTACGATAGATTCGGAGTAGTCGTACCAGAACTGCTGCTTGGTTGCTGATGGTGCTGGGATCTGAGTGTTTCATTGAGGTTAGTGAGGGTGGCATTAAGTTCACGTGTTGCAGCATTTTGATTCTCTAAAATTCTAGTGATAGATTCATTGATCATTTGATTGTTTTCTAAGATGTTGATGTAGCTTTGCTGTTGTCTGTGCTGTTCTTCCATTATGCGTTGTAAGTTGCCCATGACATGTGTAATGTCTGCACGCATGATTTCCATGGTATTGGCAATTCTGGTGGTTGGTTCATTTTGGCGACTGATATTTCTGCTGATTCTTCTGAGGTGAGCTGGCCGTTTGCAAAAATTTGGGTCTGCCTACGCAGGCAATCTTGATTAGTGGCCTGCTGTGTAGCCCAACTGTCCCAAAACACTTGATCAGGGCCTTGCGCTACTGGTGTTGTTGGGCTGTGTTGTGGTGGTGGAGTGCTATGCTGTGGTGGTGTACGCACAGGTGCTGGGTGGCTGATTCCTTGGATTAATGGCTGCATTTGTAACATGATTGTCTCATCCATGTCACTGTGTTGCTGCTGTTGCATCTGGATGCTGGTACCAGTACTAGAATCTGGAATTAGAACAATGTTTGCGTAAGTTTGACATATGTTTGAAAAATTTAAGCAAACCAATAAACATGGAACACATGTCTTTAAATGGTGCATTCAGATATCCAGCATAGCAACATCATCACTCAGAACTACAAAACAGACATATTCTTGTTTGTGGCAAATGTGTCTGGTTACTTCATTATTAAAACAAGCACACTTAAAATCTTAATTTTTGGCCTTATAGTGTTTAAATCTTAAACTTAGTAATGGTTTGGCATGTTGGTGCCAATGTTATGACAAACACATAAGTTAAATTGCGGAAAATAATATTACTATTTTGCAAGCTTACACATGTGTTTATGTTGCAGCATCTTCAACACAATCTGCTGCTGTATGGCTGAAGTGGACATACATATCTTTACTGGATGTGGACAAGGCCATTTTGGTCAGAATCCATTTGATGTTTTTTTTTCCGGTAAGTATAGCAGATTTTGTGAAATTTAGAGTTAATTAGTCTCATTAAATGGATTATTATGAGATGATTAAGTTATTTCATCATTACAGTTTCTTTCTCACAATCAAGATGAGGGGAGTGTGGTTGGCGTCTTGGAGGTGTGACCAAAATTTGGAGTGGTGGTACCGAATAAACTGTAGACAATCTTCGTGGCGGAGTAGACTGCTGTGGTTGTGATTGGACATCAGACCTTGCTTTCTTTGTTGCTACATGTACTTTTGTTTAGTGTGCTACAGGAGTCCTCCTTCTGCTGGTCAAAACTTCTTGGGATGGACCTGGAATTTAAAGTGTACTTTTGTTATGGCTATTCCTTTACAAACATAACCTATACTACAATGGACACTTTACCTGCTTCTGCAGCGTTGTCATCATCAGATGTAATGGGAGTGACTTTAGGCCGACCAGTACTGCTTTTTTTCAACACTGTAAATAATGAAACAAATAAAAGAACTCATTTCTTCATGCTATTGTTGATACATCCACCCATTATGTTTACAAACATTAAATCTTTCTCAAATGGATGCTTATTTATGTGTTCATAATTTCTGTACAAAACATAAATGTTTTAAATAAATACACACATTGGCCAGTAGCCATATGCACAATGGAAAGTGCAACACAGGAAATAATGTACAGGACACGGACATAGGACACAGGGGCAGATTTAATAATCCTGGTGAAATGATAAAGTGGTTGTTAATAAAGCACCAGCCAATCAGCTCCTAAGTGACATTTTGCAAACCCAGCCTGTAACATGGAAGTTATGAGCTGATTGTTTGGTGATTTATCAACTTCAACTTTATCACTTCACCAGGCTTAATAAATCTGCCCCACAATTACTAATACATACAATAACTACCCAAAACACAGACATCTTCATTGAAAAATGTTATATCATTAATGAAAGATGCAATATAGAAAATGCTCTGTGATGTGGCACTACAAACACACATTAGCACAATATGAGCTAAAAACCAAAACACATTTAAAAAAAACATCATAATAGTACGGTAACTAAGTCTGCAGTGTTGTGTCAGGGTACAAATCCAGACTCAAAATGTACCAAAAAAGAGTGGTTTTGTCTTAAACAAGATTACATACAGTACTAATGAATAAACACATGTAGTTGGCTTCAAAGCCACTTTGCACTACTCCAGCCTCTAACATGTCAACCACTGATTTTCAAACATTACACATGGATAACTGAAAACAAAAACATAGGCCAACTTGCAAACTGGCAAATGTGCCAAAGGAAAACATTATTGCTGTACAATTCAATGACACACCAAGTCCAAACTACACATGGATAATGTACTGTAAAAAAACTACATGACATACTATAAAGTACTATGTTATATTGGCTTTGGTAAAAAAACAAACCAAAAACAATGTATTTGCTGACGCACACATGAAGATGGGAGTAATATGCAACGTCACATGACACACATTAACAAAAAACATAAAGACAGAAGTAATGTAATTGAATGATAAGACAAATACACATGCTCACCATCCTTACTGGGCAGATCGGAATCACGGACATGGGTTGCAGACACTACCTCAGGAGGTATTAAACTCTGCATGGGCTACTCATAGTCCAGATATCTGGCAATATAGGGCTGTCCACCACCGGTTTTGCGAGCCGACTTCGCCTCCTTGGCCATTTTGGACTTGACACGTCGCTTTATGTCATAGTACCGTTTGCGGCACGTGTCCTCCATCCGCTTGACCACCCCCTCACTATTTACAGCAGCAACAACTTTTGCCCACAACACCGTCTTCTTCCGTGTTGGCACCTTGGCGTACTCAGGCCCAAATAGCTGCCGCTGATACTTCATCAGCTCCCGCAACAATGCCACATTTTCTGCATAACTAAACTTTACATTCTGCCCAGTCTTAGTAGTGGTGCGTGGCTGCGGAGCTGTCTGACTGTCACTATCACTGTCACTTGAGGCAGATGCAGCAACCTCACCCACCTCCTCCACCTCACTAACCTCACTCTCACTCACCTCCTCCACCTGACCACCCTCCTCCCCCTCACTCACACCCACCACCTCACTCACCTCTGAGTCAGACATAACTGTCTGGTTAAACAATTGACACAGAAAAAAAAACAACAACAACACACTTTTCCACTAACACAACTCTCACACACACACACACACACACACACACACACACACACACACACACACACACACACACGACAAGGGACTCTAAATCAAAAAAACTTGGACAAAAAATGAGACAAAACAAAAAAAAACAAGACTACAAGAATGACAAGACAACTTTCAAACACAATACTACACTCAGAAATCGCCCAAAAAACTCCTCACCAAACCAACTACTCACCAACCTCCACAGCACAACCTCCCTCCTCACCACTAACTAAACCCACGAGGTGCGGATGGTTTGGGGCGTATTTATATGGTTGCGCACAGACACTCCTACATCTGAAACACAACCAATCATGAACGGGGATGAAAAACGAAACTAAAAGTGAAAATGTGGCCGTGGTTGAAAAAAAAACCTGCCGCGTTTAACATAGAAAATAAACCTGTAAAAACCACAAAAACACGTACGCAAATGACAATGATGGCCGTAAATGTGCCAAAAACAAACGACTGGCATCGACATCGAAAAACACGAAAACCATAAACTCGACTGCTTAGTAACTTGGCGTATATAGTTTCAAAAAGTTGCATGAAAATGCACCCGATACAAAACGAGTTTAAACACTACTTAAACCGACTCAAACACGAATATTAGTAAATATAGGCCCACGTCTCCTGATGTACTGGCCTATCTCCTGGTAGCGCCTCCATGCTCTGGACACTACGCTGACAGACACAGCAAACCTTCTTGCCACATCTTGCATTGATATGCCATCCTGTATGAGCTGCACTACCTGAGCCACTTGTGTGGGTTGTAGACTCTGTCTCATGCTACCACTAGAGTGAAAGCACCGCCAGCTTTCAAAAGTGACCAAAACATCAGCCAGAAAGCATAGGAGCTGAGAAGTGGTCTGTGGTCACCACCTGCAGAACAACTCCTTTATTGGGGGTGTCTTGCTAATTGCCTATAATTTCCACCTGTTTTCTATTACATTTGCACAACAGCATGTGAAATTGATTGACAATCAGTGTTGCTTCCTAAGTGGACAGTTTGATTTCACAGAAGTGTGACTGACTTGGAGTTACATTGTGTTGTTTAAGTGTTCCCTTTATTTTTTTGAGCAGTGTATTACGTTGTTGTTGTTATAATTGAGAAACACAGGGCAATTCTCAGCCAATAGGAGGTTTATAGGGTTTACTCAGAGCTGGCACTACCTGCTCAGCAGAGTATGCAAAGCTGGGAGGGTCCAGGGTGGGGACGCACTCTTCCCACTTTGCTACTCTGAAGTTGCTGCAGGCTGCCACTGCGCCTGTAAAAACTCTATGATGGCAGCTGTGCCAGCAGTGTAACATGGCTCTTCTAGCATCAGCTACCTCCCTCCTCTCTACTCCCCCTCCTCACCACTGCCTGCACCTATATGATGGAAACGGTGCTAGCAGCGTGAAGCTGCTCTTCTAGCATCAGCTACCGCCCTCCACTCCACTCCCCACTGCCTGCACCTGTATGATGGAAATGGCACTGGCAGCGTGATGCTCCTCTTCTGGTGTCAGCTATCTCCCTCCCTCCTTTCTCGTCCCAGCTGCCTGCACCTGTATGGTGGCATCGGCACCGGCAGCATGAAGCGGCACTTTAGTCACCAGTCCACCCGGCGCTGCTCTCCCATGTAATGCTGGGCATGTATGCTACAATTATCTGCCCGATCCACCCAATATCAGCAGATCAGCAAGATAAGTGCAGCATGTATGGGGCTGGCCGACTCAAAAATATAAATCGGTCAGTTATACCAGATCGTACAGCATGTCTCTCCAATACATTGGGTAGTGTATGCCCTATCATGGCCGGCCGATGCATATTCCCCTGCTCCTTCAAATGGGAAGGAAAGGGGAAGTGTCTCCTCCCTATTATTTGGCATACACTGTGAGAGATCTCATCTAAATAAAATATCTGAATGGCGTATTTTACCAGTGTAGCATCTGCAAATTTGATGCGAGTTTACATGTTCACGATGCCTATTACAGATGGATGAAAACACGCATGTTTTTGATGGAAATCTTGCATGTTTTCAGAAATCGCAACATACTGTATTACATTTTGGCCTACATGTCTATAGAGCAGTGATTTTCAACCTTTTTAAACTCGTGGCACACTGATCAAGATTTTAAAATTGCCAAGGCACACCATCAGTTTTTTTTCCACACATAGCCTGCTCCCCCCAGTAATGCCACACACAGCCTGCCCCCCCCCAGTAATTACCCACATAGCCTGCCCCCCCCAGTAATTCCATACATAGCCTGCCCCCCCAGTAATGCCACACACAGCCTGCCCCCCCAGTAATTCCATACAAAGCCTGTCCTCCCAGTAATGCCACACACAGCCTGCCCCCCCCCCAGTAATTCCCCACATAGCCTGCCCCCCCAGTAATGCCACACACAGCCTGCCCCCCCAGTAATTCCCCACATAACCTGCCCCCCCAGTAATGCCACACACAGCCTGCCCCCCCAGTAATGCCACACACAGCCTGCCCCCCCCCCAGTAATTCCATACAAAGCCTGCCCCCCCAGTAATTCCCCACATAGCCTGCCCCCCCAGTAATGCCACACACAGCCTGCCCCCCCAGTAATGCCACACACAGCCTGCCCTCCCCAGTAATTCCATACAAAGCCTGCCCCCCCAGTAATTCCCCACATAGCCTGCCACCCCCAGTAATTCCATACATAAATAAAAACATGATTATTTGAATTTAACCTGTGGCTGTATAAAAGCTCTCCCGCTCAGCCTGTGGCGCGAGCAGTGAGGACTGAGGAGCGCTGAGAAGGAATGGAGACTCCGGAGTCCTGCAGCACGGAGCAGCAGTGGGCGGGCGGCAAGGCTACGTGGCGTGTGAGACCTATGAGTCACGCACGTCACCATAGGACATGGGCCGGCTTGCGGAAGACGACAGCGATGCCCGAGACAGCTAGTGACAGCGGCGGTAGCCGGCAGGTACCTCTGACAGGCGACGGCATCTCTGGTGGGTGGTGGCAGCGGGCATGTCTGGTGGGCAGCGGCACACTTGGCAACCGCTCACGGCACACTAGTGTGCCGCGGCACAGCGGTTGAAAAACACTGCTATAGGGAAACCCTTTTATTTAATTTCCTGGTATCTCGGGAAATATTGCAAATATATTTCCAAGTGTTATGATCTATAAAAGAAGGGTAGATACTGTATTAGTAAAACATGGAGCAGTACTATTTTTTCATGATATGATAAAAATATACTGTACATTTTCTAAATTTATTTTGCTATTATGATGAAATGAACGATACATTAAACTAATGGCATTTTCAGCCTGTGATTGATTTTGAGTCTGAGCCAGCTAAGAAATTAAAGAGGCTGTGGTGGCTCTACTTTCTTTCTTATGCAAAGCGTCTCATGGGGCAAAGTCAGGATGTATTCGACAGCCCAGTTACATCCTGGTGCTCCCTTTTTTATGCTTGTCAAGTCTTTCTTCTGTGTGCTTCTAAACACTCTCCTCAAGCTGCAATACATTGAAAAAAATCTGTTTTCACATAACTGTGAGAAGTAATTGCAGTATGTTGCTTTTGTGTTACTTTTTTATCTTAAAACTGCGAATAATGATTTCAAATTTACTAACTGTCATACAACTACCATGGCAACCACAGACACAAACAGCTGTATCCTCATTTAACTATCCTTCCAGCTAGACCAGTGATGGCTAACCTTGACACTCCAGCTGTTGTTGAACTACACATCTCAGCATGCCCTGCATCAGTTTTAGCATGGCCAAATAACAAAACTGTAGCAGGGCATTGTGGGATATGTAGCTCAACAACAGCTGAAGTGTCAAGGTTAGCCATCACTGAGCTAGACACTTGAATGGCTTTGCATAATACATTGTTATCTCATGGAAATGTAAAACAAACTAATATTTTACAGCGTTCTATAGTTAACTAGCTTGTAACATCTTATAATGAGTTGTGTCCATCTTATCATAAGACCTGGCGGTAATTTGATGCTGCTCTTCGACTAGGTTTGCTCATACACTTGGTACCAGCCCATCGTTTCTTGGTCCCTTGGTTAAGCTCAGGTGTAGTATATGTTCTTATCAGTTCTACTATCTGATACGCCCCCTCTCTGGGACTTATTTATTAAAGGAAATTTTAGAATAGGGAGAAAAGCTTTCTCTTTCCACTCCATGCTTTGACCTGGTATTGCAGTACTTCCAGGACCGGTACACAAACCTTATTTGTGTTGGACTCCCTAGTCTTGGTCTTTTGTGAGAGGTAGGTCTCAGGACTTTGGTGCCCTGTCCTGTCGCTTTCCCTTCCTCAATGGTCGGGCTGCGATTCACACGCTTATGGTAGTTAGCCACTACTGGATCCTGCCTTCCACTCTTCTCAACCATTGTGTTTTCTGTTTGTTGGCTGACTACTTTATGAATTTTCACCTTCTCAGGACATAGTTAGCCCTCTTCTTGTGTCTCTCGTACTGTTTCTATGTGCACATCAGATTCCTTGGTTGAGTTTTCTCATTCCCCCAGCCAAAGCTGGTCGTTTCCTCAGTGGTCCCCCTTCGGATGGCTATTTGTTGGTCTGTTTTCCCATGTTCTGACTCTGCTTGTTCTGGGCATTCCAGGGGGCCCTGGTGGGCTGACAGGTGGAATACTTCCACTTCTCAATTTTTTTGTTTCTTTTTGGCCCACGGTTCTTAATTGGTCTGTTCTTGGGCCTGCAGCTGGCTAAGGTTTTTTCCGTTACCTTCTTGCTTAATGCAGATCCCAGTTTTGACTTGCCCTGTTCTCAAGGGTGTGGATACATCCTTATCTGTTGGTTCAGATCTAGTGTATTTTTCCTTGATGACCACTGTCTGCATCCTTCTGACCACTGCTTAGTTTGGTCATAGGGTTCTGTGATGTCTCAGTGCCTTCCCACCCGGAAGGTTAACTTTGGGAAATCCCCATTGTCTATATGCTCAAGTGTCCCCTAGTGTATGAATTAGAAAATAGGATTTTGGTACTTACCAATAAATTCCTTTCTCCGATTACATAGGGGACACTGGACGCCCTCCCAGTGCTGTTTCTTACAGCTGTATTCCCTAGTCATTGCAGATGGTTGTCTGCTGCATCTTTGTCATTTCAGCTTTTCTCGTTCAGTTTTTGGACTTTTTGCTTAGCTGGGTCCTCTTTCCTTTCTCTCCTAACTCTGTTGTCTTTGCTCTCCATCTCCTCTCAGCTTGGTTTATCTAAATTGGGCTTGGAGGGATATAGAGAGGGAGGAGCCAGCTACATTTTCTGAAAAAAGTTAAAGTGCCAAGGCTCCAATTATACACTCGTCTATACCCATTGTCTATATGCTCCAGATTCGGAGAAAGGGATTTATCGGTAAGCACCAAAATCCTATTTTTAGCCTAGTCCTGTATCACTTAAAGGTGCTCTTAAAATGGATACACACTAGACATACATGTTATTGGTCTTAGAGATAAACTATATATCTGTAGTTCATTGACAGATGTATACCCCAGATATGCCTGTGAACGACCTCTTTCACAGACATATAAGGTCAGCCTTGCAGCACAGTCAATAACAATATACAGATGGTTCCTCCGTTATCTTGGCTGACTGAGGCATTAGTCCCGTTCAGGCATACGCAGTGTGCCTGGGCGCATGGAGGCACGCCTAGTCGAAGGGAGGCACACAGAGCATTTGGCGTTACCTTTGAGTGTAATACCTAAGATCATCCACCAGATGTCGCTTTTTAAAATCATCAATGTGCATGCGTATGGTCTCCATTAAAATACAATAATGAACTACAGCATAAGAACTACTTTACTGGTGCGTCTCATTATGCTACATTATGCTACAGTATGTCATATAGTATATAACAGTCTATACAGTACAGATGTAAATAGTACAGCATATACAGATGCAAATGAACGTGTTACAGATACAGTATGGCATATTAATGTTAGGGATATGTGAGCGTCCAAATCCCGTGGTATTAAGTGTAATGGGGAAAGATAAAAGCTCCTCCCTAAGTCTCTGGATGCCAAATCACTGTGTGTTTAGTTTATACAGAGGCAAATGTATGTGTTAAAACACTTGTGTATGCAGTCACAACTAATGTGTAAAAAGAATAATGTAGCTCATTGACTTTACAGTGTGTACAGTGCACTAAATGAGCGTCCGAGTACCCTAACGGCATAAACGTGCTAATTAGTACTCTAATTGAAAATACTGTACAGAGATACTAAGGACGGTGATTTGGCATCCAGGAACTTAGGGAGGAGCTTTTATCTCTCTCCATTATACATAGAAAAATTAAACTTGCCGCTGTACGTTACAAGTTGTTTGCTTATTAGTACACTAATAGAACATACTGTACAGAGATACTAAGGGCATGATTTTTCATCCAGGAACTTAGGGAGGAGCTTTTATCTCTCTCCATTATACTTAGAAAGATTACAATGGAGAGAGATAAAAGCTCCTCCCTAAGTTCCTGTATGCCAAATCACCATCCTTAGTATCTCTGTACAGTATGTTCTATTAGTGTACTAATTAGCACGAACAGCTTGTAACGTACAACACAGATTCTCACAACACAGATTCTCTAATGCCGATGATCTACAGTACTGTGTTGCTCGAACAGTTAGTGCGTCAGAATACACTTATTTATATTTACTGGTATGTCTACAGGTGCTCATTACTGCTGTGTATTTTAGATAGCGAATGAGTCGATCCTGCAGATTTACCCCGATTTGTGTGAAACCTGTGTGCACCCTTCCATTTAATATTTTACAATGGACTACACAGAAAAAATAATAATAAAGTGAATGTCACGGGAACACAAAAAAAATTGGCACTTTGGGAATCGAACGCAGGACTCTCAGCATGGCAGGCGAGAGCCTTCATCGCTAGCCCACAACACTACATGGAAGTTTCACAAGTTCATGTGCAAAAGTACTGCAAAGAGTGATTCCTTTCCGTTGGTGTTGGTTTATGCCTTAGGGGACTCGGACGCTCATACTATATTTCAAAAGCATGCTATTTTCCACTGCCTCCCCCTACCCCCATCTCCCTTCCCCCTTGGAGCCTGCACATATCATGCAGTAGACAGGTCAGGTTACAAGACATGTGCAACAGTATACTGTGTATGAAAATCACATAGAGAACTGCAGTCGCGTTGATACTGTAGATGTGTAAATGGTACAGTAGCAGTGATCCCTTCTCATTAAGTACAACACAGATTCTCACAACACAGATTCTCTAACGCCGACAATCTACAGTACTGTGTTGCTCGAACAGTTAGTTGTGTCAGAATACACTAATTTATATTTACTGGTATGTCTACAGGTGCTCATTACCACTGTGTATTTTAGATAGTGAATGAGTCACTCCTGCAGATTTACCCCGATTTGTGTGAAACCTGTGTGTACCTTTCCATTGACTGTCTTACAATGGATTACACAGAAAAAAAATAATAATAAAGTGAATGTCACGGGGACACAAAAAAAAATTGTCACTTTGGGAATTGAACCCGGGACTCTCAGCATAGCAGGTGGGAGCCTTCATTGCTAGCACATGACAATGCATGGAATATTTACAAGTTCATGTGTAAAAGTACTGTAAAGAACGATTCCTTCCCATTGGTGTTGGTTTATGCCTTAGGGGACTCGGATGCTCATATTTCAAAAATACGGTATTTTGTGCACTGTACATACTTTAAAGTCAATGAGCTAAATTATTCCTTTCATACATTAGTTGCGTCTGCATACACAATCTTTAGTTGCGTCTGCATACACAAGTGTTTTAACATGTTCGTTTGTATCTGTATAA
Source organism: Pseudophryne corroboree (assembly GCF_028390025.1). Taxonomy (NCBI): domain Eukaryota; kingdom Metazoa; phylum Chordata; class Amphibia; order Anura; family Myobatrachidae; genus Pseudophryne; species Pseudophryne corroboree. The sequence continues at coordinate 563,666,197 of NC_086445.1, forward strand.
ACTATTTTTTTATCTCTCTCTGTCTGACCATTGGTCACCATCTGTGTGTACAGTATGCAGTAAAGGACTGTATATTAATATTACAGTCATCACTGACCATTTGCCAGAGCTTGTAGATCAATCTGCCACTATTCAATCTAAAGTACTGGATTAGTGGAGCATTAGCCACCCAGTGGTGGAGATGTGTATTGCATGCTGAGTATCTAGTCGCATCTCATCGCACCTGTCCATGATTAAACTCAGCAACCTAAGCTATCGCCTAGGCATGACTAAACCTCCATCTAGGCGCAGAAAGAGCCAAGATAATGGAGAACCCATCTGTATCTGAAAGAAATATCAGTGCATATGCATGTGTATGTGGGTGACACATCAACAGGCTGTACAGAGGCTGCAGAAACCATATACACTGACATCATATTTGTGCAGGCAAATTTAAATGCCACCCAGTTGTGATGTCTGGACTGACATATTGAACCCCAGATTGGCAAGCGTGTACAGTTTAGCTAATCTGAAACTTTGTTGGTGTGATGGCAGGTTGCCAAATAGTATCCAGCCTAAGTTATATCTGTCCAGAAAGATAGTTAAATTAGGACACATCTGTGTAACGTCATGAGTAAAGTGCCCTCTCCTTTCACTGTCATCTTGGGAAGTAGGGTTCTGACCTGGATATCAGATACAAATACATTAAATTGAGAGTCTCAGCAATTATATAATTCTCTACCACAAATAGATTTTCAAGAGCAAAAACTCATTTATATGAAAAGTTAATCTTGAAAAGGATCAAAATTTCTGATTAAAAAAACAAGAGTCTATGGCTGGTATTCAATTACCTGTGATCAGTTATTGCGTGCAATTGCATCTCCGGGGCAATTCACTTAGCCCTGCTAAACTGGCTCGATCTGCAGCTAATTGGGGATTTGTTTTACCTGCCTCAGGCAGGTGAAGCAAAATCCCTAAAAACAGCCCCGTTTTTGTCCAAAAAACTGAGCTGTTTCTACCAAAAACACACAGGTTTCACTGACCTTGTGGTAGAAATTGTACTTTGTTTCAGGTAACCTGATTGAATAACATGAAAAAAAAAAATAATCAAAGGAACATCTGCGTTATTTGCTCCCTATGTTTGTTCTCTGGTAACTGAATACCAGCATATTTTGGGTTTAATCATTTCAATTTATTTCATAATACAAAAATGTGTAAGTCTCTGATTCGGAAAATTACAATAAAGTTTAGGTACTGTAAGGGAAATAAGTGATTATGTCCACATATACGTTCCTGCTACAGTATATATAACCAAAAACACATTTCTTTATTAATAATTTCTATAAATATATCTTGTAAATATTATTATAATATTAAGTAAATAAATAATATACAGTGTGCCTTGTGCCATACCACCTACTTTTTCTCCAAAGGATGCAGGATGGCACCAAGAAACATACAATTGTGAGCCTGCATGCCTCTATACTGCCCCTTAATATTTCTAGTGGTCATTATCTAGGGGGTTGTCTGTCTCTTCTGCGGTTCCACGTGCTAATACGGATAAAATGACACCAAAATTAGCTAAAAATCTCATGTTGTTAGGGTCTCCTGCCCTGTGCTGCCACGTCGTCATGGCAACGGGAGACAAGTGCTAGCGGAGTAACCTGAGCGCAGCTGATACTCCGGTTCGGGTCTTTTGCTGTGCAGTGGTTACAGGCTCTGTGCACGGCAGGGGATCCGGTGCTGGTTTTTGTGCTCACAGTCTGTGAGGTCTGAGTGGGGCGTGGACAGCACCTGCTATATAAGGCCTCTTCTCAGGTTAAGCAGATGCTGCTGAATCTTTGTTGGTTAGTCAGTTCCTGAAAGTTAGCCAGTACTGTGTAGCTTTGTATTTGTTGTTGCTTACTGCAAATAGGCCTGGGGATTTGGTACTACACTCTGCCAATCCAGACCTAGCAGTAAGACTGGAGTCAGTCGTTTAGCTTGCTGGGGTTCTTTTACTACTCTGTGAACTTAGCAAGTTTGCGGCTGTATTCTAAGACTTGCCTGCCTAAATCCTGTCTCACTGTGCAAGGTGTCAGGTGTCAGTTTAGTGGCAGTAAGCTGAACCTGTGCACTGCCAGTGAGAATTAGGATTGTGGAGACTCTCCTTGTGTCTATCATTCCATCTCTGACCAAGGAGTTTACTGCCACACCCGTTGGTAACGCTTTAGGGTTTTGCTGTTGCCCTTAGCAACAGCATTTCGGGTTCTCTACGTATTAAAACACAACATCTTGCTTTTCCCATCTGAGCATTACTAATACTAGGGAGACACCCAGTTCCTTAGCCTCTGGGCTTCTCTGTTCACTTTGTGTGTATTTTGTTACCCTATCACCTTCTGTGTACGTAATGTCATATTCCCCAGTCTGTCTGTGAGTTCATTTGTTTTGCATACCTATCCGTTCAGACACCAGTACATTCCTGCAGGCACTGGTGTGCATAACAGTTCAAACACCAGTACATTCCTGCAGGCACTGGAGTGCATAACAGTTCTGACACCAGTACATTCCTGCAGGCACTGGTGTGCATAACTTATTCAGCAGCCTAATACTCCTGTTGAAATTTTGTGGGAATATGGAGCATACCCCTCAAAATAAGTTGCAACAGGTGGTCGATCAGGTGCAGGTCCTGACTCGACAATTTAATGATTTGTCCATTAAAATGCACACCTCCCAGGCCGCTGGCGGAGCTCCCGCAGCAGTAGCACCTTCTGGGGTTAAGGAGCCGAAAGTAAATCTCCCGGATCGTTTTTCTGGAGATCGCTCGCAGTTCTTTTGTTTCAAGGAGAGCTGCAAGCTATACTTCCGGCTTAGGCCTCAGTCTTCTGGGTCGGAGATTCAGCGGGTGGGCATAGTGATTTCCTTGCTACAAGGAGACCCACAGGTCTGGGCATATGGGTTGCAGCCTGACTGTCCGTCGCTTAAAAGTGTTGATGCTTTTTTTACGGCACTGGGCATGTTGTATGATGACCCTGACAAGACGGCCTCAGCCGAGGCTCAGATTTCGATCCTTAAGCAAGGGCGAAGGCCAGTTGAGGTTTACTGTACGGAGTTTCGGAGGTTGGCCCATGATACCCAGTGGAATGACCCAGCCCTGAGACACCAGTACCGAAGAGGTCTTTCTAACCAGATAAAGGACCAACTGGTACAATATCCCTTGCCTGATAGCTTGGATCAGCTCATGCAGTTATCCATCCGGGTGGATAGACGGCTGAGAGAGCGTAGGCTTGAAAGGGAGACTGAGGTTTCCTTCTTTCCCAAGGGAACCTCAGACTCTGAGGAATTTTCCAAAGGAGCCTATGCAGATTGGGGCTACCCGCCTCTCCTCGCGTGAGAAGACGCGGAGGAGACAGCAGGGGTTGTGTTTGTACTGTGGGAATAAAGGTCATGTGGTAGTATCATGCCCAGAAAAGCCGGAAAACTTCAGGGCCTGAGGGTGATGGGAAATATCCTGTCAGGCCAGAAGTCAGAATTTCCCAAGAAGACTTTTATCATTCCGGTGACCTTGAAGATCCTCGGTCAAACTGTCAAGACTGAGGCCTTTGTGGACAGTGGGGCCGACGGGGTTTTTATGGACCGCCAATTCGCCCTGAAACACTCTGTTCCCTTAGTACCCTTGGCATCGGAAATTGAGATTTGTGGGTTAAACGGGGAACCATTATCCCAAGGTAAAATTACCTCTTGCACTAGCCAGATTTCTTTGTTTATTGGAGCCACACACTCTGAAAAATTGTCCTTTTATGTGACTGTCTGTACTTTTGCCCCATTGGTGTTGGGGTTACCCTGGTTAAGGGCCCACAATCCTCAATTTGACTGGGTCTCTGGGGAGATTCTTAGTTGGGGTACTGATTGTTTCAGGAGTTGCTTGAGCCTTCCAGTCAGGCTCTCGCAGCTAAGTTTGCCAGGATTGCCAGGGTGCTATGCAGATTTTGCGGACGTGTTCTCCAAAAAAGTTGCAGAGGTACTACCTCCCCATCGCCCCTATGACTGTGCCATTGATTTGTTGCCAAATGCTAAGCTTCCCAAGAGCAGGTTGTACTCCCTGTCACGTCCTGAGACTCAGGCTATGGCAGAGTACATTCAGGAGAACTTGGCTAAGGGATTTATCAGACCTTCACAGTCTCCAGTTGGGTCGGGGTTCTTCTTCGTGGGTAAAAAGGACGGTTCGTTGCGACCCTGCATCGACTTCAGGGAATTGAACCATATCACGATTAAAAACTCATACCCACTGCCTCTCATTTCGGTCTTGTTTGACCAGCTTCGTACTGCCACCATTTTTTCTAAGATTGACCTACGCGGTGCGTACAATCTAATCCGAATAAGAGAGGGGGATGAATGGAAGACTGCCTTTAATACCCACTCAGGGCATTATGAATATTTGGTGATGCCTTTTGGGCTCTGTAATGCCCCGGCAGTCTTCCAGGATTTCATGAATGATGTGCTCAGGGAATATTTGGATAGATTCTTAGTTGTATACTTAGATGACATCCTAATCTTCTCCCATTCCCTGGAGGAACATCGGAAGCATGTACGCTTAGTCCTCCAGAAACTCAGAGACCACCGGCTTGGGGCGAAGCTGGAGAAGTGCGAATTTGAAGTTCAGCAAATCGCATTTCTAGGATATATTATCTCCCCAGAAGGTTTCCAAATGGAGGGTTCCAAGGTACAGGCAGTCCTGGATTGGGTGAAGCCCACTAGTTTGAAGGCGCTTCAGCGTTTCCTGGGCTTTGCAAATTTTTATAGACGATTTATCGCTGGATTTTCGTCTATAGTGGCGCCCTTGGTGGCACTCACTAAGAAAGGGGCGGATGTTGCTCACTGGTCTTGTGAGGCTAAAGCGGCTTTTGCCCGTCTCAAAAGGGCATTTGTATCGGCCAAGGTGCTGCAACACCCAGATCCAGAGCGTCCTTTTGTGGTGGAGGTGGATGCCTCTGAGAAGGGTATTGGGGCAGTGCTTTCTCAGATGAGAGTGTCTGATAATCGCCTTCATCCCTGTGCTTACTTTTCCCGTAAATTTTCGCCTGCCGAGATGAATTATGACGTGGGTAACCGGGAATTGTTGGCTATTAAGGATGCACTCGAGGAGTGGAGACACTGGCTTGAGGGGGCTAAGTTTGTGGTCTCAATTCTCACCGACCATAAGAATCTGGCATATTTAGAGTCAGCGAATCGTCTCAATGCCAGGCAGGCACGATGGGCTTTGTTTTTTGCTCGCTTTAATTTTTTGATAACATATCGCCCTGGGTCAAAAAACATCAAGGCTGATGCGCTCTCGCGGAGTTTTGCTCCAATCCAGGAGACCACCGAGGAGCCGTTGCCCATTGTGTCCCCATCATGTATTAAAGTGGGCATTACCCAGGACCTCTTATCATTAGTCCTTAGAGCACAGGAGCAGGCTCCTCCAGACCTTCCGGTAGGTCTTTTGTTTGTGCCTCCTAGGTTAAGACAGCGAGTGTTCCTGGAATTCCATGCCAAGAAGTCGGCAGGTCACCCGGGTATTGCCAGAACTCGGGAGTTGCTATCTAGGGCGGTGTGGTGGCCCTCGGTGGCTAAGGATGTGGATCAGTGGGTTCGGGCATGTGACATCTGTGCCCGAAATAAGACTCCTAGAGGGGTTCCTGTTGGCCCATTACATCCACTCTCTATCCCATCTAAGCCATGGACCCACATTTCAATGGATTTTGTGGTGGACTTGCCCAAATCCTCGGGGATGACAGCCATCTGGGTTGTCGTTGACAGGTTTTCGAAGATGGCGCACTTCGTTCCACTGGTTGGGCTGCCATCGGCCAGACGCCTGTCTGAATTATTTATGCTGCATGTTGTGCGTCTCCACGGGTTGCCACTTGATGTGGTCTCTGACCGCGGATCCCAGTTTGTGGCCAAATTCTGGAGGGCATTTTGTTCCGATCTCCAGATTTCTGTCAGCTTGTCGTCAGGCTACCATCCGCAGTCTAATGGGCAGACTGAAAGGGTGAACCAGTCCTTGGAGCAGTTCCTCAGGTGTTATGTCTCCAAGTGTCAGACTGACTGGGTTGCTCATCTGTCCATGGCGGAGTTTGCCTATAACAACGCGGCTCACTCTGCTACAGGGATCTCTCCCTTCCTTTGTGTGTATGGGCATCATCCTAAGGCCAATTCTTTTGACCCCCTGGACTCCACGCCTGGTGGTTCCTCTGTGGTTTCGGTCCTTAGAGGTATTTGGCGGAAAGTGAAGAAATCCCTTGTGTCTGTGTCATTAGTGACCAAAAGGGTTTTTGATAAGCGGAAAAGACCCTGCAGCTTCAAATTAGGAGACTTCGTCTGGTTGTCTACCAAGAATTTGAAGTTGAGACAGCCATCTTATAAGTTAGGCCCCCGGTTCATCGGCCCTTATAAGATCACCAGGGTTATCAATCCGGTGGCATTTCAGTTAGATCTGCCCCGTTCTTTGGGTATCAATAAAACATTTCATTGTTCCCTTTTAAAACGGGCGATTAGTAATCCTTCTTCCAGTGGAAGACCTTCCCCTCTTCTGATACGTGGCCAGAGGGAGTTTGTTGTTGAAAGGATTCTTGACTCCAAGATGGTTCGGGGTCGGCTGTCATTTTTGGTGCACTGGAAGGGGTATGGCCCGGAGGAGCGGTCGTGGGTGCGCAGTTGTGATCTTCATGCCCCCAGACTGATACGCTCTTTCTTCTCGCAGTTCCCCGATAAACCTGGTGGTAGGGGTTCTTTGACCCCTCGTCAGAGGGGGGGTACTGTTAGGGTCTCCTGCCCTGTGCTGCCACGTCGTCATGGCAACCGGGAGACAAGTGCTAGCGGAGTAACCTGAGCGCAGCTGATACTCCGGTTCGGGTCTTTTGCTGTGCAGTGGTTACAGGCTCTGTGCACGGCAGGGGATCCGGTGCTGGTTTTTGTGCTCACAGTCTGTGAGGTCTGAGTGGGGCGTGGACAGCACCTGCTTTATAAGGCCTCTTCTCAGGTTAAGCAGATGCTGCTGAATCTTTGTTGGTTAGTCAGTTCCTGAAAGTTAGCCAGTACTGTGTAGCTTTGTATTTGTTGTTGCTTACTGCAAATAGGCCTGGGGATTTGGTACTACACTCTGCCAATCCAGACCTAGCAGTAAGACTGGAGTCAGTCGTTTAGCTTGCTGGGGTTCTTTTACTACTCTGTGAACTTAGCAAGTTTGCGGCTGTAATCTAAGACTTGCCTGCCTAAATCCTGTCTCACTGTGCAAGGTGTCAGGTGTCAGTTTAGTGGCAGTAAGCTGAACCTGTGCACTGCCAGTGAGAATTAGGATTGTGGAGACTCTCCTTGTGTCTATCATTCCATCTCTGACCAAGGAGTTTACTGCCACACCCGTTGGTAACCCTTTAGGGTTTTGCTGTTGCCCTTAGCAACAGCATTTTGGGTTCTCTACGTATTAAAACACAACATCTTGCTTTTCCCATCTGAGCATTACTAAAACTAGGGAGACACCCAGTTCCTTAGCCTCTGGGCTTCTCTGTTCACTTTGTGTGTATTTTGTTACCCTATCACCTTCTGTGTACGTAATGTCATATTCCCCAGTCTGTCTGTGAGTTCATTTGTTTTGCATACCTATCCGTTCAGACACCAGTACATTCCTGCCGGCACTGGTGTGCATAACAGTTCAAACACCAGTACATTCCTGCAGGCACTGGAGTGCATAACAGTTCTGACACCAGTACATTCCTGCAGGCACTGGTGTGCATAACACATGTTGACCTTTTCATGTGTCAACCTTTCATGTGTTGACCTTTTGTCAATTTTGACCCTGTGCATGTTGACCTTTTTGGGTCGACCTTATAGCTGTCGACTCTGTATACCACACCCATGACTTAAGGCCAAGAAAGTCTCACCATATCTAGAAAAAGTCTAATACTTTGACCAGTTTTGCAAATGCTACTGTTTTCTGCATGTATTGTATGTGCTACTTAATATTGTACTTGAGAGGAAAAAAAGAGCAGCAAAATGCCTGGACTACATTTATATTGATGTAATGTGGCAGTTGAGCCAATCTAGCACAGGTAGGGATTGCTCACCATGTGACCTTCTTACCTTTATACATACATTAACTCTGTGTATGCCTATACGCTCAGTAACAAGTTTATACAAACCCATATTAACTGCCTGAAAAGCCTGACTATCTTTCAGCATAAACAGCAAAAGGGCGGACAATGTATGCATGCTGCCAGGCAGTTTGATTGCTTTAGTAATATTAGGCTATTATCTCTAAGTAGAGCTGATGCTTGAGTGCATATTGATACTCCTATCATATATGATATTCAGCTTCTCTAATATTTAGTAGCTTGTAAAATGTCTATCCAGCAATATGTATAATTTCCCAGTCTAATTTCACAGTCTAAACAGTGATGAAATATTATTTAGCTTGACTACTTTATGAATACAAAGGATATTTATTCTACATTAAATAATTCATGACACGGAAACATATCTACAGTAATATGCATGTCTTATACAATATTGTGTATATTATGTGCAGACATTTCCCCTCGCTAGTGATAAATGTAGCCATTTAGTCAAGTTAAAAATAAAAACAAGCGCTAAAATTATAGTGACAACTGTAAAAACAAAAGCAATGGTTAAAAACTGTTTGTAGCATTTATAGTGTTTTTTAAAGACTTGCTAGTTGGTGCAGGTCATGGCACATATTGGGGGCAGATGTATTAAGCCTGGAGAAGTGATAAAGTAGTGATAATGCACCAGCCAGTCAGCTCCTAACTGTCAATTTACATACTGGAGCTGATTGGCTAGTTTGGTATCAGTTTGCACTTACCTGTATCACTGCTTTATCACTTCTCCAGGCTTAATACATCTGACCCACGTGCAGTTAGCTCACATTTCCTGTACTAAGGGGTCTATTCATGAAGCAGTGAAAAGAGTGGAGAAGTTGCCCATGGCAACCAATCAGCTGCTCTGTATAATTTTATAGTATGCAAATTAGAAATGTTACTTCAGTGCTGATTGGTTCGTTTCCACTGGCTCACTTCTCCACAGTTTTCACTGCTTCATGAATAGACCCCCATGACACTAGTAATAGATTCCTACCTCTCCTAGTCAACCCTACCGCGTTCTTAACATTCTGGACCTACTGTTCATCTCTGGATCTCCCACTGCCAGATCTTGTGTGCCTGGTGATTGCCAGTGAAAATGTCACCCTGTGATGGACATTGGCCCCTGTGATGGTCCCGGCAGTAACCTATTGCTGGGGTCCAACGCATTTTGTACCACAGTGAATTTAAGACTTGAGCCAAACAGTCCACAAATATCACTATCTCGCACTGCATAGAGAGTGGCATATGCTGTGTGCCACTGACCTTCTTTCTGCCATACTGTACCCTTTATTGACAAATCTCTTAGTGTTCTTCTGATCTGATGTTAATTGTAATTGACTGGAGCAATTTTTTTGGATGTGCAAGAACACTACTTTTGGTATTTCCATTAGACCAGGTTGAAAGTTTGAACTTGTTTTGTGCAAAACACCTTCAGTTCCACTGTATTTTTTTGTGATACTCAATTAATTTCACACCAGGCGCTACCAAATCAACATTGTCATGACCTGAAATGGCGAATTTCATGGAAAGACCTATCCAGCTAAGTTTCATAAAACTCAATAGCATACAGTATGCAAAGATGCATACATTTGGTTATTTGTGTGCGCTCTATGCAAATGTGAAATGTGAACTGTGAAATCAAGTTGAATGATGAGTAATGTGCATTTGCTTAACTTTATTGAAATAGTTGGCTGTGTCACCATCACGAAAAGTGTGCTTTAGCACACACTGTACTAACCTTCTTAAAATTGATCTAATGAATAATGAGTGAGATACTGGAAAGCACTGTTACATCACCACCACCACCCCATTTTGGGGGTAATTCTGAGTTGATCGCAGCAGCAAGTTTGTTAGCAGTTGGGCAAAACCATGTGCACTGCAGGGGTGGCTGATATAACATGTGCAGAGAGAGTTAGATTTGGGTGGGGTTATATTGTTTCTGTGCAGGGTAAATACTGGCTGCTTTATTTTTACACTGCAATTTAGATTTCAGTTTGAACACACCCCACCCAAATCTAACTCTCTCTGCACATGTTATATCTGTCGTCCCTGCAGTGCACATGGTTTTGCCCAACTGCTAACAAAATTGGTGCTGCGATCAACTCGGAATTAGGCCCATTGTGCAATCTAGAACAGTCTGGTATGGAATGTGCTGATCTAGGGGGTCATTCTGACCTGTTCGCACGCAGCAGTACTTCGATGCGGTGCGAACAGGATGGAACTGCGCATGCGCGGCGCCCGCAATGTGCATGCGCAATGTTGCCAAGCAACAGCCATCGCCAGGCACTGACCAGAAGAGAGAAGAAAGTGATCGCTAGCGCGATTGCAAGAAGATTTACAGCGGGGAAGCGTTCCGGGGCAGATACTCACCGTTTTCCAGGCGTGGAGATCTGAACGCAGGCGTGTCCAGACGTTTGGAGGGCGGTTGTCTGATGTCAATTCCGGGACATTCATCGCTAGATCTATCGCACAGGGTAAGTAACTGTAGGGCTAGTCTTGTTCTGCACAAGCTTTTTTTAGCATAGCAGGGCTGCACAAGCGATCACAGCCTTGCTATGCTAAAATAAACTCCCCCATAGGTGGCGTCTAGTTGATCGCACGAGCAGCAAAAATTTGCTATGTGCGTTCAACTTGGAATGACCCCCTTAGTTGTAATGAAGTACAAGTGTTAGCAATTAGCGCTTGTAATAAGAGTCGACTATCTACTATAGCTATACAGATGTGTAATCATACAACTTGCCTCAATACATTACATAGCGGGAGTTGCTGGGCAATAGTGAACTGATAGGTCCCGTACAACTTTGTTAGCGTAGGGCATCTTTTTTTTTGCCGAAAATGTGTGTTATTCACATCGCTATGTGAATAGGACACACAAACAGACTCTGCTGAATAAAATGATGTGTGGCATGCCTATATTCTCTGTACGTCTGCATCTGTAACTGCATATAAAATGATATATCGCACCATTTCAAATGCAGATACAGGAGTGGTCGCACATAGACTAGATATGCCACATATCATTTTAATTTTAATCAGTATAAGCTGCTTGTGCGCGTAAGCTGCATTTTAATTAAGAAAGTCGCACGGAAATATGATTGGTGCTACAGAGTCACGGTGTGACTAGAAGCGCTGTTTAATGTGCAGGGAGGCTAGATATAAGCATATACTGTCAGAGCCAGATTAACAATGGGGCGGGTGCCTGCATGTCCGCTTCCCCTCCTCCCACCGAAGCTTACAGTGCAGCCACAGGCATCACGCGGCCGCTCCAAGTTCAGCGTGACCACCCGCATCCAGAGGTTACAGTAAGCCTGGACTCCCTAACCCCCACCAGAGGTTAAAGGAAGCTGCGGACCATAAAGCCCGATCCCCCCCTTCTCCCACCCCCGGAGCTTACAGTGCAGGCTGGAATCCCTTACCCCCACCGGAGGTCACAAGTAGCCGCGGGCATTAATCCCCAATCCCTTCCTCCCACAACCCCACAGAATACAGTGCAGGCCGGACCCCTTCACCCCCACCAGAGGTTATAGTAAGCCGTGGGTGTTAAAGCCCGATCCCCTTTGCCAGAGCTCCTCCCCTAACCCGAGGATACACTACAGAGCCTCAGGCAAGTATATCTGCAGTAGCAAAAGTGCTGCGTGGCACTTGGACAGAGCAACACAGTCCCGCTGCTGGTGAGCCCCCGTCTCCCCAACCATCCATCCATCCATCCATCCATCCATCTGTCTGTCGATGCCCCCCGGTCCGTTCATCTATTGCCCCCACCCCCTGTCCGTTTGTCTATACCTTGCACCATCCATCTATCCATCTGCAGTATGCCCACATATGGTGTTCTGTCCATCTATGCCCCTACCCCCAATCCATCTATGCCCGCTCCTTTTATGCACCCATATTGTGCTCTGTCTATCTATGACACCCCCACCCCACGTCTGTCTATTACCTTCTATCCTTTTATGCCCCCATATGGTGCTCTGTACGTCTGTGCCCCATCTGTCCATCTATGCACTCCCCCTGTTCATCTATCCATCTATGCCCCCATGTGGTGTTTTGTCAATCCATCTATGCCCCCACATCTATCTGCCTGTCCATCTATGCCCCATATGGTGCTTTGTCCATCCTTATGTCCGTATATGCCCCCATCCATCCCTGCTCCTTGTCAGTCAATCCATATATACCCCCATATAGTGCTCTGTCTGTCTATGCCAATTCTTCCACCCCCAGTCTGTCAATCTATGCCCCCATATGTTGATATGTTTGTCCATCCCTCCCCCATCCACCTGTCTGTCTAATCCCCCTCCCTCTGTCCAGTGCTGTAGTCAGGTAGTGTATCCTGCTTGCTCATTCTCCCCCTTTCACCCCCTTTCCCTAACTCACTCTCTCTCTTGCTCCTCTCTCTCCAAGTATTTCTCTCTCCCTGACAGTTTCTCTCTCCCTGACACTCTTTCTCTCTCCCCCTGGCACTGTTTTTCTCTGACACTCTCTCTCTCTCTCTTTCACCGCCCCCCCTTTCTCTCTCCCTGACACTGTCTTTCTCTCTCCCTGACACTCTCTCTCTCTGACACTGTCACCTTCTCTCTCCCCCTCTCTCTCCCTGGCACTGTCTCTCTCTCTCCCTGACACCCTTTCTGTCCCTGGAACACACTCTCTTGCCCCCTCCCTCACTGATACACACTCACTTACTCCTGCTTGCCCATTTTCTCTCTCTCTTGCTCTTCCCTCTCTCTATCTCCCTGATGCCCCCTCTCTCTCTCTCCCCTCTCATCCCTTTCTATCTTCCTGATACCCTCTCTCTCGCTCCTCTCTCTCCTCTCATTCCCTCATTTTTCATAAATTCCTCTCTTTCTCCACTTGGCACCATCTTTGTCTCTCACTCAATCCTGCCCCCCTAAGGAAAATGAGTCCACTGCCAGTAGACAACATTGATATTGCCCCTGAGCAGCCTCTGCACCACCCAGCATGGCATGTGCATTTTTTATATAGATACATATATAGCAAACACACATGCCCCAGCACTCAAATGACCTATCCAGGTCGTACTATGCTCCGGTGCCCTCCTTAAGGGGATTGCACCCCTAAATATGCAGCATTTGGAGGGAGGCGGTACTCTGGAGACTATACACAAGTAACTCTCACCAAAACGTGTTTATTCTGTCATTTATGGTCTCTTGTCCAGTTCGCCATTACACCCTGTTGAGCTCACACCTGCAAAGGTAAGGGTGAATCTTCCAACTGCTGAAACTGACAAAAATTCCTTGACTGTATCTCAATGTATTTTTTGCAAATGTTCATGTGAACACATGAAATTTTATCATGTACTTTTAATAAAAAGTGATTTGGTATCATATCTAATTAGGCCATTCGGTCATTCTGTTTCTGGTGTATTTCTGGTGTGAGGGTATACTTACAGGTGACACCGGATTACCTTGGACTCTGAGAGGATCACATCACTTTTGATTGTCATTTAACCGCAAAGCGGTTAGTGTATGAAGCTGGTTACCATCCATCTATTGAGTCTGGGTCAAAATCTCTTTATACCGTATATCAGTCATCAAACAGACCATACTTTGAACCATTACCTTTTGGATTCCGCTTAAACTTGGAATCTCATTAGTAAGCCATTTACCCTATCAATTTGGTTTTATATTTATTTTTAACCATACATAGAGTGGTCCATATGCTTCTCCAGGATCCTTTTTAATGTTGTGGCATTTGAATGTGTACCCCTGAGGAAGTTCCAGAATGGAACGAGACGTGTTGGGTTTTGTCTTTTTCTGACTGCATATCTATCCATGCTACATGCTGGTAAAGAAAGGCTTACTCAAGCATCAGTTCCATCTATGCCACATATTGTTAAAGAACTGTGCCATTCAATGGATTACTAAATAGAATTTGAAATTGTATCTCTGTGTTTATATGCTGATGTTGCATTTTGTGTTAACAATAAATACCAAAACTGTTTTTTAAGAAAGTTGTTTTTATTTATGTACTAATATGATGAACAGTACTTCTTGATAGCGCCCTCAGATCTGTATAATATTTGTTTCTCTGAGCCTCATCTAACAGGAGGTTCTTCTTGAGGTGCAGCTCATTATTCACTTAGCGCATCAGGGTACCCTTTTTTTGTATGTATATATATATATATATATATATATATATTTTGGTTGTCAAGGAGCGCTCAAAATCACTTGAAAGTTCTTAGTGACCTAATTTACAATTTCTTCCAGATCGACAATCAGATGGAGACGAAGCTGGTATCTCTGGAATAAACCCTCGTACCAATCACCCAACAATGAAATCACTCATTAGTTCCTATTTTTCCAAATGATTTAATAAAACATGTATTGTTGTTAAAATTCAAACAAGACTCTTACATTAATCTTGACTATATGGGTTTAGTTGGTAACACTTGGGACACGCTGTCTACCCTAGCCAGGAAAGAGCTCCTATCCACCCACTTTGTCTAAGATTTGCACCCAGCGTGTCCCAGCAAAATTGTCAAACAGGTCTAGGTTATTTTCTTTTGTTCCAGAAGTGAAAAAAATCTGTCCCAAATAAAACATCATACATTAAATATGGAACTAGTACCACAGTAACTAGAGTGGAGCCACAGGGTTTTTTATGTTTACTTTGACTGTAACAAAATACTGGGCATCCGCATGTATACAAATTAAACCAATGGCAAACCAATTTTGGCATTGCTGGCCCCAAATTTCAAGCATACAGTACCTATGTTGTTAAACTAATTCTATTGCCCAGTACTCTCTTCAACTAAAACAGACTTACCATATGTTACTGGAGGTTGCCACTGTAGGAATGGGAGGTGTTGAAATACACTTGGTGGTTGCTCGGCTACCACATACTGCTCCGTAATTTCTATCAGTTGGTCTGCTGTTTTAGGGTACTTGCGGCTCACCTACAGAATTGTAGACAGTGACCCAAGGTACTAGCAGATAATGGAGCTCATTTTCAAGGATCACAAAACTGCTAAAAAGAGAGATGAAATAGTTGCCTCCCGAAAATAGTTTTTCCATCTGTGCCAGGCAATGTCATCCACAATTCTGTTACAGCAAGAGGCAGAAAGTTGTCATCGCTGATGTCAGAGAACCACCTGAAAAATGCCTTGGCATGAATGCGTTTTGATGAACCCACTCACAAAACGCCATATTTTCTCCCCTAAACACTGACTTACTGTCAATCAATATGCGATTGCATTGACACACAGTGCTTTCGCAGAATGAATAGCAAATCAGTTGCACACATGTGCAGTTGCTTGATAATCAGATGGATTGCTTTTTCTCAATTTTGTAATCCATGCTGAATAGGGTCCAATGACCCTTACCATAATCTGTGGCTCTGTGGCTTTCAAGCACATACAATGATGAACCAGTTGTGCTTGAAAAGAAGAGTTAATTTTTCAGTTTGTCATAGATCCTGGCATTAGTGAGACTAAAAGCAAAATAAACATTTTGCGGTTCTCCTGAGAATGGGTGTAAACGACCTGCCCAGTATTCTTTATGACAATTTTCTTGCTCTGCTGTACTTTTGACAGTGATCAAATAAGCTTCAACATCATAATTCTTTGTCATATTTTGCAGGAATTAACTGACCCATGTTAAGCTAGGACTAGCAGTCACTCCCATAGAAGTACAGTGTTTTCAGTCACTGCTGCCAGATACTGCACCACTTTTGTTAGGTCCTTTTAGATTTACATCAATATTCTTCTTTAGTACCCTAGTGCCTGCTTGCTGGTCTACTGTATCCTGTAGCAAGGCCTTCACTATGCCTTCTAAAAATATTTATTTGAGCAACTGGGAAACAGGATTTGGCTTCCATAAGCGTTCAGCTATGACAATTCTGATATTGATACACTGAGTATGCCAGGTGTGTCAGTTGTTATTTATAAACCAGTGATTTCCACTGACTTAGAGCTTGTGTAAATATGATTTAGCAATCATCTCCACTGTGCATGTGGCTACACCAATCTACAACAAATGTGTTTTGTAATCCAGAATTGAGTGACAATACACCCAAGCATCACTGATACACAGCTCCAAATTGAAACTTGGCCAATGGGGTCAGAAATGCACGAATCAACCACTGGGAGTTCTACAACAATCTAACACCGTGGACAATTATCTGGTTCACTTGAGCCAATTGGTCTTCTTTGGATCTACAGTATGTATCTTGCATAGCGGCATGTCCTGCTTAAAGAAGATGAGATTATATTTACAGGGAAAAAGCATTGTTCAGGATTGCTATCATCCTAACCATAATATTTTCCTTCCTTTAGTTGAAAAGACAGTTTAAGCACATTAAAGCTAGGACATCTCGGTTAAAGAATAGGTTTATTCATTTGTAATCATCAGTTTTAATCAGAATTGGTTGTTAAATTCATTTAACTTTCAGGGAAATGCTATACCGTACAATACTATGGTTTGGGCCGCTGAGGCCGCTGAATGCAGATAATACCACTACTTTATGAATGCACGTAGTGTATACATGCCGACACGCTATGTGCAATATACAGTGACACGTGTGGGTGAATACACTTCTATACCCAAACAAGAATGGAATGCGACACCAGTTGTATATGTTATGTTGTGATCCAACGCAGCAGCAAATATTTACTAAAAGGGATATACACAGAAATACAACAATATCACAAGAGCAGAGCTACAACCAATAGTACATATGTTTGTTCGCCTGCGCCTCCCGGATCCAGTCCTCAGTCAGTATTAGCAAGATGACCTTCAGAGAATAGACTGAGACCGGCCAGGAGGCCTTGCTTTTATACAATGGTCCAAAACACAATACAAAGGAAACTGTAAGCTCTTCTTTCATAGGTCAAGGGGCAGGTCATTTACAGTACATGAGGGGTCATAGGTTGGTTTGAATAGGTGGGCGATGCCTGGTCCAGGTGTACTTGTAGAGGTCTTCCACTGGGTTCCCACTGAATATCACGAGTACAGTAATTACAGTAAGTTATGATTATTGTATTCCTGCGCATATCTATGCGCAGGAGCATGCTATAATCTGCAAACTGTGATCGGAATGTAGCCCTTGAAATACTGTACATCTGGATACTAAACACTATGTCCTAACCTAGTTCTGTCCCCTCACATCCTGTAAATCTGGATATCTCTGTTGTTCTATTTCCTAAGTAAATGTAACTTGCTGGTGTGGTGTGTGTAGACTACGTGTAAATTATGTGGATAAAATATTGAATATGTCTTTGTGGCTTTTCTATGCGAACGCGTATGCTTCCGTATTTACTCATACAATGCGCTAATACGCAGGGCTTCGCGAGCCAATGTACGCAGCGTGCGGGTATGCGCACGCACGGCAGAACACGTGCACGCACGGAGGCCAGTCTGTGTGGTGTTTGCAAGTGTTGAGTGTGGGTGTAATATTTTCGACTTCGACATGGGGAATCTGTAACTACTTGTGTGACCCGGATTGTAATTTTGTTGTGTTTTTACAATGACAATAAAAGCATATCTAATCTAATATCTAAAAGTTTGGGGGCTGGAAGAAACTAACCTCATAATGTTTTTTTTCTGGCTCAATAAAACTGGAAAGCATAAAAAAATGTCGGCATGTCAATCAGAAGTTTCAGATCAATGAGCTTATGTTTAGCATTGTGTGCAGCCCACTTACATACCCAAACTTTAAGAGCCTTTGAAATAATAAACAATTTAATGGGGTCTGTAATGCCATGGAGATTAGAGAAATATAAAATTGCAGGAATGGCAAAAAGATGGCTACATTCTGGAGTAGCAGTAATAATGATAATACCATACAAAGAATTCTAGGCATTCCTCTTTGGTCCTGTCTACTCAGGTACAGTACAACTCCCACTCACACCACACAACTCAATGAGACCACAAGGCCAAAAAAGCCAATTATTTCTTCACTAGCCTGTCTGTGCTGACTCAATAATCTGGGGCCTACCAATTCTTCCACAATGTCTTCCTCCTTTTTAGTTACTTTGTACAACAAACTTGATTTCTTTGCTAAAATCCTGCAGTAAATTATACAGCCAGGTAGTTCTTATCTTCCCCTGACAAACAAAGTTTATGATTAGGTATTGAAACCATATTAATGGACCTTTCCAACTTTCTACAGAATCCCTACCTAATAAAATGGTACAATTATCTTGTTGTGAGAAAGTTATACCACAAGACAAACTGTGCATTCTGTTAATAAAAATGATGTACTTAGAGATATTTAGGTGCGCAGCAGGCTGAGGCTCCGAATAGTAAATGGAGGGCATAAATATCCTTTTTAGCCAATTGTTGTAACGGTGAAATCTATATTTGATGCAACCCTTTGATGCCTTAGTTTCTTCTAAGCCCTTTTTGTTATTCTCCATAACAACTCAACCGGTCTACAAAACCCCCTTCTGATTTACTGCACGTAGACGACTCTGAAACTGACTTGTGATTAGTTGTAGCACAGTGCACAATTTCAGCACTGGAATTGGCCCACCCACAAGCATGGGAGCTCCTAACCTTACTCTTCAGCCGCTTTGAAAGGAGATGTATTACCTTGCTCATGGGACCTGGACTTTTGCATGACATCCTGATTAATGACAGGTTCATACTCATCATAATAAGCCTGGAAATATCCACCTCATACCATTGAACAGCATGTACAGTACAGTATATCCATCATGGCTGTAGGATCCGTGAACACTAAGCAACCTCAGCAAGACCTATAAATGGACTTTGAGCTGCAGCGGCACATTGAGATGACCCACATCCACTCTTGTACCATCCTTAGTAGCCAGGGAACACCAGCAATCCAGTTACTCTGGTCAATGACGGTAGGGAGGCAGACAGAGGGAAGGGGGTCATCAGCCATGCAAAGGTGTAGATGGAGGGAGAAAGGCTAGAAGGTACTCCCACCATAAACTATGATGTACACGCATGGGTGGTGGGGGGGGGGGGTATAATATGGATAAGACTGAGGAGAATAAAGATTGTGGGATAGGTTCCAGGAAAATGAGACATAAGGAGCTAGTCAGAGGGTGCAGGGTTGGGTGAAGGCTCACCCTGGACACAAAACACAGCATCAGGTGGGCCATGAAAATACTGAGAGAGGGCAGAGATCTGTGAAAACAGCAGGGTAGAAGCAAATAGTTAGGTGGGTGCAGCAACCTTTCACATAGGTGTCATATGCCAAGTACAGTATGGGCATGTTCAGTTAATTACAACTGAAGTCGCTGTTGATACAGAAGCATATGTATATATCTGTCAAGAGCCATATCTATGACAAGTAATGTAGGGCCAGTGTAACAATGCACAATGAATTTGTGAACATTGTTGTAAACAGCATGTTCCTTCTTCATGTATTTATGTAAACCTGTAACCTGTTTTAAAGTATGATGGATTTTCATGTATTTAGAACTCGGTCCAAAACTGGTTTTATACAGTCTAAATCATTTAATGCATTTATTTATTTTATTTCAATATAAATATCCTGCTCTAGAACATGCTACAGATCACACAGGCTAGGAAAAAAAATACTTTTTTTATGTATATTTTAATCAGTTAATCTAATGTGATTGCCTTCTGTGCTTTCCTATGAGTACCATGCCAAGTTCTACAGCAACCATGCCACACAGCTGAATGAACTTGTTAGAAATTATACGTGTGTAGGTGTTGATATTCAGAGTTATTGACGCACACACCAGTGGATGCCTAAAACTTTGAACAGCCCAGATACTTAACCAGTGGTGTTGGTTTATTGATGGATAGCAGATACAGTTGTACTTACTATTACATGCACACAAGTAATGGAGCTTACCTTAAGCAGAGTGGAGTTTCATAAAACTCCCCAAACGGTGAGTGTATGCTGCAATTGGGTAGTGATGCAGGGATGCTGTAACAGCTAAACACATTCTAAAAGACAAGATAACCCCAGCATATGATTATTAGTAATCTGAGTGGCCATCTTGGTATAGGACATGAAGCCTACCTGGAGAAAAGGAAGACTTGAGTCTGTGCAGTAGCACATTCCTCTTTCAAAAGAACTGGTCACCAGCAATGCCTCCTACCTTTCTGTAGGATGAGGGCTGCCCCTGGTTATGCGCTGGGTCTCCGACACCTGCACTATATAGTTCACAGATGCCGGAATGTGGCGCATGTGCAGTGTCATCTATGGTACTGCACATGCGCAAAACCACAGCCTCTATGGACTGCATCAGGTGCAACCAATAGTAGACGGCTAGGGCTGATGATGCAATGAGAAGCTCTCTGCCTATCGCAGCCCAGAGGAGTCACTTACTATAAGGATACCCGGTGTGGGGCCATGTAAAGAGGGTGGGGCTTTGCAGGGAAAGGACGGGGCTTCATGGTGGGGGTGGGGCTTAATATCCGACCCCCGTTTTTTCATCACTTTGGGGGTTCCGAAGGTGGGGCAGCCCCAAGGGGAGTGCCGTTCCTGAAGTGATGGCTCCTACATAGTGACAGGAGTCAAGTGCTGCACATAATGTAACATTGCAGCACTCAGTTCCTGTTACTTATCAGGAGCCAGCATTTTGGTGTCACCCCTTGGTGGGTGACTCCTCCCCCCCCCCTTGTGATGCCACTGTCACAGCCCGGTCTGGCAGTCAAGGAAGTAGGAAACACCTTCCAATGGTACTGCTCTGTGTGTCTGTGACTGGCAGGTAGGACTTCCAGTAGTCTCATGGACTGCATCGGCTTCACTGACAGTGAGCTGAGGTTGCTAATTTTACTGGGGGGGGAGGGGGGGGGGGCTGGGGGGGGATCTGCCACTGCTGGTCACTGTTTTCCTTACTTTATTTATTTACTTTATTTATAAACTATACTGTACATTCAGAATGGCAAAGTACTGTAATTGTAGTGTCAGAATTTCACCTCTGCAAAATGGACCATTCCACTGCAAAATCAGATTTGTGCAAAATTGTGCCCCCGATTTTCTTATCTCTAGGGGAGAAGTAGAACCTAGACAGTTAACCATCTTTTCTTGCAAAGTGTAGGAAATAAACAGTTGCCAATAATAAATTTCAAAAGCACAGCCTTTCTGCAGCATAAATCGCATTGCTGGAATAAAGTTTCATCGCTAAGCCCCACTGCCTAAAACTTTTTATCAGAGACACTGAGCTGCATATAGCTGATTACATCAATTACTTTTCCGAACATGATTGTGATCCTACCGCTGCTTCACTGGATCAGCAAATAGAAAGTAGTCTCCGAGCAAATGGCATTTTTATAACCTTGGCAAAATGATACCGCTGCTGATGAAAATCAGCCACCTAGAGAGCGAGATATAGGAAATATGATACATAACTAACAAGAAGAATAATCTCCTAAATTGAAAGCCATAATGTTTGCTGTTAAAACTAAATATTTAGTGGGTATTCAGTGCCTATGACACTCCTGAGGATGCTAACTTAGCTGGATATGGAGATCATATTAAGAAAATCTGATTACATTTTTTGCAATTGAAACTAGAAAATGAATGGTTTTATTGAACGGAAAAAAGATATACACTGTGAAGACAAGATGCACAGATGGATTTTTCAGGCAATATCAGTGTGACTGTTCATTATGGAAAGAAGCAATAATACCCTTTAATATACATTCTCTAAATTGTTGAATGTTTTCTATATTTCTTCAAACATATTTGTACTGTAGATTCCAAGACTGATGCAGATTTCCAATTATAGAGTGGAATATGGAGAGAATTAAGGGCTCCATTGCAATGTAAGGGAAGCAGAAATGTTTCAGTTTGATATTGTGATTTTCTTAGACTGTGAAGTGATGGAGAGCAACAGAATGCATTGTAGATGCAGGACAGTCCCAGGGAGCAGGGATGAGGAGACAGATAATGAGATAGTAAATGGAAAATAAAATTATGAGATTTGTATCAGCAACATAGTGTGCACAAACATGCTGATGGGCAGTTACTGATTACCCGGGATTTTTTGGAGGGGCCTAGTAAAGGTCCACATTAGCTGCTGAGAGGCATATTGTCTGCCTTTGCAGTGCAAACTTATTTTTTTTTATTTCTTTGGGGGGTTGGGGGGCATGACCAATATTTCCAGATTTGGCCACACACTCCCAGTACCCGAACCCCATATACTGCATGCTGAGTACGTAGCTCTTGATGGCCTGCATGCTGAGTACGTAGCTCTTGATAGCCTGCATGCTGAGTACGTAGCTCTTGATGGCCTGCATGCTGAGTACGTAGCTCTTGATGGCCTGCATGCTGAGTACGTAGCTCTTGATCGCCTGCATGCTGAGTACGCAGCTCTTGATGACCTGCATGCTGAGTACGTAGCTCTTGATGGCCTGCATGCTGAGTACGTAGCTCTCGATGGCCTGCATGCTGAGTATGTAGCTCTTGATGGCCTGCATGCTGAGTCTGTAGCTCTTGATGGCCTGCATGCTGAGTACGTAGCCCTCGATGGCCTGCACGCTGAGTACCCGAACCCCATATACTGTAGATCTAGTTGGCCTGCATGCTGAGTACATAGCTCTTGATGGCCTGCATGCTGAGTACATAGCTCTTGATGACATGCATGCTGAGTACGTAGCTCTTGATGGCCTGCATGCTGAGTACGTAGCTCTTGATGGCCTGCATGCTGAGTCCGTAGCTCTTGATGGCCTGTATGCTGAGTATGTAGCTCTCAATGGCCTGCATGCTAAGAACGTAGCTCTCGAGGGCCTGCATGTGCAGTACAAACTGTGAAAAGACCAAAGTTAGAGATAGACTACAGAGATGTATTTTAAACCTGTAGGTACATTCAGTTTGATAGCAAGAGTTATAGGACAGTTAAGGGTTAATGCTTTGCAGTTTTGAAGAGGTACCAAGCAATAGGATGCCAGTTTTTCCTTGCTAGGGATGTAGTTAGGTTCAGTTTGATAGCAATATTTGTAGGACAGTTAAGGGTTAATGCTTTGTAGTTTTGTGGAGGTACCAAGCAATAGGATGCCAGTGTTTTCCTTGCTAGGGGTGTAGTTAGGTTTTTATCATTTTTGCTCAGGCCTCTTTTGCCATGTGATCCTGTCCTAAACAGTCACACCATGATCCTGAGTTTTTAAGTCAAGTTTATTTTCTTGCCTTTTCTCCATTTTCAGCATCTCTTGTTTATCCTGCATTTTCGATAGCCTTTATTTTAATACTTTTCCTTCCTTTCTTTTCTATTTTTTTTCCCTTCTGGTCTTCTTTATTCCAACTGGAGATGAGCGGTTTGGAATTCAGAAACTCCAAATGCACTCCAAACTTCCGGGATCCGAGTCTACTTGATCAATCGTTTTGTTGTTTCCACCAGACTCGGATCCCAGATCAAGGAAAAAAACTGTACTCCCAGTGTTGGATTTTTGCAGGTTTGGGATTCTATATAATAATAATAATAATAATAATAATAAAGCGCTTTACAGGCATCAAGGCGCTTTACAGGCATCAAAACAAACATAATACAGAAGATTAATACAGCAATACACAGGCCACACAGGCATACAAATTAAAACCTAAAATGCATAGAGTAATCATAATGCAGGGTTGGTGTAGGCATTTTGGGTAATAACTTTCATAGGCTATGTATTCCACCCTCACAGGGTACCAGGTGCGGCAGCCATCTTCGGTGTACAGCGTAGAATTACCCTGGGTGGGATAGTCCATCCCTAGAAGAGCTGACACAAAATGGGGGTGATTGCAGCATCCTAGCATTCAGAGTAGGGTACCAACAAAACTATCAGGTCCATGTATTTTCATCCCATCAACAAGCGTACCAGATGAGGCAGCCATATTGGGCGCACTAGAGAGGTTACACTGGGAGGTAAGACATACATGGGCCCAATGCATACATGGTAAAACGGGCACTTGTGTTGTTGTATGATATAACCTGTATGAACAATCCATGTGAGGCACATCCTACCCACAGAGGAACCACCAGAGGCCCCCACTGTGTTAGATGCTGCCAGCAGGGTGTGCAATCAGTGGAGGCACACCTCACAGGAATACCACACGGTGGGGTGGAAGTATACAGTAAAAGTGTTTTTTTTTTTCTTTTAAGAAGAAAGCACATGGTGAGATCACTTTTGCAGGTAAACAACGAAAGGAGGGAAATTATCCTGGTCTAATTGGAGCAGTACTGGGGGTATGAGAATGTGGGGAGAACACTAAAATCTGAAGAAAATAACCCTGCTTAGCCTGGCTTTGGTGTTCTCCCCACCAGTGCTCCCTGCTCACCTTGAGGGGTAAGCCTGTAAGGCACTACTGATGTTCTTTGCCAGAGGGTTAGTGGGCATAGTCCTGGTGATTTCATTGCAGAGGTTTGGTGAGTCCACATAATGTTCTAGATTTCTTTATTGATGGTGTTCAATGTTTGTTGAACTGTTTTTTTAACTGTTAATTTTCAAAATGCTTAGATATAGGAACGCTTTGAGTATTGAAACGCACAGCTGACACACATGGTTGAAGCTACAGATATACTATGGTAAATTGACACAACTACAGTTGAGGCAAATGTCCCACTAATCAAAGGGGTTAAATTACACAGTGTTTGACTAAGCAAACACCAGCCCAGTCTGCCTTCATTAAATATGCGGCACTGACCAAAATTTGAAACATAGGTAATTTAAATTACAAACAAATCCAGAAATCACAAAACTATCTAACAAATTGTTTGAATATACATTTAGTATAGAGATGGTTTGCAGAGGTTCAGATTGCAATAAGCATATTACAGGGTGAGATTTGAACATACATTTAGTATAGAGATGGTTTGCAGAGGTTCAGATTGCAATAGGCAAATTACAGGGTGAGATTTGAACATACATTTAGTATAGAGATGGTTTGCAGAGGTTCAGATTGCAATAGGCAGATTACAGGGTGAGATTTGAAAATACATTTAGTATAGAGATGGTTTGCAGAGGTTCAGATTGCAAAAGGCAGATTACAGGGTGAAATTTGAATATACATTTAGTATAGAGATTGTTTGCAGAGGTTCAGCTTGCAATAGGCAGATTACAGGGTGAGATTTGAACATACATTTAGTATAGAGATGGTTTGCAGAGGTTCAGATTGCAATAGGCAGATTGCAGGGAGAGATTTGAACATACCTGAGGATGAGAAGAAAAGGAAGATGGTTAGGTCCAGACCAATGCAGGATAACTTAGAGATAGGAACGCTTTGAGTATTGGAATGCACATCTGACACGCACAGCTGTGCATGGTTGAAGCTACAGACATTATATATATATATATATATATATATATATAAATTACTTGCGGGGGTAACTGCATCATTTCACTTTGTTCTCAGGCACGCTGCTGTGTGCTGCGCTGTACTCTACTGGTTCAAGTGGCTGTACTGTGTCCAGAGACTCCAGGTTCCTTACAAATGGGCTGTGCTGTGCCCATACGAGTGGGCTGGGCTGTGTCCAGACTCCATACAAGTATTTGTACTGTATCAATTAAGTGGCTGGGCTGTGTCCATCCAGAAGTGGCTGTCCACTATCCATCTGCTCCAGTGCTGCCATCAAACCTGTCCAGTGTCCATCTGCTCCACTGCTGCCGAGGCACCCATCCAGTGTCCATCTGCTCCAGAGCTGCCAACGCACCTGTCCAGTGCCCATCCTCTCCAGTGTAAAAAAGTTAACAAAAAAGTTTATAAAAATTAAAAAGTTTTTTAAAAAGGTCCATATATATTTTTTAAAAGTTCCGAAAAAACTTTAAAGATAATAGTCCAGAAAAGTCAAGAAAAGTTAAATAAAAAAAGTGGGGTTTTTGGTGCTATACCCCACTGTGTATCTATAACATACAGTACTGTGACTCTGCAGGTCTAATCCCACTGTGTATCCATAACATACAAGTACTGTGGCTCTGCAGGTCTTACCGCACTGTGTATCCCTAACATACAATTACTGTGACAAGCTGTGGCCCACAGTGTATCCGTAATGTATAGTTAATGTGACTCCTCAGGCCATATCCTACTATATATCCATAACATTCAAGTACTGTGAGTACTGTGATAATGCAGTCTGTACCCCATTGCATCCACATAAGCAGTGTTATTCTGTAGTGTCATTTGCAAACAAAATTTTTAGAAAAGTAAAAAAAAAAACATTGTGCTGTACCCTACTATATATCCATAACAAATAAGTACTGTGACTCTGCAGGACAAACCCCACTGTGTATCCATAATGTACAAGTACTGTGACAGAGCAGACCATACCCAACTGTGTATCCATAACATGCTGTACAAGTACTGTGACAACACTGTAGCCATAATGTACAAATATTGTGACTCCGCCGGCCATACCCCACTGTCTTTCTATAACATACTGAACAAGTACTGTGACTGCGGTGTGGCAATGTTATATAAATGTGCTATAAACTGCAATGTTTTTTGTGCCATTCTGTCATGTGTTTTGTTCTGTTCTGTCACTTAATAATCAGCTCACTGCAGACTTTGCCCTAAGGCAGATAAAATTATATTGATCTGGGAGGTGGTCAAAATTGACTGGAAATAAGTGGGAATTAATGTTATTGGGGTTAATAATACTCCAGGAACAAAAAAAGGCCAAAATTATGTGATTTAAGCTTTTTTTGACTATTTTTGGAGAAAAAAACAAAACTAAAACCAGTCACGGTTGAAATTCAAAACCGAATCCCCCCCCCAAAAAAAAATAATAATGGGAAAACACATTAGAACCAAAACAAGTTAAAATGATCTGGCACACATTTCTAATGCCAGCCTTACTGCCCCCGTGTTGCACCCCCATTGCTCTGCATCTCATCTAGCTAGTTTCTGTAGTCACACCCTTTCAGCATCGGCAGCCAGCTTGCTTTGTGATTGGAGCTTATATGCAGGGCAATACATTTAAAAAACACCTGCCTCTGTTATGGGTAGAGAGTCAGAAGCCAAAAGTGAGCATGTTAAGCAGACTTCTTGGCAGGATGTCAGGTAGGGCTTACCTGTGCCCTTGGTACCCCCGAGGAATGTTATAGGTACCCTATAGCCAGGTGTCATGATTCTGACTTTGTCCTAGTAGCTTATCATGACTTACCTCTGCCCACAGTCTGCATCCCAGTTTTTCTTGCTTACTCGGTTTAGCACAGCTTGCCAGTTCTGATATATCCTGTTTGGATGTGCTCATTGTCTGATAGGTTTGCTTAGCATACAACTGCAGTCTGTGTTGCTAGCTTCTGATTAGCCACCTGTTTGAATTCTCCTGTGTGTGCAATCTGCCAAATTTTAAACTCAGCAGGGAAGTATTCCTATCCTGTCCTTGCACAGTGATCCCAGCATGACATGCTGTCTCCAGTTCCATCTCTCCACAGTGTTCTGCTTCCTCTGGCTTGGAGGAAGACTAGTTCCTCCATGCCAGAGTTCCCTCCAAAAACCCAGAGATGGGCACTGCCATGTTGCCCGTGTGACCAGTCCTCAGCCAATCCGAGTCACCGAGCCATTCAGCTGATCGCAACAGCCAATCCCTGCTTCCCAGCAGGTATAAAAGGGGCAGTCCATGAAGTCTGAAGCAGCCAGTGCAATGTTGTTCACAGCCTTGTTGTGTGCTATCCAGTGAGCACTTGCCAATAGCTAATTCAGTGACTCACAGTGTGTTTACAACTTTGCTGCACCACTGGCTACTCCATCGGCTCCAGCCAACATCCTAGCTCCATTGGTTCCAGCCAATATTCCTGCTCCATATGTTACATGTCGATATTCCTGCCTCATCAGTTCCAGGTGATATTCCTAAAATATCGGTCCCAGCCAATCCCATGATTATATCTGTGTTTAGAAATTAAAAAAATAAAATACAGATCCACAACCAAAACTAAAATATGTGAAGGTGGTTTTCTAAAACCAAAACACGAAAATGTGCATTAAACCGATAATTGTCAAAGTTATGAAATTTATGAATTTGCAATTTTGCAACCGAAGATGAATAAGGATCCAAAACAAAAACACAAGGGTCAGTGCACATTTCTAATACATTTATATATACAGTATATATCTCACAGAGGGCAGGATTTACTAATGGGAAAATGCAGTAAAAACCCCTTTTTAGAGGGGTTTTACCGCATTTACATATATACTAACCGCCGGTCAAAGTGTTTTCGCCATCTTTTGATGGTGATAATCTATTTGTTACCGCTGGCCGCCGCATCCCTTTGCCTCTGCCGCAATGTGCAGCTGACGCCAACAGGGGCATACCTCCGTCTAGGCAGCCTGGACCCGGAAGTCAAACTCCTCCTCCCCCTTGAAACACAGCTGGAGGTCTTTCCGGCAGCAGGGAGGAGGAGCAGGCACCCAGGACAGCCTGCTGCTTCACAGCCTGGGAGTACTGTTCAGACCCCAGGGGTGTGACAGAGACCACCCCGCACACCACCTCACAGGTATCGTGGGGTGCCTCCATCACCGCATTGCGATGTTAATCACATATGTTAGTATAAATGCGATTAACATCACTGTGATGGGCGGCGATATATGTTAATACATCCCGCCCAGAGGCTTTGCACTCACATAAGTAACTCACCACATTTTCTGCAAGTCCTACTCTATCGTTCAGAATTATATACAGGGCAATTGCTATCACATTAGGATAAGGCAGGAAGCAATCAAGTTGCCGACTACCATACTCTGCAAAGCAGACTCTTCTCCTTGAAAATATTTCCCTTTTCCTAACTTCCCCCCTCTTTAGCTTCACCAACTCTGGAGAATTGGATGACCTGGGAAGAGCAAACTTCCACAACAGGGGCATTGCCATTATTATGAAGAGTCCCATGTCAATGTTCCACTACAAAGCTGAAAGGTTGTAATACCAGAAACCAATGTATTTCCCTGGCATTTACCTCTTTATTTGTGTGCATCCATTGTAGCCAGGTGTCACGTCTGACAAGGTTTGAGGATCCAGCAGCTGAGACTAGCCCAAGGAGGTAGTTGTCTGTGGGTGAACAAGACGAGGGGGTTGGACATAGTTCCTTCTCATAGGACAAGGGGCAATGAAGAGCGTAGTCAGGGCTAAGAGTCAGTGGGTTGTAGTTCTTGTGGACAGGGCTGAGGTAGAGAACTGTGGCTGGTGAACGATGACTGAAAGACGTAGTTGTAGACAAAGAACTGCGGGTTGTGGCTTGAAAGATGAGGTTGTGAATAATGAACTGCGGAACTCTGAATGGTGGTTAAAGATGTGGCTGGAGACAAAAAACTGTGGACTTTGATTTGAAAGACGAGGCTGTAGACAATGTTCTGTGGAACTGTGAATGGTATTTGGAGACGTGGCTGGAGACAAGGAATGGTGGACTGTGGTTTGAAAGACGAGGCTGGAGATAATGAGCTGCAGACTGTGGATGGTGGTTTCAAAGACGTGGCTGGAAACAAAGATCTGCGGACTGTGGCTTGAAAGACGAGGCAGTAGACCCGAGGCCGACCATGTCCAAAGGGTCTTACTGGACCGGGTTTTCCAGGAGCGTTTCCACAGGCAGCAGTGGGTTAGGAACGGCAGGGCTGCAGCAGCAACTGAGGACCGGCTAAGCAGGATTAGGAGTAACCAGAATACGGCAAGAATTCTGGGAGCACAGGACTAAAGCACCTACAACAGGGTTGTAACTTGTGATAATGTCGATATTATCTTAGACCGCAAAACTATACCTCTAAATACACTTTTACCGTGGAGCCGCTATGACCGCTAGACTGAATACACGTGCTCCTGCACGTGGTACGTACTTGGCGTACACACGCCGCGCTGAGTGTACAGAGAACACACAGCGAGCGCACACACAATTGATAACCTTTAAACCTTGTTAATGATATACTGTAATGATTTGATTACACTTTAAACCCTTAGCAGCAAAGTACTGCAACAATGTTATCTCTTAAACCGTAAGTAGCACTGACGGTATAAAGTACCCGCAGTGCGTACACCTTATCAATACCTATACACCTTATACAGATAAATACACTTTAAAGCCCTTGCAGGAAAGTGAAGACACCACACCGATTTGTAGTTGCAACCACAGGGTTCTAAGGCCACAGTGGATTAATTCCAAAAGGTAAAACAATACAAATCATACACTACAGGCTAACAAGATAAATCTAAACAGAATAATGGCTACAGAGAATGTACATACGTGAGAATGTTCGCAAGCGCAACCCGGCCGGTCCTCCGCTGGTCATACAGATAGCGTTCAGAGTCTTCTGACCGGCCAGGCAACAATGGTCTTTTTATACACAACATGCATACACAATACAATGGTCACTGTAATCTCATTGTCCATTGGACACAGAGATGTGTCCTTACATTACAGAAGAGGTCATAGGTGGATTTGAAAGGGTGGGCAATGTCTTTCCCCAACTGCTCTTGTGGGTGGTATCCTCTGGATTCCCGCCGCATACATAATATACAGTAAATAAAGTTAATGTTCATATTCTACTTTTGCACATAACTATACGCAGAAACATGCAATCTTTCTCTAACTAACACCGGAATGTTACCCTCAAAATACCCTACAGCTGGATACTAGACATCACCTTCCAACCTTTATCTGATCCTTCCTATCATGCAAAGGCGAATCTCTTAGTCCAGGAACTGTTTAAACTATTAATACTCGCTGACATGGTGAAAGGGAACTATGGGTACAAAATGCACTATTTGGGTTAAATATGTAACGTTCTAATAACCTGCTACGCGCTCACAAACTCCGCCGTAAATACCCATATCACGCGCATGATCGCCGGAGCAATCCTATGCAAATTGCGGATATGTGCACGCACGGCGGACTGAGTGCACGAGCAGCGGGCATGTGCATGGGGTTAGTACAAGGCATATGCATTACAATATTTTTCAACTTTGACACTTGAAGCACTGGCATCCCTGTCCTAAACCAGCTCCCTTTTATAGGAAGAAGTTTCCCTGGATTGGCTGGAAGGAACAGGAAGCAAGAACTATGCCTCAACCTTGGTCTCCAACATGCTGGCGCCCAGTAATGCAGACCTTTTTACATAGCCACACAGCTCACTGTCCTTGGTCTCCTAGCTACAGCTCAGCAAGAGAGACCCGCTGCAGCGGCGTCCCGCCGCCACATGCGGACCCCCTCACCGCTGCCCTTGGACCCGGCGCAACATCCCACCTCCGCCACTGGCCAGCCGCCTGTGAAGCCAGCCCTGCAGCCCCAGCGTGCCAGTAATACCCCGGACGCTGACACCAGGGACGTGCAGTGAAGTAAATGGCTCAGGAGAAACTGGCTGGTACCAGAGACAAATTTAAATACAATATATGAGCCAAAGGGTTCATTTGGGCATTATACACAGGTGCAGCAGTATAAACTGCTGGAAATTTGGTGAGGTTTGATCAGATATGTGCAGAAAAGATAGGCTTCAGAGGCTCTGCCTCACCTGCCATAGACTTTTAACTCCAAAGCTTTTACTATAAAAATGATGAGAATAAAACAAAGAAGATTCTTCTAATATATTCTTTGTATTTTTCGTGTACTTTTTACAGTCAAAATTCTGGTGTATACGTTAGTATGACAGGAAAGGCTCTGCCTCACCTGCCTCACCTTACTGCACATCAATAATTGCAGCAGATTGTGGTTGGGGACCAGGGTGAATTCCCTACTGGAGTGCCTCTACTGCCCACTTAATGACCAAACAATCCTGTTCCACCATATTTATTTTCTCTCAGGAGAGCTTTACAGTTGAGGAAAGAACCGGTCTTTCCTCGGCCTCCACCCGCTGTGCCAATGCTGCCCCCGACCCATCCCAGAGGCATCTGTTTTACAGAGCAAGCCTCTTCTTAAAATGTTAATGCCTGTAGAACCAGTGGTATACACAAGGCTTCCTTCAAATCCTTCCATGTGGCCTATGAGGATTTGGTCCAATTTAATCTGCCTGGTTGTTCTTTTTAAGGAATTCTGTCAATGAAGCAGCTCAGGTAGCTAAGTTTTGAACAAACATTAGTAACCAAAAAAAACCAGGAAGTCCATAGTTTAGACTTCTTTTCTGGCTTACACCAGTCCCTTACAGCTTCTACCTTATCTACCTCTGGTTTTACATAGCCGACCACATAAAAAAGGTACAGTACTAGGCCTGAAATCTGCTATTGCACATTTGACAGGGTTTGCCATAAATCTCAAAGATTTTGTCATGACTATGGATGACTATGTCTTCGAGGTAAGCAGTGGAATACTGGAGCATAGCTGGATCTCTATGCAGGCCTAAAGGCAACAACTTGTACTGGAATAGCCCTTCTGGTGTCGAAAAGTCTGTTTTTTTGTCTGGCTGAGGTAAGGAGTGGTACTGATAGTACCCCTTTGTGAAATCTTGTGTAGTCAAATACTGACTTGAAGAACAAAGCAAATAAAACAATATCACATGCGCTATGACAATGGGGTAAGAGACCAACTGAAGACCGTTTCAGGAACGTCCACCAAATGGAAACTTCAAACTGTGATGGTGATTTTCTATCCAAAAAAGTTGATACATGCAACAAGAAAAATAAATAAACACTCCAATGTGTAGTATGTTCCGGAGATACAAAGAAATAGGGGTTGGGAAAGTTCTATTGTAGAAATAATTTCACTTCGTGTGTTATATTACAGGACCACCCGAATAGTGTGCAACATCCGCTGGAGAAAACGAAATGCTCACTTTTTTGCTTACATAAAAACAGTGAGATGAAGCATATAAAGGTATTTTTGGATTCCTATATGGGATATGTCTTCTTATAATGTATGATTTTCTGATATTTCAGGCTTACGTGTATGCTTACTTGAAAAACGTGCTGTATGTTCCCGTAGCAGTATCTTTAGTTCATATTCACGTCACAAACTCATGGAATCAAACCGTATGCATGCAGTAAAAGATAAAAACACTCCAATGTGTAGTATGTTCCTTATAATCATTTTTTTTAAATGGAATTGGTCTAAAAAAGGTTCTCCCTGCTTCATGCTTTATACTACAGGACCACCCGAAAAAGTGAAATAAGCATCCACTGAAAATTAAATGCTCACTTTTTGATTACATAGAGAGGATAAGATGAAACATATAAAGGTATCTTTGAATTCCTATATCAACATATACTTCTTTTTTTTTTTTTCAAAATATATTTTATTGAGGTACATGTATAAACCAAAATGAGCAAGTAATAGATACAAAGCCTAATATACAATACTAAGAATATATGAGCAAGGAAATATAGAGCGGCCGCTTTATAATCCCAATTAAACCTCACACTTTCCATTTTCAAATATAAAACATATGGACTAGAAAAAAGTGACCAGTACATAGTGTGATAGAATGATATGAATAGGTGTAGAAGTGAAGATACACCTCTACAAAACCATGACAGGTCCAATATTATATTAAGCTATATTTATATCAAGGTGTCCTTCAACATGGAGGACACATATCCTAAAGAAAAATAAAATAAAAATAAAAACATACAACAAAAATAATAAACTTAACTAAAACATTGTCCGCCAAAACCAGGGGGCCCTCAACCCATCCATGGAAAGAACGTCAGGGCAGAGAAAGAAAAAGAAGGAAAAGGATATGAGTACTGGAGATCAAAGAGAAATTAAAGAAGGAGCAATGTAAGACGGGGGAGGTAGAGTAAGAAAGAAAGAGAGAGAGAGAGAGTTGGCACAGAGAGTAGAGGGAGAGCTCTCATTGTATCTAGTTATGGAATAGAAAAAGGGGGTCTATGGTCTAAAAGTTGGTGACAGTACCATGTAGTGTAGTGAAAGCTTTGTTGGATGGCTCGTTTAGTAGATGTGGGTAGTGTGTGAATATATTTACCCCAGCAGAGGAATAATGCAGGGGTAAGAGTCTCTTTATCAAGAGAGGTCTCCAACCAGTCCATGGTGAAAAGGTAGAGCAGTCCGGAGGTGGCCATGGGTAGAGAGAGGGGAGTAGCGTGTATCCACTGCTGGAGAATAGCTTTTCCCCCCACAGCTGATAAAAGAGTAACTGATAAAAGTGTCACTCATTTTTTGTCGGTAGAGGGAATGGTTGGCTGGTCGAGGAGGTTACCAAAAAGAGCCCAAGAGGTGGTGCAGTGAAAATCAATACCTAATGAGGAGGAACTGTATGCTTGCAATTCTCCCCAAAATGTTTGTATGTGAGGGCAGTGCCAAAAGCAGTGCATAATGTCGGCTACTGGTGCGGAGCATTTAACGCATGCTGCAGACTCCAAGAGGCCCATCAAGTGACTTCGTTTTGGGGAGATGTAACCCCTATGTAAAATTTTATATGACATTTCCTGATAGACAGTCGCTGGAATAAGCTTCAAAGATGTGTTAAAGCAGTCTAATACCGCTTCCGGGGATAAAGAAGGAATTTGGGATGACCATTTTGTAAGTTGTATAAGATCGGAAGAGGGGATAATGTCCGTGCGTATTCGAGAGTATATAGTTGATATAGAGTATGTGCCGGAGTGTAGGAGCGTATCAAGGGGGTTGAGAAAATCCTTAGCATCAAGTCATGCCAGAATTGAACGTATATAATGGGAGGCCTGAAAATAATAAAATCCATAATTGGGTTTAATGTTATATTTGTCTATAGCTTCGGTGAAGGTGAGTGGTTCATGTGAGGAGTTAAGATTGCGAATGTGTGTGATTCCTGCCATATGCCAGCTGTTGAAAGGAAAAGAGGCTCGTCCGTTGTGAAAGTCTAAGTTCCCCAGAAAAGGAAGAAACGGAGAATGAAGACAATGTATGTCTAATGATTTCCTAGACCTTTTCCATGCTAAGATAGTAGAGGTTAAGAGGGCATTGTCAAGGTGAGGCGTCTTCAAAGTAGCATTACTGGCATGTAGAATGTAACTAAGGGACAGGGGGGCACATAGTTGAGAGTCCAGCACCGAGTCAGTGAAGACATTCGTGGAGCTGAGCCAGTCCATGGCTATGCGGAGAAGGCAGGCCCTATTGTATTGCTCTATATCAGGCAGGTTTAGCCCTCCATTTTGTACTGATTGGGACAGCTTGAGGAAACTTATCCGAGGCCGTTTGTTGGCCCATATAAACTTAGATATGTGCGCATTAAGGAGGGATAGGTCCGATTTGGTGAGTAATACAGGGACCATCTGCAGTACATAGAGCAATTTGGGAAAGCTAGCCATTTTGACAAGGTTACATCGTCCTAGGAGGTTGAGAGGGAAATTTTGCCAGAGACCTAGCTCAGTTTGAATTTTAGTAAGAATAGTTTGGACATTGTAGGAATAAAGAAGGGAGGGGTCTGCGGGTAGTTGAACGCCTAGATAAGTGAGATGGGTGGGGGCCCATCGGAACGGAAAGGAAGGGTCCCAGCCTACAGTGGCTTGTCAAAATATAGCTAAGGCTTCAGACTTGTCATAGTTAATCGAAAAGCCTGCAAAAGAAGAGAAATGGGTTATAGCTTCTTGTAGTGCTGGGATTGATTGTTTGGGATTTGAAGTAAGAAGAAGGATATCATCCGCGAATGCTATAATTTTCAATTCCTGAGTACCAATCAAGATGCCTCTGAAACTAGTTAAATTAATAATGTGGCGTATAAAGGGTTCTAAGGCCAAATTAAAAAGGAGGGGAGAAGGGGGCATCCCTGTCTAGTTCCCCTTTCTAGGATGAAAGGAGAGGAGGAAATATTATTGACCATCACTTGCGCCGTAGGGATAGTATAGAGGGAGTTGACAAGACCACAAAACTTCTCTCCGAAATGTTGATGGTGCAGGACCCGATCGAGGTGAGGCCTTTTCTGCGTCTAGGTTAATCAGGATGTTGTCTACTAGGTTATGGGAGCGAGAATAAGTAATAGCCGCTAGAGCTGCTCGTATGCCTTTTACAGATTGCCTGTGTTTAAGGAAGCCCAACTGAGCTGGTGATATGATGCGAGATAGACAAGAGTGTAAACGAGTGGCCATGAGTTTGGTTAGGATTTTAAAATGTTGATTCAAGAGGGATATTGGTCTGTAGGAACCAGGAAGGGAGGGGTCTTTGCCAGGTTTTGCTATGACAATGATTTTAGCCTCATTGAATCTAATAGGGGTTAGTTTAGAGGAAAGAATGAGATTGTAAAGGGACGTGAGAGTAGGGGCCAATTCATCACGCATCATTTTGTAAAATTCCGCGCTGTAACAGTCGGGGCCAGGGCTTTTGTTATTAGGCAAGCTTTTAATAGTGTCTATGACCTCCTCAGTAGTAATTGGGCTGTCTAATAGGTCTCTTTCTTCCTCAGAGAGGATCGGGAGATCAGCGGATTCAAGAAAAGAATAGTTAGCAGCAGGGTCGTCAGGGCCCTTGGTGTATAAGGAGCGGTAGAAACGCATAAATTCGGTGCAGATAGAATTGGGGTCTGAGACTAATTTACCTGAGATGTCGATGGCGTTAATCCAAGTGCGGGATTTTGGGCCCTTAATCAAATTGGCCAATAATCTGCCCGACTTGTTGCCCCATCTGTGGAACTTATTCATTTGATAGTCATAGGAGAGTTGGGCCTGTTTAGTGAGGAAAGTGTCATATATGAGCTTTGCTGAGAGATATGCCTCTTTACAGGCTGGGGTATCATGTTGTATGTATCTCCGATATGAGGAGGTGAGCGACGCACTCAGAGTCTGCAGCTGCGAGGAGAATTTTTTATTTTTGGCGTGAGTATAAGACATAACATGTCCTCGA
The DNA here is from genome assembly GCF_028390025.1 of Pseudophryne corroboree. NCBI lineage: Eukaryota > Metazoa > Chordata > Amphibia > Anura > Myobatrachidae > Pseudophryne > Pseudophryne corroboree. The sequence continues at coordinate 563,702,909 of NC_086445.1, forward strand.
AGAACCGCCTTAGCAGCACCCCAAAATATGGGGGAATCTAGCGTTTGGTCACTATTGTCTAGAGTGTAGTTAAGCCAGGACTGTTTGAGGTGAAGAAGAAAGTCAGTAGAGTGTCGGAGATATTCTGGGAAACGCCAACATGGGGTGTTACGAGGAGACAGAGTCATGCAGATATCCTTGGATATAGGGGCATGATCAGAGATGATGATGTCTGCAGTAGACGTATGTGTAACCTTGGGGAAGAGAGATGTGGAAGTGAAGACATAATCAATGCGAGAGTGGGAAGAGTGGGGATGAGAGTAGAATGTAAAGTCTTTCTGGGTTGGGGGAAAGATGCGCCACGGGTCAAGTAAGTCGAGTTGTGTGCAGAAAGAAGATAATAGTTGAGAGGTGGGAAGAGAGACTGAAGCACTTACCCGAAATCTGTCCATGGATGGGTCGATCATCAAATTGAAATTGCCACCTACAACCAAGTTCTGGCCGCCTCATTGTAGGAGCATCGACAAGAGAGCTGCACAGAGAGAGTCAGGGGAGACATTGGGAGCATATATATTAAGGAGGGTGTACATGGTGCCATCAATTAATGCGTCAAGTAAAATGAATCTACCATCCGGGTCAATGTGTTTCCTACTGATCGAGTGTTGTTAATTAGCATGGAAAATAATGGCCACTCCCTGGGATTTAGTATGATATGGGGCCGCTATGCATTCCCCTATCCAAGGAGCCCGCAAGGAGTTCCGAGAGTCATCCAACCAGTGCGTTTCCTGAAGAAATACTATCTGAGGAGCCATAAGTTTTAAATGAGAGATTACTTTCTTTCTCTTAACGGGGTGATTAAGACCTTCTACATTCCACGAAATTATGCGTAGCGGGGTATTATGAGAAACTCCAGTACTATGAGAGGGTGGGGGGGCCACAGAAGCCATATCAACCCACACCTACAGTTGGGAACAATATGTGAAATATGTGAAAGGTAAAATGGGGTCCCACCCCATACCAGCGAGCGGTTGGAAGACAACCTAGGAGAGGCCTGAGTTCCCGGGTCGGGCAGACAAAACAAACCAAAAAAACATAGAAATATTAACATGAACAGTAAGAACTGTAAACAATTAAGGAGTGAACTAGAAGCAGTCATGCTTCACATATTTGGCACTTCACAAGTGAAGCCCGCAAAAAAGGATCAACACAATGATAGGCAGTAAGGTGGTAGGCAATAGTCAAAGTCAAGTATCGGGTAAAGAGAAGTGTAGTTTCGCCTCTCCCGGGTCGTCAAAGAACAGTGGTTTTCCATTTTCGAAAATCCGGAGGTGGGCTGGGTAGAGGAGAGAAAACTTGACCTTAGTTTCGAAAAGGTGTTTACAGACGGTTGCAAACTCTCTGCGCTTGGTAGCTACAAGTGCTGAGAAATCTTGAAAGATGAGGACGCGTTCTCCGTTGTAAGATAAGGAAGCCGTTTTACGATAGTGGTCAAGGAGTCTCATCTTGTCGGCATAGTTCAAGATTCTCATTATGACGGGACGGGGACGTCCAGCGGGGTTCCTCCGCGCCGGTCCGAGCCGGTGAGCTCTCTCAATCATGAGTGGGACTCCTTTAAGATCCATAGCTAATTGCTCTGGGATGCCAGAGGAGAGGAGATCCATGAGCTCATGACCCTTGACCGATTCTGGGATGCCAATGACCCTCAGATTATTACTGCGATTTTAAAGATCATCGATCTTCTCTGATAGGTCAGCAATCTCCGATTGGTTAGCTTGTATGGTTTTCTGGGCTGAGGACAAGTCATCTTCCAGCATGGAGATTCGCTGTTCTGCTTCATCCAAACGTGTGGTATGTTGGTTGAGTTGAGTTAGTGCGGATTCGATGGCCTCCTTTATGCCCGCAAATTTTTCGTCTAGCAGGGGGCCCAGGACAGCCACTAGGTCGTTTGGCTGTTTAACTGGCGGTCTGGATCTACGTGTGCGTTGGGACGCAGAGCGTGAAGTTGAGCGGTCGGAGTCGGAGAAGTTACCCCCAGGGGTTCCGTCACAGGATGGCAGTGAAGCCCCCACAGAAGTCATTGACATAGGAATCAAGAACTTTTCCATGCAATCGTAGAATACTTACCGCTGTGGAGGTGCGCAGAGAGTAAGAAATGCCAGAGGTGTGTTGGGTCTCACACGCAAAGCGCCAGGCTAATTTGTTGTTACATCACCGTGGAGTCAAAATACGCATCCAGGTTCGGGGCGAGCCCACTCAAAGGGTAGGATGGTATGATCACAGTCCGCCCATATAGGACATCCTGAGGAGGGTTGAGTGAAAGGTGGGTAATATGCAGGAAGGAGGGCAGCGATTCTGTCTTGAAAAAAAACAACAACATATGCTTCTTAAAGATATGAATTTTTCTGATATTTCAGGTTTACGTGTATGCTTACTTGAAAAATAAGCTGTATAATCCCGTAGCAGTTTCTTTTATCCATATTAGCAATACGAATCCATTGAAGCAAACCGTTTGTATAAAAACGGAAATTTTTATTGAAATAAAAACTTAGGACAAGGGTCACTTCCCATAGGTAAGATGTAAACACTCCCACTGAGTGGACAAGTAACAAATAAGGGCCCAAATGTTCTCACCGCTCTGCTGGGGTTCACCAATATAAAGCTAGCCAAGCCCAAGTAAAAACAACCTGCCACTAACGCGTTTCAACTAGTTTTTCAACTTATTTCACTTTTTCGGGTGGTCCTGTAGTGTAAAGCACGAACCTTTTTTAGACCAATCCTATCAAAAATAAATCTATTATATGGAACATACTACACATTGGAGTGCTTTAATCTTTTTATTGCATGCATACGTACTATGGTTTTGATTCCATGAGTCTGTGACGTGGATATGAATTGAAGAAACTGCTACGGGAACATACAGCGCGCTTTTCAAGTAAGCAAACACGTAAGCCTGAAATATTAGAAAATCATACATTATAAGAAGGCATATCCCATATAGGAATCCAAAGATACCTTTACATGCTTCATCTCACTGCTTTTATGTAAGCAAAAAAGTGAGCATTTAGTTTTCTCCAGCGGATGTTGCACACTTTTCGGGTGGTCCTGTAATATAACACACAAAGTGAAATTATTTCTACAATAGAACTTTCCCAACCCCTATTTCTTTGGATCTGAGGGACATACTACACATTGGAGTGTTTATTTATTTTTCTCGTTGCATGAATCAACTTTTTGGGAAAATCACCATCACAGTTTGAAGTTTCTGTTTTGTGGACATTCCAGAAACGGTCTTCAGTTGGTCTCTTACCCCATTGTCATAGCGCATGTGATATTGCTTTATTCTACTGTTGAATCTGGGAGATAACACCAGAAGATATCCTATTTTGCTGCTGTTACATACCCAGCGCAGGAAACTACCCCTACTTTCTTTAAATACTGACTTGTATCAGCTTTGATGCTATTGCTGCCACCACTTGCGCCATTTGTCCCCTCACAGTGATGGGAAGACAGACATGGTTTTGATCCTCAATAGCACTGTGGATGCATAGGACTTTTACTGACAGTAGCTGAGTCGTCAGGCTTTCTGGAACTACAGTGCTAGATACCATGGTCACTTCAATCCTGAATCCATCAACACCAACACCGCCTGTTGTTATATCAGCATGATCACCTGGAACAGCAATGCGCTACCCATGAACAAGGACATAATAAAAAAAGCAGGAAACACAAAATAATCTATTGGTACTTGCTGATTTGGACAATTCCTCTGGAATTGCCCCAGTTGCCACACTAAAAGCACACAGCTGGATTCACAGTCTGTTAAAATATCTAGTGCTGTTTTTGGCCTGAGGTTCAGCGTGACTACTTCCTCTGCTGTCCGGGCCATTTTCTTCAGTGCATAATAGCAGTTAATGTTTGTTGCAAGCTCTTCCTCTGACTGGGGATCGGTCTGTAGATCCCATCATTGAAGTTCCCAGTTTAAGTTTCACATGCAGTGGCTGATTAACAGGATTTCCAACATTTTGACCAGTGAATTTCAGCCAGCTCTTACCAGCTCTTTGTTAACTTTAATTGGTAAGCCAACTCGGCATGCATTGCGGTCCCCGGCCTAAATTGCTAGTCATAAAATCATCTTCCCAGGCCCTGTCGCCCCTATCCGCGCCAGAATTGCAGTCTTGCTGATAACTCACTGATTGGTCTTCGAGCATATCAACATAGGCCTGCTGCACTACACCCTTCAAATAGGGAGCTATTTTTTCCACCCACTCCTCTGTCAACCGTCAAAACAGAGTTGCCAACCTTAAGAATGACATCCTTATGAATGACAACAGAATGCCTCAACATTATCTGAGTGTGTTATCTTTTGCACAACAGCAGGGCCTGTTGGGTGGTAGACACATTAGCTTAAGCCTGGAGGACTTCCTCTATCTTGCTAGTTATGCCACAGGAATACCAAAATTGGACACAGACAAGTCAGTTCTCTGACACACAAAATTTCGTAACTGCGATGCATACGCAGAAATCGAGTACCACCAACAGTTGCAGTTGACCCAGGGCTATTCAGAAAAATGAGAATGCAGTCGCACTGGCACCATGTTTTTAGTTGCAATCCATTGCAACTGACGTCAGATACATGCCCCGAAAACGGCCATGATCCATCTGCGTTTTTCCAATCACTCCCCACAAATGTCATGTTAACACCCATGAAAGGTCACTTCCTGTCAATCTAACTGCAATCGCATTTCACTAAAGTTGCAATTGCATTTTAACCTTCGTGCACGCGAAATGCATTTGCATCCCATGCGTAGTCTCTTGATAATCACAGCAGCTGCGTATTACCTCCTGGGGAGGAACAACAGAACAACAAAAAAAACTTCCCCTTTAACTGAGTTTACACAGACTACACAGAAACAACTTTTCCTTAGCTGTCTTGTGCCCAGGTAACTGCACCACAGCCAGACTTAACAAGACAGGGAAAAGGGGGAAAAAAACCTTTTTTATTTAACTGGAAATACCTTTCAAATAAACAGATTTTAAAGGCAAACTAACCCCACTCATCCATCTGGGCAGCGCCTGTTTTCTGCCACGTGAAATGCGGCTGCCAGAAAGATTTCACGAATGACACCACTTTGTAACAACCTGCTTAGAAATGACTCCTCACTCTGGTCTGCTTAGTCAGATGGCTCCTTTACTTTGTCACAGATTCAGTGTCAGAAGTTCTGCCCACTAGACCCCATAGTCCATTTATTCCATCCACCCATCCCAGACTAATCACAGCCATGTAGTGCAGCGGTGTGAAGAACCTTTCCTGCAGGCAACACCGGAAACCTTAATCTTGTTTACCGCTATTCCTATGCCACACACCTTTTCCTTTAGCTTTGCCACACTTGGTGAAGCAGACAAGCAGACTCTTCTCCTGGGAAAGATTTCCCTTTGCCACTATATATATATATATATATATATATATAAATCCGCAATTAGGGCAGCACTCCTAGTAACAAATACAACAGCTCCGGTTCCCTCGTAGGTGCCCAAATAGGCCCACAGCATACTTCCAGGTATGGCGGCACTCGGATATAGATACGTTTAAGGCAGAATGTACAACGTTTCGGAGAACTTTATTTCCACTCCGTCATCAGGTAAGACAAACAATTAAAAAACATACCTTAAATAGAATCCCCACCTAAATATATATATTGAAACTTATATAATTTTTTGTTACATATATATGTGTGATCATTACACGTGGCAGACACGTATGTGTGTGTTGCTGTGGTGACATTTCCATGATGCTGGGGGTGGTTGCTTGCAGAGACTCTAGGTTGCTCACTTTAAGGCCATGCATAGGTGGGTCATCTGCACCTAGCATGAGGGTGGTTTAGGTTTTAGTGGTGCGACCAATGGCAGGGGCAAAAGAGAGGTTTTTTATGAGGGAGGGTGGGAAGTTCCGTAACATGCACACAAATATATATATATATATATATATATTTATATTAGGTTTATTTATAAACACACACACACACATAGCACTCATGTATTCATTCATCACACACACAGCACACATGAATAAGTCACACACACACACTCCCAGGCACCATTGATTAGGCACACCCCCTTGCAGCATAATGCAATGATTTGTGGGTCATCTGGGAGGGGGAAGAGCCAAAAAGATGTAATACAGTACCTCTAGAATCATGTCTTACCGGACCCACCCCCACCACATTGACCCGTGAATCACAGCATTTTGCTGTAAGAGGGCAATGCTTAAAAATTGCTGCTGATAAAAAAAGAAAAAAATATCTATTGGGTTTTTGTTTTGGGTACTCAGAATCCCCCCCTGCATGCACCACTTAATGAAGGTGTCTGGAGACGAGCATGGTTGTGCTGCATGTGGTTGCTCGGTTCTTGCACATTTAGATGTGCAAAAGGGAGGGGATTTGTTTTGGTTGTCTTGGTTGGTTTGTCTCAGAGTTGGGCCTTATGGGGGCGGTCCGCATAATCCCATCTCCCTCAATGGGTCCGGGTCCCCCCCCCCCCCTTCCTTGACAGACGAACATCCATTAGGGATGCTTCCTAGGTTTCCCAGACTGGTTTTCCATCCCAATCCAGCCCCAATGGAGTACATTATTTTTAAGCCACTATTCCAACATAGCAATGACCTTTTAACTCCACTTATTCCCTTTATCACTGTTCTATCATTTCACTCCATTGTAGTATTCACAGGTATTTCAGTCACTATTGGAATTTATAAAATGATATTTATCAAAGATAATCAGAATGAGTGACAGCATCATTCTTTTTCAAAGAGTTGTAAACATTGTAAGTGTGCAGTACTCTCTTATTACTCCCTGGAATAGTCACTGTTCTGTAAACTCCTTTTATCAGGCCTGCTGAGAGAATAAAAGCCAAAAGCTTTGCAGCATTTTAGGCAATCAGGCTACAAAGTAAAAAGACGGAGTTAGGTACAATTGACAAATCTAGGGAATAAGTAATGCAGGGCAACAAAACGTTAGGCAAATAAACATCTCAAGATAAATTATATGTGAAATGCAAGATGAAGCAAACAACCCCTACCCTACAGAAATTTGGCAGACCTGCTGGTGAGCTAAATGCCTGATAATAATCAGTTAGAGAGTAAAACAAGCTATTTATGGAAGGTATTTTTCTTCAACAGTATTGCAAAAAAAAATGTTTTTTTCTTTTTATCAGACAAACACTTAAAGCTCATTTTCACTAATGAGTGGATTTTAAACTAACAGTTATTTTTTTACTCAAAATGTTTCTTTATGTTGCGGCTGTAAAGGTTTGGTTCACAGGGATAAAATGGCTTTTATGACTCTAGCATATTGTTCAAAGCTACGTTTTCCATGGCTAGCTTGCGGAGCTATTAAAATGATCAATACAGGCAAGAATTTTGATTGCATGCAGAGTTCAAACTTGCTGTGAGATGGCAGATAGTCATGTTAATTTCCTTGATGTCTCTCTGCTGACCAAGTTGAAAGGACTGTCTTCTGCAAATCTGGTCAGAGTGGAATTTATCCCAAGTGGAAAAAAGTGGAGCTGTTTTTTTTTTTTTTTTCCTTTCCATGAAGATAAAAATTCATAACATTTCTATTCAAAAGGCCAAGCTTTCTTAATGGCACAGAGCACTTTTGATAAAAATCACATTGTTTTGTATATCAAACAGGAACTAATGTAATTTGTAAAATATAATACTTTGCTTAATCGACCATTATTATAATGTACAGCAGGTCATTTAGGAAGTGTACACAATGGGAATGCAAAATGCCTTGGTTTTGCACCACTTAAAAATGTGTCCCATTAGAAATATAGTTTGAGACTGCCATCTCTCAGACTATACAAAACAGAAGCTCTTTTGTAAATGCAGGGGGTATTTTGAGCTTTGTAAATCTCTATTATGTTTACTGCAGGCCAAAAATACGTAGACTCTGAAACACTAATTACTAAACTATAATTACAGTACTATAACTTTCTTTGATAATACCAGTTAGCATGTTTCACTTAGCTGGAAATCTCCTCCGTTCCAGCAACAAATGGATTTTGGTGACTAATCTAATAAGAGCAATTAAGATTCATGTTCCTGGGACACTCACAAAGTGCATGATAAATTCTACCAGTTTTGCTTTGTGGTAAAGTAAGCAACAAATATAGTGTAATTTAAAGCTCGGAGCAAATCCAACTAAAGAGTGCATTATATTTGGATACTCTCCCGGGAATGGCCAGGAGGCTCCTGAAAATGGGTGGTACTCCTGGCCACCCTGAGAAGTTGGCAAGTCTCCTGAGACCAGCCTTCACCTGTCCGCTCCCCTCTCTTACTCCAGCAGCTGCCTGCACTGAGAGGAACAGTGGGTGAAGTGATAATGCGGTTAGCAGTGAAATGCGTCATCGTTGCCCCACTCCCCGCTATGCAATGCCGGTAATGTAAGTAATGTATTCATGCCCATGGACCGCCACTTTTTGCAGAGCACCATAAGGCGGGTATACACTAGCCGATGGTGGAATGCCGCCGATGGATGACTATATTGTTAAATAATATAGCATTCTACGATAGAGCGCATACATCCTGAACGTTATCGTTCAGCGATAATGATCAGTGACGTCACTGCAGGCATTCCCGGACATGAAGCTCAGTCTGACATTGACGGGTTGAACTACATGTCAGCTCAATATTGGTGATCACAGAACGACGTTGCCGGAGCATGCATCGTTCATCGGTCAACAATATCACCCCCATACACACTGGACAATAGATGCCTAAAAATAAACAATAACAACGTTTATGTCGTGCCGTTTATTTTTTAGGCTGAAATCGCCTAGTGTGTATCCCCCTTTAGCTGGCTTCAGTGCCTGCTTAAGGGCTTAGGTTCATCACATATACAAACAGCAACAGAGGTAGCACTCCAAGGGGTATATGTAGTAGGGTCCAAGTTTGTCGGAGGTGAGGATATTGGTTAAGAATGGTCATATTTTTAAAGCTGCAATCATTTACAGGACAAAACCAGGTTGTTTTTGCCTTTTAAATTACTGCCACTTTAAAAATACAGCTGTTCTAGGGAATCACCCTGCACCTTCGGTAAACTCAGGCCCTATTATATATAACCACATTATCAATGTTGTTTATTATCAACTTTTTGGGGAACTACGTTTCATCAGGACCGGGGCTGTTTCTATCCAATTTTGCTCCCAGTGTGAGATTTAAAATTGCGCCCCCCCCTTGACATAAAAAAATGCGCCCCCCCATAGATATAGATATAAAATACCCTGCACCAAGAGATCATGGCCATCACAAGGAAAAAACAAAAAATGTGCCATATTAAGCCCCACACAGTAATGCCCCCTGCACCATATTATGCCACACACCGCAATGCCCTTGATACATTAAATCCCCATTTTACACATTACGACAGGCAAGTGTCCCCATTTTACACATTACAGCAGGCAAGAGTCCCCATTTTACATATTACGGAAGGCAAGTGTCTCCATTTTACACATTACGGCAGGCAAGTTTCCCCATTTTACACATTACGGCAAGCAGGAGTCCCCATTTTATACATTACAGCAGGCAAGTGTGCCCATTTTACACATTACGGCAGGCAGGAGTCCCCATTTTACACATTACAGCAGGCAAGAGTCCCCATTTTACACATTACGGCAGGCAAGCGTCCCCTTTTTACACATTATGGCAGGCAAGAGTCCCCATTTTACACATTATAGCAGGCAGAGTCCCCATTTTACACATTAAAGCAGTCAGAGTCCCCTTCTACAAATTGAGAGAGAGAAAGAGAGAGAAACTAATACTTATGGCCAGAGGTCTTCTTCCTGCTCTTCAGCCCGCGCTGGCCCGCCTCTCCCTCTGCTCCGTGTCCCAGGTGGCTCCACCTCCTCACCGTCATCAGTACTCTGCTCGGGTGCAGAGTTTCTTGTAATCACTCGTTTACATCGTGATGTCACGACGCAAAAATGTAATTGTATGAAACTCCGCCCCCCAAGCAGAGTAGTAATGATGGGGAGGAGGGTGAGCACAAACAGAACCATCAAAAGCTGCGGCGGGAGCCCTGTGTGAATGCACGCCTCGCCCGCCGCAAGAAACGGCTCTGATCAGGACACACAATTGAAGAAGTGACAACATACCGAATAAATACTTAAAAAACAGAACTCCCCTGAATCCTGCCCGCCAGGCCAGAAAGGCTGGCAGGATGGAGGTGGAAAAGTTATGGTTTGTAAGTATTTTATCAAATTGGAACAACATCTAGCGCTGGTTGTTATAAGCAGATTGTATGCAAAATAAAATTTGGTAGGTTGATAATAGAATGACAAAAGCTTTTTTTTAATATATTGTATGTGTCAAGAAAGTACTAGTGAATGAAAATGAGACAAATATATAAAAGATATGTTAAAAACAATGCAATATGCTTGCAGCTCTTTTCAGACTATTTGTAGGGATTGGTATGATTAAGGCAATTGAAATTGCTTTAGGAGGCATTGGTGACACAGTGTAATTTGTGCTTTCTGCTGACCCTAATCTTACCCTAACTGTAGATCTCCAGCCGTAGACTTCACAAGCGGTATTTTCTCCTTCCGCCGCATGCTGTGTTGTAGCAGCTGCAGCACTCAGCGGTGTCTGGAGCCTCGCTGGCGTCCTCATTCTCCCCGCTCTCCTCTTGCCAAGCACTGTATCAGATGGCATGCAGCGGCCGCGGCACTGGGTGATGACGTCACCGGCTGACAGAGCGTGGCAGGGAATGTCCAATCACCGAAATCAGATATTCTCTCCCAATAGCCTTCCTTTCCTATGCGTTTCACGCCACAACGGGCACTTTTTCAAGGATGAAGGTGCCTTTACACTATAGATGAGCGAGTTCAGTTCTCAGAGAACCGAACCCTACCGGACTTCACGTCACGATGCCAGATCCGAGTCAGGCTCGGGTTTTCCCGCCTGACTCGGAAACCAGAACGAGGCAAAACATCATCATCCCGCTGTCTGATTCTCGCGGTGTTTGGATTCCATATAAAAAGCCGGTGTCACCGCCATTTTCACTCTGGCATTGGAGAGTGTAGAGAGAGGACGTGTATCCGTCCTCAGTGTTCTCAGTGTCTGTGTCTTGTGCTGCATCTGTCCAGTCACAGTGGTTGTGTCCTATGCTGCCATATGTCCAGTGCTGCTGTATAAGTACAGTCCATTGCAGTGGTGCTGTGTTGTCCTGCATCAGTCCAGTGGTGGTGTCTCTGTGCTGCTGTATATGTCCAGTGGTGCTGTAGTATATGTCCAGTGATACTGCCATATATGTTAGAGATGAGCGGGTTCGGATCCTCGGAAACCGAACCCCCCCCCCCCCCCCGAACTTCACCCATTTTACACGGGTCGAGGCATACTCGTATTCTCCCGTATGGCTCGGTTAACCCGAGCGCACCCGAACGTCATCATCCCGCTGTCGGATTCTCGCGAGATTCGGATTCTATATAAGGAGCCGCGCGTCGCCGCCATTTTTCACTCGTGCATTGGAAATGATAGGGAGAGGACGTGGCTGGCATCCTCTCACTTTGTTTCAGGGGGCTGCAGTGCAAATATCTTTATTCTGGGGACCAGCAGTATTATAGGAGGAGTACAGTGCAGAGTTTTGCTGACCAGTGACCACCAGTATTATTCGTTGTCTGCCTGAAAAACGCTCCATATCTGTGCTCAGTGTGCTGCATATATCTGTGCTCATACTGCTTTATTGTGGGGACTGGGGACCAGCAGAATTATATAGGAGGAGTACAGTGCAGAGTTTTGCTGACCAGTGACCACCAGTATACGTTGTCTGACTGAAAAACGCTCCATATCTGTGCTCAGTGTGCTGCATATATCTGTGCTCACACTGCTTTATTGTGGGTACTGGGGACCAGCAGTATTATATAGGAGGAGTACAGTGCAGAGTTTTGCTGACCAGTGACCACCAGTATTATACGTTGTCTGCCTGAAAAACACTCCATATCTGTGCTCAGTGTGCTGCATATATCTGTGCTCACACTACTTTATTGTGGGGACTGGGGACCACCAGTATATTATATAGGAGGAGTACAGTGCAGAGTTTTGCTGACCAGTGACCACCAGTATACGTTGTCTGCCAGAAAAACGCTCCATATCTGTGCTCAGTGTGCTGCATATATCTGTGCTCACACTGCTTTATTGTGGGGACTGGGGACCAGCAGTATTATATAGGAGGAGTACAGCGCAGAGTTTTGCTGACCAGTGACCACCAGTATTATACGTTCTCTGCCTGCAAAACGCTCCATATCTGTGCTCAGTGTGCTGCATATATCCGTGCTCACACTGCTTTATTGTAGGGACTGGGGACCAGCAGTATTATATAGGAGGAGTACAGTGCAGAGTTTTGCTGACCAGTGACCACCAGTATTATACGTTCTCTGCCTGAAAAACGCTCGATATCTGTTCTGCATTGTAGTATATAGTAGGAGTACAGTGCATAATTTTGCTGTCCACCAGTATATAATATATTGGAGTACAGAACAGAAGGCCACTGCTCTACCTACCTCTGTGTCGTCAAGTATACTATCCATCCATACCTGTGGTGCATTTCAGTTTTGCACAGTTTGCTGACCACCAGTATATAATATATAGCAGTACGGTACAGTAGGCCACTGCTCTACCTACCTCTGTGTCGTCAAGTATACTATCCATCCATACCTGTGGTGCATTTCAGTTTTGCACAGTTTGCTGACCACCAGTATATAATATATAGCAGTACGGTACAGTAGGCCACTGCTCTACCTACCTCTGTGTCGTCAAGTATACTATCCATCCATACCTGTGGTGCATTTCAGTTTTGCACAGTTTGCTGACCACCAGTATATAATATATAGCAGTACGGTACAGTAGGCCACTGCTCTACCTACCTCTGTGTCGTCAAGTATACTATCCATCCACACCTGTGGTGCATTTCAGTTTTGCACAGTTTGCTGACCACCAGTATATAATATATAGCAGTACGGTACAGTAGGCCACTGCTCTACCTACTTCTGTGTCGTCAAGTATACTATCCATCCATACCTGTGGTGCATTTCAGTTGTGCGCAGTATATATAGTAGTAGGCCATTGCTATTGATACTGGCATATAATTCCACACATTAAAAAATGGAGAACAAAAATGTGGAGGGTAAAATAGGGAAAGATCAAGATCCACTTCCACCTCGTGCTGAAGCTGCTGCCACTAGTCATGGCCGAGACAATGAAATGCCATCAACGTCGTCTGCCAAGGCCGATGCCCAATGTCATAGTAGAGAGCATGTAAAATCCAAAACACAAAAGTTCAGTAAAATGACCCAAAAATCAAAATTAAAAGCGTCTGTGGAGAAGCGTAAACTTGCCAATATGCCATTTACGACACGGAGTGGCAAGGAACGGCTGAGGCCCTGGCCTATGTTCATGGCTAGTGGTTCATCTTCACATGAGGATGGAAGCACTCATCCTCTCGCTAAAAAAATGAAAAGACTTAAGCTGGCAAAAGCACAGTAAATAACTGTGCGTTCTTCTAAATTAGAAACCCCCAAGAAGAGTCCAATTGTGTCGGTTGCGATGCCTGACCTTCCCAACACTGGACGGGAAGAGGTGGCACCTTCCACCATTTGCACACCCCCTGCAAGTGCTGGAAGGAGCACCCGCAGTCCAGTTCCTGATAGTCAAATTGAAGATGTCACTGTTGAAGTACACCAGGATGAGGATATGGGTGTGTTATGATTCCAGCACTCTGGTCAGAGGAGATCTTATGGCAAGGACCGGAGCACTGGAACGGAATGCTGGGGAAGGGAGCAGGACAGGAAAATAGCCCCTGGCGCCCTAACTCTGTTGTCTCACCCATGTTGTCAGAAATCCCCTGCGAGACTATGGTTTCTTGAGCCCTTGGCAGCCGCGTTTGAAGGGCGGATATGTCTGCCCAACTTCGATGCCCCCCGGTCTTAATGAGAGACAAAGGGAAACCCGAGACAGGGTGATAACAAGAGGCCCTCTAACTAAACAACCAGGCCAGGGGCTAAGCAAACTCAAAACTATAATATGTGCGGAGAAACCGCCAGGGAAAAGGACAACCAAAATATCCACTTGTCCAATTCTCCTAACCGGCACCGCCGAGTACCAGAGAGGACTTGTGGAAGCGGAACCCTCCGCAAATGCTCCAAACACAAAATATAAAAGGTAAAGCGGCTGAGCCGCAACACACGGCAGAGCCGCAACTCACGAACACCACTGGATATAAAACGGTGATCAGTCAGGACTCCAGGGAACCAAACGACCTCTTGGGATGAGATGACAACATCCCGAATACCGGACTTCTGAGGACTGGAATGACCGGATACAGCAGGACTGGAAACAGACTCTCAGCAAACAAAGGCAGCATGCAGGAAGCTATTACCGGCGTTTGTGAGAAGCCCTGGGAGTGTATTTAACAAGGAGTCCTCCAATCAGCTGCTAAAGGCTGATTAGAATAAATGCTGTGCAGCTGCCTTGCTGCACGGCCAGAGAGTAGGTGAATATCTTAATTTCCTAAAGCCTAGCAACGGGGAACGCGGTCCGCCAGTGGCGTCCCCGTTGCTAGGGTCCGTGCGGCTCAGCGCGCCCGGCGTCTAGCGTTGCTAGGGAGCCGGCGGCTGTACGTGCACGGCGTCTCTAGTTGCTAGGCGCCGGGCCGCGCAAACCATCAAGCGGACCCCGGCGCCTAACAGTACCCCCCCCTTGAGGAGGGGTCAAGGAACCCCTAAAGCCAGGTTTCTGAGGAAATTCCCGAAAAAATGCCCTCTTGAGCCTCGGGGCATGAAGATCCTTATCCAGGACCCAAGACCTTTCCTCCGGACCATAGCCTTTCCAGTGAACCAGAAAATACAGCCGATCCCGGGACAATTTGGAATCGAGAACCTTCTCTACCAAGAACTCCTGTTGTCCCTGTACATCCACTGGAGATCTACCCAGAGCGATCTTCCGAGGAAATCTACTGGAAGAAACGTATTGTTTCAACAGCGAACAATGAAACGTATTTCCAATCCTGAGAGATCTTGGTAAACGTAACCGAAAAGGCAACTGGGTTGACTCTTTTAATAATAAGAAATGGCCCAATAAATTTCGGTCCCAGTCTAGCCGAGGATTGTCGAAGCCTGATGTTGCGAATCGACAACCACACCCTATCTCCCACCTTAAAAGTGCAAGGACGTCGGAGCCTGTCAGAAAATTTCTTCTCTCGAAAGGCCGCTTTTCTGAGAGCAAGGTGCACCTTTTTCCAAACGGCTCTGAGATGGGAGGTTAAGGTAAGCGAATGATGAAAAAAAGAATTAGCTCTGGGGTGAAAACCAAAAACTGAAAAGAATGGAGACTCTTTAGTGGAGGAATGACAAGAATTATTGTAAGCAAATTCTGCCAACGGAAGAAACTTGGACCAATCATTCTGGAGTTTGGCTGAATACAAGCGCAAATATTGTTTCAATGATTGGTTAACTCGTTCGGTTTGCCCGTTGGATTGTGGGTGGTAACCAGATGTTAACGACAATTTCATCTTCAATGAGGCACAAAAACATTTCCAGAATTGTGCGATGAATTGTGGACCCCGATCAGAAACAATATCAGTAGGCAACCCATGAAGCCTGAATACATGGCGGAGAAACAAAACTGCCAACCCTTGGGCAGAAGGCAATCGGGGAAGAGCAATAAAATGAGCCATTTTACTAAAACGGTCCACTACCACCCATATGACTCGGAATCCGGCTGAAAGGGGAAGGTCAACCACAAAATCCATGGAAATATGAGACCACGGCCTGAGAGGAACATTTAAGGGCATAAGTTGCCCGATGGGCAAGGAACGGGGAACCTCATGCTGTGCACAAACCTGACATGAATAAACAAACTCCTTGACGTCTTTAGAAAGACCAGGCCACCATACTGAGCGAGAGACTAACTCCAATGTCTCAGAGACTCCTGGATGCCCTGAAACTTTGTTATCATGGAATTCTGTTAAAACAGTAGCTCTCAAAAACTCAGGGACGTAAAGACGACCAGCAGGAGTAATTCTAGGAGCTTGGTGTTGAAGTTGTTTTAACTGGGTAAATAAATCTTGTGTGAGGCCCGCCCAGATGACCGAAGATGGAAGTATGGGGGTGACAGGATTGTTATTGTGAACCGGAAGAAAGCTACGTGACAGGGCATCAGCCTTAGTATTCTTGGAACCAGGCCAGAAAGTGATTATAAATTTGAAACGCGTAAAAAATAATGCCCAACGTGCCTGCCGGGCATTAAGCCGCTTAGCCGATTCAATATATTGCAGGTTCTTATGGTCAGTCAATACCAAAATAATATGTTTTGCTCCCTCCAGCCAATGCCTCCACTCCTCGAAAGCCCACTTTACCGCCAGTAACTCCCGATTACCAACGTCACAGTTGGATTCAGCGGAGGAGAATTTCCTGGACATAAAGACACAAGGATGTAACTCCAGAGACTCCGGATCCTTTTGAGAAAGGATAGCCCCCACTCCAACCTCCGAGGCATCAACCTCCACCACAAAGGGCAATTCCGGATTAGGATGTCTGAGGACTGGAGCCGAGACAAAGGCTTGTTTCAAGGCCCGGAAGGACAACTCAGCTTCACGTGACCAGTTGGTAGGATCCGCTCCTTTCTTTGTCAGAGCTACAATGGGAGCAACCAGGTCAGAAAAAGAATGAATGAACCTCCTATAATAATTCGCAAACCCTAAAAAGCGCTGAATTGCTTTTAAATTGGTGGGTTGCGCCCAACTAAGGATGGCCTGGAGTTTCTTTGGTTCCATAGAAAATCCCTGAGGGGAAATTATGTACCCTAAAAAAGATACTTCCGTGACATGAAACTCACACTTCTCCAGCTTGGCATATAAATGATTCTCACGTAACTTTTGAAGAACCAGATGCACCTGGGTAACATGTTGTTCCATTGATTCAGAAAAAATCAGGATGTCGTCTAAGTAAACGACCACAAATTTCCCTAGGTAGTCACGGAGCACATCGTTAATGAGGTCTTGAAAAACTGCCGGAGCATTGGACAGGCCGAACGGCATCACCAGGTATTCGTAGTGACCCGACTGAGTACTGAAGGCCGTTTTCCACTCATCTCCAGATTTAATTCGGATGAGGTTGTACGCTCCTCTAAGGTCAATTTTAGAAAAAATCACAGCAGAACGTAACTGATCAAAGAGTACAGAAATCAACGGCAAAGGATAGGTGTTTTTAACTGAGATCTTATTCAGGGCTCTAAAATTAATGCAAGGTCTAAGCGAGCCATCCTTTTTCTCCACAAAGAAGAAGCCTGCACTTAAAGGAGATTTTGATGGTCTAATAAATCCTTTCTCAAGGCTCTCCTTTACATAATCATTCAAAGCCGCAGTTTCTGGCCCGGATAATGCATATAATCTTCCCTTTGGCAATGCGGCACCAGGAATTAACTCAATAGCACAATCATAAGGCCGATGGGGAGGCAGAATGTCCGCATTGCCTTTGGAGAAAACATCAGCAAACTCCTGGTATTCCACCGGAATGAGTTCTGGAATGATAGCTGCTACTCTGACTGGAAACGTGATACATTCCTTATCACAAAAAGTACCCCAATGTGAAATCTCCCCCGACCGCCAATCAATGGTGGGATTATGAAAGGCCAGCCAAGGGTGACCCAGAACAACTGGAACTGCTGGGCAATGTGTAAGAAAGAACTCGATTTTCTCGGAATGTAGAGCTCCTACTGTAAGTAGTACAGGGGGTGTACGGAGAGAAATAATCCCATTAGACAGCGGACTCACATCTAAGCCATGTATGGTGACACACCTACCCAAAGGTAACTGAGGAATGCCTAAGGCCTTAGCCCAAGTTAAATCCATAAAGTTTCCTGCAGCTCCACTGTCAACAAAAGCCGACACCGAAGAACTGAGGCTGCCAAAGGAAACTTTAACTGGGACTAAAAGGAAGTTATTCGAGGAGATAAGCTGCAGACCTAGGTGAACCCCCTCACAATTCACCTGGTCAAAGCGTTTCCCGACTTGTTCGGACAATTACGAGCAAAATGTCCCTTACCCCCACAGTACAGACAAAGACCAGAATTTTGCCTTCTGGCTCTTTCTTCAGGAGACAGCCGGGAGAGACCCATCTGCATGGGCTCCTCTACGTCTCTACACACGGACTTGACCTTACAGGTGCTTCTTTTTCAGCCCTCCGCTCTCTGAGACGACGATCAATCTTAATAGAAAGCTCCATGAGTTTATCGAGAGTCTCAGGAGCGGGGTACTGAAGGAGACTGTCTTTTATAGACTCTGATAAGCCGAGGCGAAACTGACTGCGCAGGGCTGGGTCATTCCAGCCACAGTCGTTCGACCAACGGCGAAACTCCGTACAATAAACCTCCGCAGGATTTCTACCCTGTCTGAGAGCGCGCAACTGACTTTCAGCGGACGCCTCTCTATCAGGGTCATCATACAAGAGCCCTAAAGACTCAAAAAAAGCGTCAACTGACAACAATGCCGGATCCTCTGCTCTTAAACCAAATGCCCAGGTCTGAGGATCCCCCTGGAGCAAAGAAATAATAAACCCGACCTGCTGAGATTCAGTACCCGAGGAAGTCGGTCTTAAACGAAAATAAAGTTTACAGGATTCTTTAAAATTAAAAAACTCTTTTCTATCACCAGAAAAACGGTCAGGCAAATGCATCTTTGGTTCAGGGACTACCCTTGGGGAAGCTCGCAAAAGATCTTCCTGCGACTTCACCCGAAGAGAAAGATCCTGAACCATCTGAGTAATTTCTTGAATCTGGCTGACTAAGAGCTGACCAGGATTTGGCCCTAAACCTGTTGGATTCATGAGGCCGATAAACTCTCACAAAACTGAATGAGAAAAAATTAAACCCCGTTTAATTTTAAGTTTTGGTAGGGCCGGTAATAATGTTATGATTCCAGCACTCTGGTCAGAGGAGATCTTATGGCAAGGACCGGAGCACTGGAACGGAATGCTGGGGAAGGGAGCAGGACGGGAAAATAGCCCCTGGCGCCCTAACTCTGTTGTCTCACCCGTGTTGTCAGAAATCCCCTGCGAGACTATGGTTTCTTGAGCCCTTGGCAGCCGCGTTTGAAGGGCGGATTATGTCTGCCCAACTTCGATGCCCCCCGGTCTTAATGAGAGACAAAGGGAAACCCGAGACAGGGTGATAACAAGAGGCCCTCTAACTAAACAACCAGGCCAGGGGCTAAGCAAACTCAAAACTATAATATGTGCGGAGAAACCGCCAGGGAAAAGGACAACCAAAATATCCACTTGTCCAATTCTCCTACTCGGCACCGCCGAGTACCAGAGAGGACTTGTGGAAGCGGAACCCTCCGCAAATGCTCCAAACACAAAATATAAAAGGTAAAGCGGCTGAGCCGCAACACACGGCAGAGCCGCAACTCACGAACACCACTGGATATAAAACGGTGATCAGTCAGGACTCCAGGGAACCAAACGACCTCTTGGGATGAGATGACAACTCCCGAATACCGGACTTCTGAGGACTGAATGACCGGATACAGCAGGACTGGAAACAGACTCTCAGCAAACAAAGGCAGCATGCAGGAAGCTATTACCGGCGTCTGTGAGAAGCCCTGGCAGTGTATTTAACAAGGAGTCCTCCAATCAGCTGCTAAAGGCTGATTAGAATAAATGCCGTGCAGCTGCCTTGCTGCACGGCCAGAGAGCAGGTGAATATCTTAATTTCCTAAAGCCTAGCAACGGGGAACGCGGTCCGCCAGTGGCGTCCCCGTTGCTAGGGTCCGTGCGGCTCAGCGCGCCCGGCGTCTAGCGTTGCTAGGGAGCCGGCGGCTGTACGTGCACGGCGTCTCTAGTTGCTAGGCGCCGGGCCGCGCAGACCATCAAGCGGACCCCGGCGCCTAACAGGGTGTTGCTGACACTGAGGAGGAAATTGACAAGGAGGATTCTGATGGTGAGGTGGTTTGTTTAAGTCAGGCACCCGGGGAGACACCTGTTGTCCGTGGGACGAATATGGCCATTGATATGCCTGGTCAAATTACAAAAAAAATCACCTCATCGGTGTGGAATTATTTTAACACAAATGCGGACAACAGGTGTCAAGCCGTGTGTTGCCTTTGTCAAGCTGTAATAAGTAGCGGTAAGGACGTTAACCACCTAGGAACATCCACCCTTATGCGTCACCTGGAGCGCATTCATCAGAAGTCATTGACAAGTTCAAAAACTTTGGATGACAGCGGAAGCAGTCCACTGACCACTAAATCCCTTCCTCTTGTAACCAAGCTCCTACAAACCACACCACCAACTCCCTCAGTGTCAATTTCCTCCTTACACAGGAAAGCCAATAGTCCTGCAGGCCATGTCACTGGCAAGTCTGACGAGTCCTCTCCGGCCTGGGATTCCTCCGATGCATCCTTGAGTGTAACGCCTACTGCTGCTGGCGCTGCTGTTGTTGCTGCTGCTGGGAGTCGATCGTCATCCCAGAGGGGAAGTCGGAAGACCACTTGTACTACTTCCAGTAACCAATTGACTGTCCAACAGTCCTTTGCGAGGAAGATGAAATATCACAGCAGTCATCCTGCTGCAAAGCGGATAACTCAGGCCTTGGCAGCCTGGGCGGTGAGAAACGTGTTTCCGTTATACAACGTTAATTCATATGCAACTACAGACTTGATTGAGATACTGTGTCCCCGGTACCAAATACCATCTAGGTTCCTTTTCTCTAGGCAGACGATACCGAAAATGTACACAGACCTCAGAAAAAGAGTCACCAGTGTCCTAAAAAATGCAGTTGTACCCAATGTCCACTTAACCACGGACATTTGGACAAGTGGAGCAGGGCAGACTCAGGACTATATGACTGTGACAGCCCACTGGGTAGATTTCTTGCCTCCCGCAGCAAGAACAGCAGCGGCGGCACCAGTAGCAGCATCTCGCAAACGCCAACTCGTTCCCAGGCAGGCTATGCTTTGTATCACCGCTTTCCAGAAGAGGCACACAGCTGACAACCTCTTACGGAAACTGAGGAACATCATCGCAGAATGGCTTACCCCAAATGGACTCTCCTGGGGATTTGTGACATCGGACAACGCCACCAATATTGTGCGTGCATTACATCTGGGCAAATTACAGCACGTCCCATGTTTTGCACATACATTGAATTTGGTGGTGCAGAATTATTTAAAAAATGACAGGGGCGTGCAAGAGATGCTGTCGGTGGCCCGAAGAATTGCGGGCCACTTTCGGCATTCAGCCACCGCGTGCCGAAGACTGGACCACCAGCAAACACTCCTGAACCTGCCCTGCCATCACCTGAAGCAAGAGGTGGTAACGAGGTGGAATTCAACCCTCTATATGCTTCAGAGGATAGAGGAGCAGCAAAAGGCCATTCAAGCCTATACATCTGCCTATGATATAGGCAAAGGAGGGGGAATGCACCTGACTCAAGCGCAGTGGAGAATGATTTCAACGTTGTGTAAGGTTCTGCAACCCTTTGAACTTGCCACACGTGAAGTCAGTTCAGACACTGCCAGCCTGAGTCAGGTCATTCCCCTCATCAGGCTTTTGCAGAAGAAGCTGGAGACATTGAAGGAGGAGCTAAAACAGAGCGATTCCGCTAGGCATGTGGGACTTGTGGATGGAGCCCTTAATTCGCTTAACCAGGATTCACGGGTGGTCAATCTGTTGAAATCAGAGCACTACATTTTGGCCACCGTGCTCGATCTTAGATTTAAAACCTACGTTGTATCTGTCTTTCCGGCAGACACAAGTCTGCTGAGGTTCAAAGACCTGCTGGTGAGAAAATTGTCAAGTCAAGCGGAACGTGACCCGTCAACAGCTGCTCCTTCACATTCTCCCGCAACTGGGGGTGCGAGGAAAAGGCTAAGAATTCCGAGCCCACCCGCTGGCGGTGATGCAGGACAGTCTGGAGCGAGTACTGACATATGGTCCGGACTGAAGGATCTGCCAACGATTACTGACATGTCATCTACTGTCACTGCATATGATTCTCTCACCATAGAAAGAATGGTGGAGGATTATATGAGTGACCACATCCAAGTAGGCACGTCAGACAGTCCGTACGTATACTGGCAGGAAAAAGAGGCAATTTGGAGGCCCTTGCACAAAGTGGCTATATTTTACCTAAGTTGCCCACCCTCCAGTGTGTACTCCGAAAGAGTGTTTAGTGCAGCCGCTCACCTTGTCAGCAATCGGCGTATGAGGTTACTTCCAGAAAATGTGGAGAAGATGATGTTCATCAAAATGAATTATAATCAATTCCTCCGTGGAGACATTCACCAACAATTGCCTCCAGAAAGTACACAGGGACCTGAGATGGTGGATTCCAGTGGGGACGAATTAATAATCTGTGAGGAGGGGGATGTACACAGTGAAAGGGGTGAGGAATCGGACGATGAGGAGGAGGTGGACATCTTGCCTCTGTAGAGCCAGTTTGTGCAAGGAGAGATTGATTGCTTCTTTTTTGGTGGGGGCCCAAACCAACCAGTCATTTCAGTCACAGTTGTGTGGCAGACCCTGTCGCTGAAATTATGGGTTTGTTAAAGTATGCATGTCCTGTTTATACAACATAAGGGTGGGTGGGAGGGCCCAAGGACAATTCCATCTTGCACCTCTTTTTTCTTTCATTTTTCTTTGCATCATGTGCTGTTTGGGGACTATTTTTTTTAAGTGCCATCCTGCCTGACACTGCAGTGTCACTCCTAGATGGGCCAGGTGTTTGTGTCGGCCACTTGTGTCGCTTAGCTTAGCCATCCAGCGACCACAGTGCACCTCTTTTTTTCTTTGCATCATGTGCTGTTTGGGGACTATTTTTAAAATCAACCATCCTGTCTGACACTGCAGTGCCACTCCTAGATGGGCCAGGTGTTTGTGTCGGCCACTTGGGTTTCTTAGCTTAGTCATCCAACGACCTCGGTGCAAATTTTAGGACTAAAAATAATATTGTGAGGTGTGAGGTGTTCATAATAGACTGGAAATGAGTGGAAATTATGGTTATTGAGGTTAACAATACCATGGGATCAAAACTGACCCCCAAATTCTATGATTTAAGCTGTTTTTGAGGGTTTTTGTAAAAAACACCCGAATCCAAAACACATCCGAATCCGTCCAAAAATTTTCAGGGAGGTTTTGCCAAAACGCGTCCGAATCCAAAACACGGCCGCGGAACCGAATCCAAAACCAAAACACAAAACCCGAAAAATGTCCGGAGCACATCACTAGTATATGTCCATTGATACTGTCGTATATGTCCAGCGGTACTGCCGTATAAATCCAGTGATCCTGGCGAATAAGTCCAGTGATCCTGCCGTATAATTACAGTGGTACTGGCGTATAAGTACAGTCCAGTGGTACTGCCGTATATGTCCATTGATACTGCCGTATATGTCCAGCGGTACTGCCGTATATGTCCAGCGGTACTGCTGTATATGTCCATTGATACTGCCGTATATGTCCAGCGGTACTGTCATATTTGTCCAGCGGTACTGCTGTATAAATCCAGTGATCCTGCCATATAAGTCCAGTGATACTGCCGAATAATTACAGTGGTACTGGCGTATAATTACAGTGATCCTGCCATATAATTACAGTGGTACTGCCGTATATGTCCATTGATACTACTACATATGTCCAGCGGTACTGCCATATATGTCCAATGATACTGCCATATATGTCAAGCGGTACTGCCGTATATGTCCAGCAGTACTGTCGTATAAATCCAGTGATCCTGCCATATAAGTACAGTGATCCTGCTGTATAATTACAGTGGTACTGGCGTATAAGTCCAGTCCAGTGATACTGCCATATATGTCCAGTGATACTGCCATATATGTCCAGCAGTACTGCTGTATATGTCCATTGATACTGCCGTATATGTCCAGCGGTACTGCCGTATTTGTCCAGCTGTACTGCCGTATAAATCCAGTGATCCTGCTATATAAGTCCTGTGATATTGCCGAATAATTACAGTGGTACTGGCGTATAATTACAGTGATCCTGCCATATAATTACAGTGGTACTGCCGTATATGTCCATTGATACTGCCGTATATGTCCAGCGGTACTGCCGTATATGTCCAGAGGTACTGCTGTATATGTCCATTGATACTGCCGTATATGTCCAGCGGTACTGCCGTATTTGTCCAGCGGTACTGCCGTATAAATCCCTTTGTACAGCGCTGCGAAACACTTGTGGCGCCCTATAAATAAAATGTAATAATAATAATAATAATAAATCCAGTGATCCTGCCATATAAGTCCAGTGATACTGCCGAATAATTACAGTGGTACTGGCGTATAATTACAGTGATCCTGCCATATAATTACAGTGGTACTGCCGTATATGTCCATTGATACTACCACATATATCCAGCGGTACTGCCATATATGTCCAATGATACTGCCATATATGTCCAGCGGTACTGCCGTATATGTCCAGCAGTACTGTCGTATAAATCCAGTGATCCTGCCATGTAAGTACAGTGATCCTGCTGTATAATTACAGTGGTACTGGCGTATAAGTTCAGTCCAGTGATACTGCTGTATATGTCCAGTGATACTGCCGTATATGTCCATTGATACTGCCGTATATGTCCAGCGGTACTGCTGTATATATCCATTGATACTGCCGTATATGTCCAGTGGTACTGCTGTATATGTCCAGTGGTACTGCTGTATATGTCCAGCGGTACTGCCGTATAAATCCAGTGATCCTGCTTTATAAATCCAGTGATCCTGCTGTATAATTACAGTGGTACTGGCATATAATTCCAGTGATCCTGCCGTATAATTCCAGTGATCCTGCAGTATAATTCCAGGGATCCTGCCGTAATCAGTCCAGTGATCATGCCATATAAGTACAGTGATCATGCCGTATAATTACAGTGATCCTGCCATATATTTCCAGTGATCCTGCCGTATAAATCCAGTGATCCTGCCATATATAATTACAGTGGTACTGGCGTATAAATCCAGTCCAGTGATACTACCAGGTATGTCCATTGATACAGCCGTATATGTCCAGCGGTACTGCCGTATAAATTCAGTGATCCTGCCGTATAATTCCAGTGATAATGCCGTCAAATTCCAGTGGTACTGGCATATAAGTCTAGTGATCCTGCCATATAAGTCCAGTGATCCTGCTGTATATGTCCATTGGTACTGCCATGTATGTCCAGCAGTACTGCCATATAAATTCAGTGATCCTGCCGTATAATTACAGTGGTACTGGCGTATAAGTCCAGTAATCCTGCCGTACAAGTACAGTGGTACTGCCGTATATGTCCAGTCCAGTGATACTGCCGTGTATGTCCAGTGATACTGCTGTATATGTCCAGTGGTACTGACGTATAAATTCAGTGATCCTGCCGTTTAATTCCAGTGATCCTGCCATATAATTCCAGTGGTACTGGTGTATAAGTCCAGTGATCCTGCCGTATAATTACAGTGGTACTGCCGTATATGTCCAGTCCAGTGATACTGCCGTATATGTCCATTGATACATCCGTATATGTCCAGTGGTACTGACGTATAAATTCAGTGATCCTGCCGTTTAATTCCAGTGATCCTGCCATATAATTCCAGTGGTACTGGCGTATAAGTCCAGTGATCCTGCCGTATAATTACAGTGGTACTGCCGTATATGTCCAGTCCAGTGATACTGCCGTATATGTCCAGTGATACTGCTGTATATGTTCATTGATACTGCCGTATATGTCCATCGGTACTGCCGTATATTTTCAGCGGTACTGCCGTATAAATCCAGTGATCCTGCCGTATAATTCCAGTGATCCTGCCATATAATTAAAGTGGTACTGGCATATAAGTCCAGCGATCCTGCCGTATAATTACAGTGGTAATGGTGTATAAGTCCAGTGATCCTGCCATATAATTACAGTGGTAGTGGCGTATAAATCCAGTCCAGTGATACTGCCGTATAAATCCAGTGATCCTGACGTATAATTCCAGTGATCCTGACGTATAATTCCAGTGATCCTGACGTATAATTAGAGTGGTACTGGCATATAAGTCCAGTGATCCTGCCATATAATTACAGTGGTACTGGCATATAAGTCCAGTCCAGTGATACTGCCATATATGTCCAGTGATACTGCCGTATATATATATATATATATATATATATATATATATATACCCTGTGGCAAAACGGATTACTGAGGCCATAACAACTACACTGGTGTTAGACATGTGTCCTGTATCCGCCATTAGTGCAGTTCGACTGCAGTGCCAACCCTTGATGGGTGTTTGTGCCGCACACTTGTGTCGCTTATCTTAGTCATACAGCTACCTCATTGCCCTCTTTTACTTCTTCGCATGATGTGCTGTTTTGGTACTATTTTTTTTTTAAGTGCCATCCTGTCTGACACTGCAATGCCACTCCTAGATGGGCCAATTGTTTGTGTCGCTTTGCTTAGTCATACAGCTACCTCATTGCACCTCTTTTCAGCTTTGCATGATGTGCTGTTTGGGACCTAGTTTTTTTAAGTGCCATCCTGTCTGCCACTGCAGTGCCACTCCTAGATGGGCCAGGTGTTTGTGCCGCACACTTGTGTCGCTTAGCTTAGTCATACAGTAACCTTGGTGTACCTCTTTTTCATCTTTGTATCATGTGCTGTTTGGGGAATGGTTTTTTAAAGTGCCATCTTGTCTGACACTGACGTATAATTCCAGGGGTACTGCTGTATTAGTCCAGGGGTAGGTACTGCCGTATAAGTTCACCAATTACAGAATTGTTGAAAAATGACAGGGGCATGCAGGAGATGCTGTCAGTGGACTGAAACATTGCGGGCCACTTTTGACATTCAGCCACTGCATGCCACTACTAGTTGGGCCAGGTGGTTGTGTCGCTTAGCTTAGTCATACAGCAACCTCAATGCACTTCTTTTTCTTCTTTGCATCATGTGCTGTTTGGGGACTAGTTTTTTTAAGTGCCATCCTGTCTTCAACTGCAGTGCCACTCCTAGATGGGCCAGGTGTTTGTGCAGCACACTTGTGTCGCTTAGCGTAGTCATACAGCCACCTCGGTGCAACCTTTTGGCTTAAAAACAATATTGTGAGGTGTTCAGAATAGACTCGAAATGAGTGGAAATTAATGTTATGGAGGTTAATAATACCGTAGGATCAAAATAACCCCCAAATTCTGTGATTTTAGCTGTTTTTAGTTTTTTTCCAAAAATCATCCAGATCCAAAACTAAAATCAAAACACAAAAGGGTGGTTTTGGCAAAATCAATCTAAAACCAAAACACGAGCAGGGAATTAGAACCAAACCCAAAACACGAAAAGTGCCCGTCGCACATCTCTACTTTACACCAAGGTCTCTTTTATAGTAAATGACATTCTGTCCTGGAGCCAAAGCCGAAATCGGAATTGGATCTCAAAAGGCGGGGAGCACATGTACTTCAGTATAAAAAATAAGGGAAAAACTCATTTAATAAAATAAAAAATAAGTTTTACATAAAAATTTGTCTCTGTAGTTCATTCACTGCAATATCTAGGTCTTAAGTGTATACTAAAATATGATCATTAGGTTATAGTGTACTGGTGTATTTGTTTTTTTCAAAAATGTTTAGAGGAACACTGTAAGGTCAATGTCAATGTTCAGTCCTTTCAGTTCAAGTGTGTCAATTTTGTATATCCATTTCTTCTCTTGCTTCCTCAGAGAGGTCACAATATAAAAGTTTCTCTAATTCCCATATACTGTTTTTGAATACCCATGAAGTTTAAACCTGCTGGGTTTTCGTTGTGAAACTTTAAAAAATGCGTAGACACGCTGTGGGATTCCAAACCTCTTTTAATGTTGAAAAGGTGTTCAGAGATTCTGATTTTCAGTTTTCTCTTAGTCTGTCTTTAACATATCTTTTATATATTTGTCTTATGTTCATTTACTAGTACTTTCTTGACACTTATCAAGTATTTTATCAGGGCCATAATTAGTAGTGTGCCAGAAGTGCATAACCCACAGCACATGTGCACTGTAAGTGCACCATCCGGCAGCACCGAATGGCTGTTCGCCACTGCCAACTGCCGCTACTGCCACCTGCTACCAATATCTGCAGCGCTGCCCTCTGTCCTGTATGTAGTGGTGTGCTTGGCTCCCTCTCTGCCAAATGCACCACTATATACTGTACAAGGTTTGTGTATGCCCCTTCCCGATGAAGTCCTGACCCATTATTTACAGATATCCCTTTTATGCATGGTGGGCGCCAATTACTTTTTTGGGCACAGGCCACCAAAATGTCTAGTTATGGCACTATATATATATATATCTTTATCTATCTATCTATCTATCTATCTATCTATCTATCTATCTATCTATCTATCTATTTATCTATCTATCTATATACACACACACAGTATACATATACTGTATATACCAGGGGTGGGGAACCTTTGGCCCTCCAGCTGTTGGTGAACTACACATCCCAGCATTCCTTGCTACAGTTTTGCTATTTGGCCATGCTAAAACTATTGCAGGGCATGCTGGGATGTGTAGTTCAACAACAGCTGGAGGGCCAAAGATTCCCCATCCCTGGTATATACAGTACAGATGTAGCCACCTTTATCTTGACTGTTTCTCCGCCGAGACGGGCGTTTAGTCACGCTAAGGCGATAGCTGAGTTTAATCACAGGCAGGCGCGTTGAGGCGATCTAGATACTCATCATGCATTACACATCTCCACCACTGTGTGGCTAATGCTCCACTAATCCAGTACTTTCGATCGTACAGTATAGCGGCGGATTGATCTACAGCTCTGGCAATACTGTAGGCGTAACGGGAGGCGGTGGAAAAAGTATGGAGTACTGTACTGTATGTGTATGGAGACGCAACTACAGTAATTGTGTAAAAGGAAGAATGTACAGTACAATGTATAAACACCGTGCTTTTAAAATATATGAGCGTCTGAGTTCGCTAATGCATAATGGGAATGGAGGACTGGCAGGAGGCGGAGGAAAACACAGTGCTTTACAAATGCGAGCGTCCGAGTCCTCTAAGGCATAAACCAACAGCAATGGGGCGGGGGCCGGGCGCTGTTTGCAGTACTTTCACACATGAAATTGGAAATCTCTCATGAGGCGTCGTGGGCTAGGGGTGAAGGCTCCCACCTCCCTCGCTGGGGGACCAGGGTTCGAGACCTGATGTGTTTTTTTTTTTTTTTTTTCCTCTAATAATACACTGTATTATTTTATTTACATTGTAAGACAGTCAATGGAAGGATGCACACAGGTTTCACATAAATCAAAGTACATCTGCAGGAGCGATTCTTTACGCTAAATGCACCTAAACAGCGGGAATGAAATGAGTGTATTCTGACGCTACCAACTGAGCAAAACAGTACTGTAGATCTTCAGCGTTTGTGTATTGCACAGGACCTGAATTGCCTCCCTGTGCAGGCTCCCAGGGGGGAAGGGCGATGGGGGTAGGGGGGAGACGATGGAAAATACTGTGCCTTTGAAATGCAATTACATGAGCGTCCGAGTACACTACGGCATACTGTAAACCAACACCAATGGGAAGGAAGTGCCAACCTTATTTTTAATGTGTTCCCGTGACATTCACTTTAACATGTTTTTTTTCTCTCTCCAATACAGTACATCCAATGGAAGGATGCACACAGGTTTCACATAAATCAAAGTACATCTGCAGGAGCGGGGCGTTTGTGTATTGCACATGACCTGCATTCCCTCCCTGTCTACTGCATGATCTGTGCAGGCTCCCATGGGGGAAGGGCAACAAGCTGGCAGGAGGCGGAGGAAAACACCGTGCTTTACAAATGCGAGCGTCCGAGTCCTCTAAGGCATAAACCAACAGCAATGGGGCGGGGGCCGGGCGCTGTTTGCAGTACCTTAACACATGAAATTGGAAATCTCTCATGAGGCATCGTGGGCTAGGGGTGAAGGCTCCCACCTCCCTCGCTGGGGGTCCAGGGTTCGAGACCTGATGTGCTTTCTTTTTTTTTTTTTTTTCTTTCTCTAATAATACACTGTATTATTTTATTTACATTGTAAGACAGTCAATGGAAGGATGCACACAGGTTTCACATAAATCAAAGTACATCTGCAGGAGCGATTCTTTACGCTAAATGCACCTAAACAGCGGGAATGAAATTAGTGTATTCTGACGCTACCAACTGAGCAAAACAGTACTGTAGATCTTCAGCGTTTGTGTATTGCACAGGACCTGAATTTCCTCCCTGTGCAGGCTCCCAGGGGGGAAGGGCGATGGGGGTAGGGGGGAGACGATGGAAAATACTGTGCCTTTGAAATGCAATTACATGAGTGTCCGAGTACACTACGGCATACTGTAAACCAACACCAATGGGAAGGAAGTGCCAACCTTATTTTTAATGTGTTCCCGTGACATTCACTTTAACATTTTTTTTTTTTCTCTCCAATACAGTACATCCAATGGAAGGATGCACACAGGTTTCACATAAATCAAAGTACATCTGCAGGAGCGGGGCGTTTGTGTATTGCACATGACCTGCATTCCCTCCCTGTCTACTGCATGATCTGTGCAGGCTCCCATGGGTGAAGGGCAACAAGCTGGCAGGAGGCGGAGGAAAACACCGTGCTTTACAAATGCGAGCGTCCGAGTCCTCTAAGGCATAAACCAACAGCAATGGGGCGGGGGGCGGGCGCTGTTTGCAGTACTTTCACACATGAAATTGGAAATCTCTCATGAGGCGTTGTGGGCTAGGGGTGAAGGCTCCCACCTCCCTTGCTGGGGGACCAGGGTTCGAGACCTGATGTGCTTTCTTTTTTTTTTTCTGTAATAATACACTGTATTATTTTATTTACATTGTAAGACAGTCAATGGAAGGATGCACACAGGTTTCACATAAATCAAAGTACATCTGCAGGAGCGATTCTTTACGCTAAATGCACCTAAACAGCGGGAATGAAATGAGTGTATTCTGACGCTACCAACTGAGCCAAACAGTACTGTAGATCTTCAGCGTTTGTGTATTGCACAGGACCTGAATTTCCTCCCTGTGCAGGCTCCCAGGGGGGAAGGGCGATGGGGGTAGGGGGGAGACGATGGAAAATACTGTGCCTTTGAAATGCAATTACATGAGCGTCCGAGTACACTACGGCATACTGTAAACCAACACCAATGGGAAGGAAGTGCCAACCTTATTTTTAATGTGTTCCCGTGACATTCACTTTAACATTTTTTTTTTTCTCTCCAATACAGTACATCCAATGGAAGGATGCACACAGGTTTCACATAAATCAAAGTACATCTGCAGGAGCGATTCTTTACGCTAAATGCAACCTACAGTACTGTAAGTGAGCAAAACAGTACTACAGTGGGCGTTTGTGTATTGCACATGACCTGCATTCCCTCCCTGTCTACTGCATGATCTGTGCAGGCTCCCATGGGGGAAGGGCAACAGGGTGGCAGGAGGCGGAGGAAAACACCGTGCTTTACAAATGCGAGCGTCCGAGTCCTCTAAGGCATAAACCAACAGCAATGGGGCGGGGGCCGGGCGCTGTTTGCAGTACTTTCACACATGAAATTGGAAATCTCTCATGAGGCGTCGTGGGCTAGGGGTGAAGGCTCCCACCTCCCTTGCTGGGGGACCAGGGTTCGAGACCTGATGTGCTTTCTTTTTTTTTTTCTGTAATAATACACTGTATTATTTTATTTACATTGTAAGACAGTCAATGGAAGGATGCACACAGGTTTCACATAAATCAAAGTACATCTGCAGGAGCGATTCTTTACGCTAAATGCACCTAAACAGCGGGAATGAAATGAGTGTATTCTGACGGACTGTGCATCTTCGGTATTTGTGTATTGCATAAGACCTGTGAAGGCTCCCAGGAGGGAAGGGCGTAGGGCAAGACAGTGGAAAATACTGTTGTCAAAGAAAGGGCATATTCAAAACTAAGGGAAACTGTCACAAAGTACAGTAACTACAGTACTGTACGTTGAATGCCTGGAACGCACGACGTCTGAGACGCACGACGTCTGAGGCGCACGACGTCTGAGACGCTCATTGAGCATAAGGACGGTCATGGCTGCTGTACGGGACCGTCCCTATGGTCTGGGTGAGCTGCGTCTCCTCGTTCGCTGGCGGGACAGAACTCTCGCCAGCAACGAGGAGAAAGTCACAGCGTACCGGAGGGCAAGTAGGGCTATCCTCCGGACTTACAACCGGAGGAGGACAGTGAGGTCTCTCCAGAGGAGATGGAGTGACCTCGTGAGGAGGACCCCAAGACGCCTGCAGGCCATAAGGGATTGTAAGTACAGTACATTACTGTAGATTACTGTACTTTAAGTTACTGTAGTTACAGGTACAGTACATTATAGCAGGGGCTGCTGTAGCAGCAGGTATTCAGTCTATACAGCACTGTACAGTATTTGTGGTAAACAAATGGTTAAACAAGGACCAAACATTAACCCGGGTCAAAAGGTCAATTTGTTTTTTGGCGTCGACCTAGATGGTGCGGCTTTTGAAATTGGTTGACACCAGTTACTGTAGGTTGACATGGTCGTTAAGTTGACATGGAAAAAGATCGACATGCGTTTTACAAAAACAATTGTTATTTTTTTAAACTTGTGTATATACAGTAGTTCTTTACAATCCACGTGGTCTACGATTGTGCAGTGTACAGTATCATGCAGTGTACAGTATATGCCATGTATCACAGTGTATCGTGCTGCGTAATTGCAGCGTGTCATGCAGTGTACATTCAGTATATGGTATTGTGCAGTGAGTGTAATGCATAGTGAATCACATCGTGCAGCAGAGCCGGCCTTAGGCATAGGCAAACTACAGTAGGCAAATGCCTAGGGCATTTGCTATGCTTAGGGGCACCAGCAGCTTCTGCTGATTAAAATGATATGCGGCATGCCTATATTTTGCGTGACTGCGGCTGTATCTGTATCTGGCTAGGGCCAGCACTGTCGTGCAGTGTACTGTATACACATGTGGTAATTGCAGTTTTTTGTGCAGTGTACATTGTATCATATTTTGCAGGGAAATGTGCAGTGTAATGTGCAGTTTGTCGTATCACGCAGTGCATACACTATGCAGTGTCGTGCAGTGCATTGTGTAGTTTAATTGCAGTGTGTCGTGCAGTGTGCAGAAATTTGTGTTTCAGATAGTACAGTGTTCTAAGGGATGTTACTTTGGCAGAAATTATTCTAAGGGATGTTACAGTGGCCTAATGTGTTCTGACGTGCATTACTCTTGCATAATGTGTTATAAGGTTCATGACTGTGGCAGATCTCTACTTTGTGACGTAATGTGGATATACTACTGCACTACTGTGACGTACAGTACAGTAACGTGAATAAGGTGCTCTACTGTGTGACACAACGTGAATCAAGGACAGTACTGTGACGTGAATACGGTGCTCTACTGTGTGACACAACGTGAATCAAGGACAGTACTGTGACGTGAATAAACTGCACTACTGTGACATGACGTGAATAAGATGAATTCAGGTGAGTACTGCATCATCTGTCATGAAATCAATTTATACTGTAATGAACAGTACTGAGATGGTTAAGGGTGGGAGGGCTGCATGCTGATGTGTGTCATAATGTTTATAAGGGCAATGCTAATGTGTGTTACAATGTCTATAAAGGTAGTGTTCTGTCTAATACCCTGGACCTACTGTACTGTAGCGATACTGTAAGTGTACTGTATGTCACATTTAGAAATGTGCCCCTTAAGTTTTGAAGACAGTACAGTACACTATGCCCTCCTGAGTGATTAGGTGCAGGGTACTAGAATGAACAATTCCATTTATTGTGATGTCATAAAGATGCTGTCAATGTTGAATTTCATTGGCTGTACAGTATGCTGCCATTATACTGTATATATATTTTTACAGGGCTGGTAGCACGACGGCACAGGAGGCGGGACAGGCGCCGCCAAGCTGGTAAGTATTGTCAAATACAGTAGTGTACAGTACATAGTGATTTCTATAGTCCCAACCCCCTGTCCTGACCATCACAGATAACTCGCTGCAATCCGTTAATGTTAAGAATGTCTGTTTACAAAACTAAATGTAAATATTAAACACAAAGTATAAATAACATTGTAGATAGCTGAATACCCGTGCTTCGCTACGGGATGAGGATGGTAAATTCCAGTGATAGTTGTTTGTTAATTTACGTTTGTTGGCGATCTAGTATACAGTACTGTATACTTTAAGCATACTGTATCTTGCTTCTCTGATGCAGATTGTGTAGTGGCCGGACCCCTTTTTGGTCCTGGATACTGTACAGTACATGTTTCAAATTGACAGCTTCACTTACAGTACTGTTATTTTTTTTCCCACAGTACCAACACCACCACCACCACCTGCTGCGCTGCCAGGTATTGTGTAACGAGAATTCTGGTGCTACTGTCATCGTTACACTACTGTACATGTGTCCTGGATACTGTACAGTACATGTTTCCAATTGACAGCTTCACTTACAGTACTGTTATTTTTTTCCCCACAGTACCAACACCACCACCACCACCACCACCTGCTGCGCTGCCAGGTATTGTGTAACGAGAATTCTGGTGCGACTCATCGTTACACTACTGTACATGTGTCCTGGATACTGTACAGTACATGTTTCAAATTGACAGCTTCACTTACAGTACTGTTATTTTTTTTCCCACAGTACCAACACCACCACCACCACCACCACCTGCTGCGCTGCCAGGTATTGTGGTCTACCCCATGTGTGCTTTACAAGGAATGCAGAACGATGCATCAAGGGACATGGCAGCAGTACAGTACAATGCAAGGGACTAGGACACTATCTCACAGTAGATTGAGCATACTGTTCATTGTAGCAATAGCATACAGTAAGTGTGACATGTACAGTATAATACAGTGGGTGGCATGTACTGTATCACTGGGAAACTGATTAGGATCAACAGGTAATGTACAGTACCAATGGTAACCTACTGTACTGTATATACAAAGTTGTATGTACTACAAAGTGCTAGTACAGTAACAGTATGACCCTGCCTGGATGAAGCCATCAGAAGCCATAGTATACACCACTTCAGGCAACTGTATGGTCCACCTTATCCATGTTGATGACCTCAACATACTCAAGTTGTAAAATTTAAAAGAGAACAATACTTATTTACTTTTTTCGTAAATAACAACTCACGGCGGTGAATTACCCTGCTTATATTTATTATGTCAACAATAAAAGAAGAATAAAAAAAAGATTGATTGATTGTGGTAGGCATTGGCAACTGTATGGTCCATTAGGGAAGAAACTGGTGTGAATGAACTTTTCTCTGTGAGGCCTAGCAGCAAAATGTCAGTTAAAGAAGAATAAAAAAAAGATTGATTGATTGAGCATGGTAGGCACTGGCAAATGTATGTAATGAAATGAATGTAATGGCATTTAGGGAAAGCTGAATACATACATTTTTTTGTATCATTTTGATTCTACAGAAATGCAAATCTATGGGGAACCATAAGAGCACAGGCATACCAGAGACATATAGTAGTGAGGCATGAATCACCAGAAGGGAGAAGGATGCCAGAAACTGATGAAACAAGAAATTAGAATAAAAATTCCAATCACAGGAACTCCAGGGAGCCAGAGTAGGGTTAAAATGGCTCTACTGGTCGGCACTTGAGAACTGCCACCTGTATAGTGCACAAAGTAGGCTTAAAAAGCCATACAAATATATTAGGAGAAGAAGCATATTGTCAATTGCAGTTATGTGACTTAGGGGGACATGTACTAAGCAGTGATAAAAGTGGAGTAGTGAGCCAGTGGAGAAGTTGCCATTGGCAACCAATCAGCATTGACGTAACATTTATAATTTACATACTATAGAAGTAGACAGAGCTGCTGATTGGTTGCCCATTGGCAACTTCTCCACTGTCTCACTTCTCCACTTTTATCGCTGCTTAGTACATGTCCCCATAAGGAGTCTATTTACTAAGCCTTGAATGTAGATAAAGAGGACAGAGAAAAAGTACCAGCCAACCAGTTCCTAACTGTCATTTTTCAAACCCAGCCTGAGACATGTCAGTTACGAGCTGATTGGCTGATACTTTATCTACATCTATTTTATCTCCATCCTAGGCTTAGTAAATAGACCCCTAAGAGTTTAAGAAATGGGCATTTACCCATTTTTCCGAGATGGTGGGTATCCAGAAAAAGAGCTGCCATCATCTAGGAGCCCATTGGTGCTGCTGACGGTAGTACCATGGGGGTTATTCCAAGTTGATCGCTAGCTGCCGTTGTTCGCAGCACAGAGATCAGGCTAAAAAATGGCATTTCTGTGCATGCGTATGCCCTGCAATGCGCACGCGCAACGTACGGGTACAAAGCCCGTTGTGGTTGTGCACAGGTTCTAGCAAAGTTTTCAGTCGCATTGATGGCCGCAAGAAGATTGACAGAAACGGGGCGTTTCTGGGTATCAGCTGACCGTTTTTAGGGAGGGTTTGCAAAAACGTAGGCTTGTCTTAAAAAATGCAGGCATGGCTGGGCGTTTGCTGGGCGGGTGTATGACGTCAAATCCGGACACGAATAGGCTGAAGTGATCACAAGCACTGAGTAGGTTCAGAGCTACTCAGAAACTGCACAAACTGTATTTGCAGAGCTCGGCTGCACAAGCATTCACACTTCTGCTAAGCTAAAGTACACTCCCCACTGGGCAGCAGCATAGCGTTTGCACGGCTGCTAAAACTAGCCAGCGAGCGATCAACTCGGAATGACCCCCCATATCCCATTATGTACACCAGAAGGTAAGGAACATGGCAGTTATGGAAAGTCCATTTAAAAAAACAAAACAGTTACTTCAGTACCATGAGATTTATGTTATACCTTTTACCCACCTCATTGTCCTCTTTATAATATCACCAATATTAAGACTATTCTATGGGTGGAATTCAAATGTTTGAAAAGTCGGTTAGGTGTCTGTTTTTTCCTGTCTATTAGATAAGAAAAAACAGACACCCAACTGACTTTTCAAACATTTGAATCTCCCCCTATATCTTTCAAGTCAATTTTATGGCACTGATAATTTCTCAGAATTGTCATTATTTATATTGATATCCTTAAGGTTGAAATATATTTTTTTGCTACCTCATATTCTGTAAATTCTGTAATGGTTTTACTGTGTACTTGCCATTTCTGTTAGCTTAATTTTTAAGCAACAGGAAATTACATTAAATGATAATCACATGATTTTATGTAAGACAACCCCTCTTCTCTTCACCATTTAGCCCATTGTACCTGTATTAAAAGTTCTTTGTTATATGGTGCAACCCCTATTTAGTACCGCACTAACCCTTTATCTTTAAAAAGTTTTAATGTAAACTGCAGTACACATGAGGCTGAACGTTTGTATATTTTAGGAGAAAAAGTCCAAAGTTCTACAGTATGTCATTTAAAAGAGTGATACTAAATAATATGGAGGTACTGTATGGGGAAATATGTAAACTCCTTTTTTGGTACTTTGCCATTTCAGATATTTGTCCAGTAGTCTTCAGTATCTGTTCTTAACACCACCTCTTAAATCAACTATACACTAATGCATAACTAAGTGAAGCATAGCTGAATGTTTTGTTACTTTCTCTGTAGCACACAACACCATCTGAACAAGGCAATATGTATCATTTACCAGTCCTGCCATCACCTCCTGCCATCTTCATTCATGCATAGTCATGGCTTGTGTGAGATCTCACTCATTCACAGTGCATCTGTGCATACCATCAGGGCAGGCTCCAGGCCTACTTGCAACCTGAGCGAGAAAATTTCAAAGTGGCCCCCCCCCCTCCCATGTGCGCGCCGAAGGCACGTGCGCTCCTGGAAAAGTGGGCATGGCCTCGCAACTTTATATAATCAGACTATAAATATATTTTCACACCCCTCTACACACACAATTAGCAGCCTTACACATAGCGCCCTTAAACATAACGCCCACAGTAGTGTACTTTAAACATAATATTTCCAGTATAGTGTGCAGTGCCAGATACACACATGCCCCCAGTAGTGCCAAATACACATACACCCCCAGTAGTGCCAGATACACATTATATGCTCCCACCAGTGGCAGATACACATATGTCCCCAGCAGTACAGTGCCAGATACACATTATATGCCCCCACAGTGCCAGATACACATTATATGCCCACACAGTTCCAGATACAGATTATATGCCCCCAGCATTGCTAGATACACATAATATGCCCCCAGTAGTGCAATGCCAGATAAACATTATACGCCCCAGCATTGCTAGAAACACATAATATGCCCCCAGTAGTGCAGTGCCAGATACACATTAAATGCCCCCAGCAGTGCCAGATACAAATGATATGCCTCCAGCAGTGCCAGATACACATTTTATGCCCCAGCAGTGCCAGATACAGATTATATGCACCCCAGCAATGACAGATACACATTATATGCACCCAGCAGTGCCAGAAACACATTATACACCCCCAGCAATGCCAGATACACATTATACACCCCCAGCAGTGCTAGATTCACATTATATGCCCGCAGCAGTGCCAGATACCCATTATATGCCCCCACAGTGCCAGATACACATTATATGCCCCCACAGTGCCAGAAACACATTATATGCCCCCACAGTGCCAGATACACATTATATGCCCCCAGAAGTGCCAGATACACATTATACACCCCCAGCAGTGACATATACACATTATACGCCCCCAGCAGTGCCAGATACACATTATATGCCCCCACAGTGCCAGATGCACATTATGTGCCCCAACAGTGCCAGATACACATTATATGCCCCCACAGTGACAGATACACATTATATGCCCACAGCAGTGCCAGATACACATTATATGCCCCCATCAGTTCCAGATACACTTTATATGCCTCCAGCAGTGCCAGATACACGTGCCCTCCACAGTGCCATATAGACATTCCCCCAGAGTACCAAATACACGTGCCCCCAGAGTGCCAGATACATGTGCCTCCAGAGTGCCAGAAATACTTGCCCCAGAGTGTCAGAAACAATTGTCCTAAGAGTGCCAGATACACATGCCCCCACAGTGCCAGATATTTTTGCCCCCAAGAGTGCCAGATACATGTGCCCCTAGAGTGCCAGATACATTTGCCCCCAGAATGCTAGATACACTTTCCCCCAGAGTGCCAGATACACAATGCCCCCGCATGTGTTCAGCCACGGGATAGCTGCACTGGGTCTGCAGCAGCGTCCATCCCGCAGCCTGCTCCTATCAGTGGCTGTGTGTGCCAACGAGGGTGAGTGCTGTGGGTGGACTAAGGCAAAGCTACTCTGTGCACACTGTGTGGCATTGGCATCTGACGTCAGACACTGGCGCCGCACAGCGCGCACAGAAGCTTTTGTCCTGCCCACAGCACTCCCCCTCGTCAGCACACACAGAAACAAAAAGGGCACTGCTGCAGGCTCCTGTCCTGCTCCTGGCTCTAGGCAGGCTCCAATATGGCAGCGCTAGTGTGCGGTACCCTTTAAGGGTGGCGCCTTGCACTGACACTCTATTGGAAGATGCCTGGAGCCAGCCCTGCATACCATACCATATCTCATCAACACTAGGCTGATATGATACAGCCAGAACAAAAGTCATAAGAGGGTGAGCTACTATTTTAACTCCCTGGTGACTTTCTTCATAATAACGCTTAATGCTACTGCTAACACATCCTTTGCTAAGTGGCGATATACAGTGGCGGATCCAGGGTGGGGCACCCAGGCACGTGCCCCCCCTGTCATTTTTTTTCTTACGAGGAGAAGCTTGTTAAGCTGCTTACACTGTCCGAGTGACAGTGAGAACCTGGCTGCTGCTGCTGCCGCTGGTGGCTGCCTGTAGGGGGAGCTGCAGCGGAAGCGCAGCTCCTCTCAGGCAGTTCAAGGGGCCATGAGACAGAGCTACGTGAGGCAGTGGCTGCTGTCTTCGGCTCCCACTGTAGTGTAAGGTGAGGAGGGGGTTCTGTTTACTGTTAATGAGTGTGTGTATTGCTATGTAAATGTATAGTGTGTGTGTGTGTGTAACTATGTATATATGCTGTATGCATGTGTACTGTGTGTGCATATATGCTGTGTGTGTGTGTGTAGGTATGTACAGTATGCTGTGTGCATGTATAGTGTGTGTGTATGCTGTGTGCATATATACTGTGTATATGTATGTACAGTGTGTGTATGTATAGTATGCTGTGTGCACGTATACTATGTATGTGCATGCATACTATGTATGTATGTTTGCATGTATACCGTGTTAGTATGTATGTATGTATACTGTGTGCATGTATACTGTGTGTGTGTGTGTGTATGATGTGTGCATGTAAACTGTGTACGCATGTATGCTGTGTACAGTATGTGTGTGTATGTCTATGTACAGATGTTCTGTGTGTGTATATATATATATATACCGGTATATATATATATATATATATATACTTAACACAATCAGCAGCGGCGGCACTCACGGGTCTTACTCACAGTCAATAAAGTGCAAAAAGTGCTTTTATTTCACACAACGTGATATATCACCTCGAAAAAGGGGCGTTGTGGCCCCGAAACGTCGGACACAAAGTGATGAAATAAAAGCACTTTTTGCACTTTATTGACTGTGAGTAAGACCCGTGAGTGCCGCCGCTGCTGGATGTGTTAAGTATTGGATTGTTCCGGATGGCACCAGGGCAATAATCCATGATAGGAGAGAGTGCCGATTCAATTTTGTTTGTTTATATATATATATATATATATATATATACATACACACGCACACACACAGCTTGTGCAGTGTGCTGGCTGCTCAATTACAAACACACATACGTACGGAACCCCCCCCCCATGAAAATCCTGCGTTTGCCACTGATACCATACAGTAACAGGGTGCGTAGTCAGCTGTGTTAGCGTGCATTGCCTCCGTGTCCCTTACAGCAGCACCAGTCCCGGCTCCCGGCAACGTCGCACATCTGCTGTAATTAGGATGCGACACTGCCACAGCCTGACAGGGGAGCCGGGAGAAGAAAGCAGGCTTTGCTGCTGTGAGGTGGGTGAACGTCAGGGGACAGGTAGATGCTGAAAACAGGACGGGGGACAGAGGGCATTGGCGTAGGAACGGGGGGGGGGGCAGCTTGACACCCCCCCCCCCACAAACATGATGCGTCGCCCCTTTCTGTACTAGCCGGCTGTCTGTGGTGCCCCCCCTGTCATTTTGTTCTGGATCCGCCCCTGGCGATATACTGTAGGATGTGCTGAGAAAAGGGGCAGCATAATACAGTACATGTAACTTTTAGACTTTGATGTGACAGTTATACTTTGTGTCATAAGATTTTACTGCTTCTCTGCACATCTAGGTGCATATCATATTTGCATCATTTATTTTCTATATTTGTTGATCTGTATTATCATTCGAGCACTGTGGGCTCATATTTTTTATTCTGGATTATTATATAAGTAGTTTTTACTGTACAGTCAAAAAACCTCATTTTGACTTAAATGGAAATTTAAGATACATACAACTTTATACATCATCTCAACTCTAAGGGTCATAGTAGCTTGCAAATACATGTTTCTACTGCCTATACTGTATATGTGCACTCTCTAACCCAACTCTTTCAGTACTGTCCATGAAAGCATAAGATTGCTCAGCGTGTGGTAAATTTTGTACTGAAGTCATATTTTATATAACACCAATGGACACTTTTGAATTTGTACTTTTATGAAATCAACAAACTAAAAGGGTATAAATATTTTTGGCTATACAAGAAAAAATATGTAAGTCCTACAGTATATTTGAAGAAACACTATTTTATTGATGCATTAATCAAAACAGGTTATAACAGAAGAACATGTCCATCCAGAAAAAAGTTCCCTCAAAAAGGCATTATGTTGGAAAAATAATGCAGATTTGCAGATGTCTTACTGATAAAAACCAGTCCACTCCTTTTCTGAAAAAAAAAAAGATACAGTAGTTTAAAATAATCTGGGTGGTGTCACGCAAGCATGCAGCAGTTTGTGTATTAAGCCACAGATGGTGCTGCTCTACTGCAGTCTTTAGATATCATCTTTCCCACACAATTAATATGACAGCTCCCTTAAGGTTATTGGTCCATAATAATCTATCTTCACATGCTATGCTGAACATTTATAGAAACCTTCTCTAACAATCATCTTAATTATAAATTTTTCATTTAATAGTTATAGTGTCATTTTTTAAAGTAATATTATGCGTAGACATATTTGACTAAACATAGAGAAATATTGGAAGTAATTTATAAAATTCATCAAATGCTCACCAACAAACACACCTGTATTTCTGTACAATTTTGGCCATCATGGTGCTGCCTCCGCAAAATAGGGTGTGTAGCTGGAGGTGAATGCCATAGAAATCTTTAGGAGGTGCAGTCTGAAAAGCAGAAATGTCACTACGATTTACTTTGCAAAGACAAGGCATGCCCCCACATGGATGGGTCACATTCTCAATGTCGCATTGCAACAACTTCTTTTGTGTAAGTCACACTTCCACTGCAGTGTTGATTTGTATAATTATGATTTTTTTTTAAAGGCATTCATTGCTCATTAACATTCCCTTTAATATTAGGACTGTGATTGCATCTGTAAAGACTCAGGGGGTCGTTCCGAGTTGATTGCACGCTAGCTGTTTTTAGCAGCCGTTCAAACGCATAGTCGCCGCCCACGGGGGAGTGTATTTTCGCTTTGCAAGTGTGCGAACGCCTGTGCAGCCGAGCTCTGCAAAAACATTTTGTGCAGTTTCAGAGTAGGTCTGACCTTACTCAGCCCTTGTGATCACTTCAGTCTTTTTGTTGCCGGAATTGACGTCACACACCCACCCTCCAAACGGCCGGACACGCCTGCGTTTTCCCTACCACTCCCAGAAAACGGTCAGTTGCCACCCATAAACACCCTCTTTCTGTCAATATTCTTGCGATCGGCTGTGTGTATGGATTCTTTGTTAAATCCATATCTCAGCAACGATCCGCATT
The DNA here is from genome assembly GCF_028390025.1 of Pseudophryne corroboree. NCBI lineage: Eukaryota > Metazoa > Chordata > Amphibia > Anura > Myobatrachidae > Pseudophryne > Pseudophryne corroboree. The sequence continues at coordinate 563,745,920 of NC_086445.1, forward strand.
GTACCCGTATGATGCGTGTGTACATTGTGGTGCATGAGCAGTACTGACCTGCTCGCAGCGCAGCGAAAAATCGGCAGCGTGCGATCAACTCGGAATTACCCCCTCGGTACTTACAAAAGTTGATTACTGTGATCATACAGTAGGAAGGACATAAATGGAAACCATTTACTGGATCAAAGACATTTTAAATATGTTGCAATGCCTTTTATAAATTACATTTTTATTTCTTATATCTTTTTGTCATCATCTGCTTGGACATATTTTATTTTTTTTATATCAAATTTGCAATATCATAGACATTATTCGAAGATAAATTTACAAAAGACTTAAGGCCATATTTAGCTATCTGCAATGTGCATTTCATGGTAGAATATGGCATCCAAACATTATCAATTTTCCTTTACAATTTTTTGGAGGAATATTGGTGATTTGGAGTTTGCGAAGTACCTTCTAGTCTACCTGGTTGTTCAAATAGCACTTGGATATCACCACTGACTTGCTTTGTTAATATGAAATGGAAAAAAAGATGAAATAGAATACATTAGTAGAATCACACTATTTATGCTTTGAATACATTATTTCTACATCTACAGAGGAAAAAATAACAATAACAGGAAGGAGAATGCAAAGATTCACAAATACTGCACTGATTGACCTTACATTGCAAAGAAAGCATTTTCCTTCCATGTGCATATTACTGTAATACTGTAGATACTATAGAATAATATACTGTCATTTTTTTATTTGACTTGGTTTACTGTATTTTGCAGGGGGGAGGGGAATATATGAGGTGTAAGAACAGTAATACAATAACAAAAAAAATGAGTAAAAGAGAAAAAAAGGAGGCAAGGAGAAGAAAGAAACATTGAGGCATGAGAGTGTATGCTTGTTAGCAGGGCTTCCCTACCTCTATGTCTGTCTGTTATTACACAATTTGTTCTATCCTTGTTGTTTTCAATTGTAAAGCTCAATGGAATATGCTGTTCTATATAAGAAACTGTTAATCATAATAAAATGAGGGGGTTTGGGGGTACAAATGGCCTAAGACAGATCTTAATTAACAAGAATAGCCACAGTAAAGGACAGAGAGGAGAGGGAGGTGCAGATATAACAGAGGTGATTAGGCATGGGGGTAAGTAGACGGAGTGGCAATATATGAAGGCATGGATAGAAGGAGGGCAGAAGTCAGGCAAATCAGTGTGGAGGTAAGATCCTAGTTAATCCTATATAATAAAAGGCTAAGGCTGCTCCTCATCTCTATGTGGGGAATTCAAGTGTTTGCACGCTGATGTCCAGTAGATGGCTGCCGTGGCAACAATTCAAGTGTTGCCCCATTCCAGCACAGACAACCGCCGGCACTGACATTACTGTTATGTTGTTCTGTAATTTTTATAGGCTGGTAACTAGTCTGGTATAAGAGATGCCATTCAGTGTGCTCAAGAATCTTAAGGATGTGAGCCTGGAATGGAGGAGGTAGTGTTTTGAGGTACGTGTCCTATTTTCTGTGGAGCAAAAGACTCAATACGGAAAGTGGAGCTCCCCTAACAACATAGGGACGGATTTAATGCTGTACAAGTTGGCTGGAGGTGCCAGCTGAACTAAGACTTTTTTTTAAAAGCGGCAACCATTTGAAAGGCATGGTTTTGCTTTGTCCAACTGCATTACATCTGGCCTTTAGTATATATTAGAGATTAGATAACCATACTCAGCTAAAGTGAAAAATGGGAAATCCAGTGCTGTGGGATTGTTTTTTTTCTGTACAGTAGTTGCAAAAGCCATGAGTTACTGTAGGTAAATCAGAAAAAATGCCTGTGTGCTTTTAGTTAGAGAGAGGATAAAGCTTGAGTTAAGAAAATTCAGAAACTTGTCCCTGCAACTGGCCCAAAGGTTATGAGTAAGAGTATTGTGTGGGTGATTGCACTTAGTGCAAGTGTCCATCTCATTGATAGAAAGTGTCCCCTATGGTTAGTGAGATTAAGAGTAAGGACTCTCAGATGTGTTTTCTGGAGCAATGCAGAGCTACGAACAGACATTGTTTTAGCAGCTTGTAGTAGGATGCTATAAAATTCAGTTAACTCAGGAAATTACAGCAAACCTTCCTTCTCCATTCTAGACCACAGTGCAGAGTCTGTAATTCCAATGATCTCCGAATATAGGTATTCTATCTATAATTTGTGAATGTGAGCAAAACCCAAAACTTCACAAAAAAGACTAGCATTTGAGGGGGAGACAGACAATACCTGAAGTGAGCAAATGTAAAGTTGTGCTTGAAAGTACAAACTAAATTTAGCATTTGGGATATTATAATGGTCCTGTAATTGTTGAAAACTCAGTATGGTGCCTCATGTGTCAAAGACATCACTAATATACAGAATACCATAAAGGGCCATGGATTGAAAGCTAGGGTTAGTGATGGATGTGAGGAAGGTAGGGCTGCCCAGTAATGGAATAGAAGGGGAACTACTGTGGTTACACTGTATCTGGTGGTTGATAAGTTATGCAGAACAGAAGGTAATGTTAATCTATTTGCAGTTACTCAGTTTATAGATTATGGTAAATCCATCCAAGCTGTCTTTCCAGGCTTGCCTGGGTAAACCGTCCCGTAGTTAGTTGTAGTAGTTGTAGTTAATCTGTGGAACAGAACCCTTAGGGATGACAATGCTTTACCTGATTATGGGTCCTCAGTTCGAATAATGCTACCTCTTCTGAGTTGAAATTGACTGTCTTGCTCCAATAATGACCAGACACTCAGGTAGTTAAGGGAATAGGTATTTCTCAATAAATATTTGGTGTATCACCTACACTATCTAGGATATCCAATACTGTGACTCAATACATTTAACTCATTTATTTACACTTCTACACAAACAACGCCTATTTTACAATTATATTGCATGCACTTCGAAATTATCTTATACCTTTGAGTATAGTCTATAGGACTATAGACCCAGGATTTACCACTTTGATACTGCGCAGTAGAAATATAAAATGTAGGTACCTTTATAAATACAGGGACTTCTACGATCTGTTAGCAGTGGGGGGACCAGGTATGGGATATGTTATATTGGGGGTCAATGTAGCTCCTACAGAGTATCAGATATGGCAGTTGCTGTCTTTGTATTAGATTAAAAAGAGAAACTGGTGGCGTCAATCAAAAAGATACTTGCAGTAGAGCATATTTCTTGACATGTGGGCAAGTGTGGACCAGAGCAGTAGCTGGGAGCACCTGTGTCCAAAGATGGGTGACATTATCTCTAGCCAAAACTGTAATGTAACTGTATGCTTTACTTAGCAGTGATATTAAGTTGATGTGTCAGCCACACTGAACTATAACATTAGCTCTTATCTGTTCCAGGCTTTAGGAATACTATCCTATGTATACAGTCTCTGGGAAGAAGTCTTCCACACTATTAGAGATGGAATTAGACCTCTTGGGGCCCTAGACAGAGCACTGGTTTGGGGCCCCCTCCCACAATCAAGGTATGCCAAATCTCCCCCTCACCCAGCCAGTGAAAGCTATATATACTTGATACCTTAACTTTACACCCAACCCTATAATAGAAAAACATACAGATACAAAATATAGTACTTTGCTACAAAAACTCACTCCAAAAGGAAGAGCTTCTCCAGAGACCTATCGATATTTATATCAAATGGAGTTTATGTGTGTGTGTGTGTGTGTGTGTGTGTGTGTGTGTGTGTGTCTGTGTGTATTTGTTTGTTTTTCTTATACAATACTTACTATATGCTAACCCTTATTTAATGATTCCTATAGATTAACTACACTGAAAAAGAGTGCAGACTTTACATCTTTTACAATCATAATGCATTATGGGTACAATAATTTGCATAGTAACTTTAAAACTCATTAAATGTAAAATGAAGAGGTGAATTCCTACTGACTGGAGACAGGGACTGTGCACTATTTCTACAGTGCATGTTCCCTGGGAAGGGATAGGTTTCATATGCAGTTGACAGCCCTGCCCAGCTAAATCACCTAAGATAAACATGTTTTGGCAGTAAGAAAAAAAAAATCGGAATTGATCTAGTAATTTAAAGTATATTGATGAAAATCAAAATCACTTAACTGTAACTTAATATCTTGGTCAATAAAGCAATTGTTCTGGTCAGGCTTCTCAGCTAAATGCCAATGATGTCTGAATCTACGTAAAACTCACTGCACAGCCTCGCCTCCTTCCTCTTCCTGACCTGCCCACGTCTTATTCCTAGTCCACCTGCCTCCTCCTTCTGACCTGATTTATCAAGCTTGCCTGCATCCTTCTCCCAGCCAACCTTCCACTTCCCTGCACTGTGGGGGTAATTCCAAGTTGATCGCAGCAGGAAATTTTTTAGCAGTTGGGCAAAACCATGTGCACTGCAGGGGAGGCAGATATAACATGTGCAGAGAGAGTTAGATTTGGGTGTGGTGTGTTTAATCTGCAATCTAATTTGCAGTGTAAAAATAAAGCAGCCAGTATTTACCCCGCACAGAAACAAAATAACCCACCCAAATCTAACTCTCTCTGCACATGTTACATCTGGCTCCCCTGCAGTGCATATGGTTTTGCCCAACTGCTAAAAAATTTCCTGCTGCGATCAACTTGGAATTACCCCCTGTGAGTCTATGCTAGCTCACATGCATGCAGGAACAGTGCAGCAAATTTAAAGGATGATGATTGATCTTGTGGTGCCATGGTTCTCCAAGATGGCATCCTCCTCCCTCTGTCACCTGGGACAGTCTCTCTCTTGCTTGAAAAATCCATCTAATGGGACAGGTGTGGTGATAACTTGTTGTTTGTGTAGGCATAATTGAGGTGATACTGTACAATTTAGATTGATTGGCCAATATTTCAGTTTGTAGGGGACAAGAGTGCAAAGGCAAAGTGAGGCAATAGTCTGGTTAGGGGGACAGCAGAGGGAGATAATACTTGTGCCATCGTGGAGGACAAGTACTGTTTTATACTGAATGACTGTGATGTGGGAATTATCTCTGTTTACCCATAATAAGTTAGGCAGTATGTGGCTGGATTTAGGGCCAGATGTATTAAGCCTTGAAAAGTGATAAACTGCACAGTAATAAAGTACCAACTAACCAGCTCCTAACTGTCATTTTTCAAACCCAGCCTGTAATATTACAGGAGCTGATTGGCTGGCACTTTTTCACCATTAAATGTATCACTTTTCAAGGCTTAGTACATCTCCCCCTTAGTGTGATGCTGATAGAAGTAAAACCTACCAACTACAAGCAACCTATTTTTATTTTTTTGGCAACCACCTGACCAGAGTAAAGTGTATTATTTAAAAAAAAAAATTTTTGGTAAGTATGTGAATAAATATCACATAAATATCATACATATTTCTGAAATAACTACATTAAAAACATAGGGCCTAATTCTGAGTTGATCGCATCAGCAATTTTGATAGCAGTTGGGCAAAACCATGTGCACTGCAGGGGGAACAGATATAACATGTGCAGAGAGTTAGATTTGGGTGGGGTGTGTTCAAACTGAAATCTAAATTGCAGTGTAAAAATAAAGCAGCCAGTATTTACCCTGCACAGAAACAAAATAACCCACCCAAATCTAACTGTCCTCTGCAAATGTTATATCTGTTCCCCCTGCAGTGCACATGGTTTTGCCCAATTGCTAACAAACTTTCTGCTGCGATCAACTCAGAATTACCCCCACTGTCAATTAAGTCAATACATTTGTTAATCACAGTAATTTAACTGTGTATTTTAAAAATTATTTACTTAGAGAAAGTTACTTTAGAAAAATAATACATTTTAGTGATCAATCAATGTAATATGGAAGCATACATGTATTTTTATGCATTCTCAAGGTGTTTTAAATACATATTTGTATATAAACTAAACTCCAGTACATAAGATATACAGTATTTAGTAAGAGTAGCTAATGCTCAAAACTGATCATCAAACATTATCATAATTACTAGTTACTTGGCTGAAGCAAACTAAATAGGGTTTAATATTCTTTGATTACGCACCAGAAAATACAAACACAGAGTTTATTGTCAAAATAAACACATGCACATTTTAAAGTCATCGGTTTTGAAGAAACTAATATAATTATAGGCGTCAGAATGGGGGGGGGGCAAGGAAGCAGCATGCCCCCCAAAAAACATGTCAGAGGTGCAGGCGTGGGGAGGTGGAGCGTTTAACCCCAGATCACTGTGGAGTCTCTGAGTCTCTGACTTTAAAACTCCGGAGCCGCAGTGTGCTGCCCCATGTCCTGTCCAGCCGGCTCTTCACAGAGGCATTACAGGGAGGAGGCGGGGATGTCCCAGCAGGCTCAGCAAGGTCACGCCTCCTCCCAGTAATTCATCTGAGAGTCGGCTAAGGAGGACACGGGGCATCGTGCTGCGACGCCGGAGTTTTGAAGTCAGATTCTCTGCGGTGATCTGGGGGGTAAGCATTCCCTGCATGGGGTGGGGGGAGCACCAAAATTTATTTTTATATATGCCCCCGCCCCAACCACAACACGTTCTGGCACCCTTGAATATAATATAAACCTTCTATTAGGAGGCATTTTGAATACACAGCTAACTTCAAAGGCAAATGCAACTCAGATTATGACAACAATAGCAACAGAATATAATACGATTACCAGAGATTTGGCAACACCATGCAGTTTAAGGGACAGAGCGGAACTGCTACACAAGCCCAGTGGTAGTAGCTTCTTCTACAAGGTTTTCTGTGTGTGGATCTGGGCCCTCAATCAGTGCACTAGACCAGAAAGCAGCTGCCAGGAAGAAGAGACAGAAGACTTACCCTGAGGTGGGAGAATGTGTGCTTGGAAAGTGCAGTACTGTCTCCTACTGGTTCTCTAATGTTTGTGTATTTATTCATTATGGAATATATAACCTTTTCCTGACCACTTATTTTATTTATAAATACATAAATAAATAAATATGTTTGATACATCTTATACAATAGACTATCTATAGTGTTAAATATTAATACTGTGTTCAATACAGTATCCAGTGTATAAAAAGTCCAATGTGTACATTAATGTCCAGGGTAGATACTAGGTTCTTCTACCACTTCCCCAATCTCCTGCACTTGCTCCAATGTACCACAGATTTGGAGTTTGTGGACTTCATTTGGAAACCCCACTCTTGAAATACTGTGTTTGCCACTGTACTTCCTGTTAAGCAAAATGCTTTTTATAGTTTAAGTGCAAATAACTAACATTCTTTTCTTAAGTACAGTAACCAGGTTATCAAAAGTGGAAAATCCTAATTGCTGGTGAAAAATAGTGTACAGCCGAGATACAGTATCTGTTCCATTAATATTATCTCATTTACAGTTTTTTAAACATAAAAAAAATATAATTTTGTAGAGCTAAATATAATTCTTATATTACTACCAGTACCATGAGTTTTTTTTATATGAAAGCTTATTTAGATAAAAAAAACCCTGTCCCTCAAAGAATGCTTCCGGATGCACATATTCAGTATAGCAAAATAGAGTCTCCAGAGTGGGAACTAACACAGAAAAAGGTCTCTAAGGTACTATACATTTTGTAAAGATGTCTCTTAAATGTAATGTTTCCATTAGTTATGATCAGTTCATAACAGTCTCCTTTTGTCTAGATGTATGCTTTTAATTGTAAATCTTTATCAGTTCGTTCAGTTGTGGTGTATGGTCTAGTGGAAGGATTGAGACTTTCACTGTAATAATTGCTTTCACTGTAATAATTGAATTTTCAAGCCACTTCAGCTTGTGACATTGCTTTGATTTTCAGGTCAAGGAAGACAGTGAACCACTCCATAAAACACAAGTTTGCTTCCTAAGGCATAAACTATATTGTTTATGTTTATGATACCACCTCCTACAAGATAACTCCTTGGAACATGCCTTTTATAGTACATATCTGACCTCACAACCAAAATGACACCCTGTGAACTTGGTATAATATTTTTTCTCTATTATGTTACCCAATTAGGAGAGAGAGAGGAAAAGACCTTCCAACTATCTTCTAATGATTGACTGCATTTAGTAATGGATTGTTTTTAACAGAGGCAAGCAATGCAATTTGCCACAACACAATTATACTGTAGAACAAGTACTTTTTTTTTTTTTTTTACTGCGGACAGAATGAAATTGTAATACTAGGACAAAACTGCAAAACTCCCCTCCGTTTTATTGCCAATTTTTTCCTTATTCATTTTTTATATCTTTCTATAGATGGTTGCATCTGAAAATGGGTATGCAGAAAGAAGAGATTTGCCCAGAAAATAACCTTATTTTGATGTGCTATTTGTGCATATATTATGCTGCAGCTTTGTGTTGCATGGGAGAAAATGAATTAAGCTTTTGAAACAAGCTGTCACTTGTTCCCAGAGGTGTGAAAAAATTATGAGGTCTGTTCTACTGTACCAAAAAACATAAAAGAAAAAAGTCACGGGTCACGTGACAAAACGCGTCAGGACTCCACCCCCTTATTCCTCACTGACTGATTGCATCTTCTGGGACTCTCCGCACGGCTCCGGTATACCATCTACGGGAGCAAACAGTGCGGGCGCCAGGATAGGACACAGCCGTACTCCCAGCTCCGTACAGCGTCAGTGGATAACCAGCAGCCTCTCTCCCCTACATTTCCAACGGAAGGTGCCAGTCCAGGGAGATCGAGGCGTCCCACCAAGCAATTTATTCCTGCAGCGGGCTTTCCATTATAGCAGCCGCACACCTGTCTCTCCCTACAGATTGCAACGGGCGGTGCACGCCCAGGGATAACAGGCTAAATAGCGGGACCCCGGCCAATACGGCTAACACTTTCAACTCTGCAATTCAATCTGGGCTTTCTGGGCTTACCCGAGGACGCTCGGGACCACTCAGCTCTATCGGAGAGGTAATCTAACCATTCATTATCACCTATATCGGCTCCTGGAACTTTGAGACGTTTCAGAATACAGCTCTTGAATATAGAGCCTATGATTGTATTCTATATTCATATTTAATCTTACATCTAGCAATTGTGTTTGACTGAACATTCAATAGTGTCAAACAAATAGCCTTGGTAACTTTACTGCAACAATTGTTACAATTTATTTGCTGCTAGTCATCTAGTTGACACTTGCAACTGATGTGAGTGTAGAATAATTTTTGACACAGAGATTCAGTGAGGATAAGGGCTTTTATGTTAGATATATATCTGGTGTATTGTGCAATTTTTATTGTATCTTAATAAATATTTTTTATAATATATCAAAAATTCCCTTGGACACTTTGGTTGTGAATTAATCTTGGACCGCAGAGTCAGTAAGTGTTGAGCGCTTCTATTTTCCACCCAAGGCTTCTCTTCTTTGATGCTACAATGACTATTGTGTCATGCAAACACCATCGACGGGGTGCGCCATGGAACCAATTAGATTACTTGTGGTAACGCTTATAGTTATAATAATTTGCAATTTATGGAGGGCCTTTCCTAATTAATTGGATACTGCCAATTGTTACAGAATGATTGCTTATATGTTGCCTGCCAATCAAGTTGTTTAGTCAGTAGAAGTTTTTATACGTTTTTTTGTCAATTGTAAATAAATGGTAATACACTATGAGCTATTCTCTACAAATTCTATTTTGGAGGTATAATCCATATACAAAAGGTTTTTGCCTGATGGAATGGGTGTGATATGAGAAGCCACTGTTGAGGGTGCTGGCGGTCACTTGAACGACCGCAATGTCCCAATTTTGAAAGTGCAGACAAGAGACAGAGTAGTTAATTTACCCCTCCTCTACCCCCTACTGTATCACACCTGAGGGGAGGGGAGTTGGCTAGAGCTAAGATAGTGGAGGGGGGGGGGGGGTTATGGCTAATCACAAGGAGTAGTGGCTAGGGCTAAAGCTCAGGGGTGGTGGCTACCACTAACCCCCCTGTAGTGCCTAACTGTAATGCCCCTGGGCCATAACCTTAACCCTCACCCCAATACTTACATTTGGGATGCTGGTGGTTGGGGTCCAGTGCCAGGATTCCGGCATTGGTCACCTGACCGCCGATATCTACACTGCCAGGATGCCAACTGCATCCTTGTGAAACATTTGGTGGCTTTAAGAAGATAAAGAAACCTTTCAAAACACAAGGTGAGCATTTGAATACAGGAGGAGTTCTTCATTATTTGAAGTTAAATCACAGGTTGTTAGTTATATCATACTAGTGTGGACTGTTTTTCTCTTTGTATTTACTACATATAAGAGATTCCGAAATGGAAAAACTTGGTGCTTGGTGGCCTACCTGTTGTATTTTGGTTCTAATTGTTTAGCCTGCCCACGAGATATGAACTTTAATCATTCAACTTAGAAACAAGTTGATACGAATGTATAAGTCTAAGGTAATTGTTTTTTAAAGATCCAACAAAATAGAAAGAAAAATATTTTCCTCAGTTGCATGTTTCTATGTTGATATACAGCATTACACATCTATTTATTTTTATTTATTAACAGTTTTGTATATAGCGCAGCAAATTCCATTGCGCTTTACAACTGGACAAAATGAGAAGACAAAACTGGGTAATAACAAACAGTCACAGAGGTAGGAGGGCCCTGCTCGCAAGCTTACAATCTATGCTTACATATACAGTGCTAGTTTTATCAGATCTTTTTGTTGGAAATTGTGTCCATCTTTGAATAGAACCATTGTAATGTAGTTCATGTGGCAATAAAATGAGCTAAAAATATATATGATGTCAACTGTATGTTTTGTTATTATAACAAGATGAGACTGTAGCAACTTACTCTTCAGTTGCAGATTGTTGATACTGGGGAGAATTACAATGAACAGGTAGGCATATGCAGTATTTCTAGAGAGGGGCGGGGGTCCAAATGTTTGATATTAGAGCAAGTGTGGCCATAAATTAGGAAAGCATAATAAGCTAAATGTTGTTTTTTTTCTGGATGTGGGCACCATTCCACAATCCATGTCCTCTGCAATGGAAAACATTGAAGAACCTAGATATATGTATACACTTTGGTCTCCTTATACACTGGATAGTGTATGTTATACAGTATTAACAATTAAAAATATTAATATTGCACTATATATAGCAGTGAGTGTACCCCTAACAAAGCATGTTTTCCAGGTCTCCTAGTTGGTGCATGTGTGTATTCATTACTGTACATCCTGATTCCAGACACATTTTAAAATATTAAGAGGTGGTACTATTATTTCACTTGTGATACTGAGGAGATCCGTAAAACATGCAGCTCTAGTAAAATGATAACTGTACAGTACTATTACTATTGTGGTCATGGTGTGGGCTGGGTGGGAGGTTTCCAGGCAACCAGAAACCCACCTGCATTTGCCTATGCCTTCAGTAGTGAATGTCTTAAAGGTACTGTATACCACCCTACATGAGACGCCACTTGCAATTATGTTAAATTGCAGCATCACATAGAATACGTTTTCTCATCCCTTATTTATGTTACACACACATACACAACAGACACAATTGGCATATGCAGACTTTCAATTAAATTAAAATTGACATAAGGATAAGCAAATTAAGCTGCACTATAGAAATGGCCATAGGTGCAATTCTTATAAAGTAAATGTATTCAGTAAAGTTATTTTCTTTCACCTTTATAACATTTCAGGCAAGTTCCTAAAATATGTATACTGTAAGTCACATTATTGGTTTCCCTTCAGCAACACACTGTACAGTACTTGCACCTGGTATCAATTTACATCAGCAGGCATTTGTAGAGGATCAAAGGAATATTGAGCCATATATCCCAGTTTCTACCTCCTGTATGACAATGATCTGCAAAGATCTAGAAGACTGGCAAGGTACTGTCAGCCATGCAAGTACATATGTTACTTATATCTATGAGTAGTACAGCCAGAACTAGATAAATTAACACAGAAAGAGCTAACTTTTATATGAGCTGCTTCTACTTCAATACCCAAATAACAGCTTTTGATTCACAAGACAGCTAATAGTGTATGTAATTGGTCTTCATACATCCCAAGCAGACATTGCAGTATTGAGAACAATTTGTAACACAATGATGGCAGATAGTCATAAAAGAGACAAAAGACATATTGATTAAATTTTTACAATCTAACTACATTCCTTTTTTCCTTCTTGAGTTCATGAAAAGTGCATCTTTACCCGCAGTCTCAGATACTAGACGATACTGCAATACATTTCAGCTTCAGCTATCAAATGGGATTATCTATGTTTTTTTTTCTTTTATTTGGAGTTTATATTTTATTTTTAGTTTATATTTGGACTGTCCAGGGTTTATCCTTAGAAATATCTACAAACAAATAAAGAGACTTACTACATTCTAGCACTGATTCCCACTCATATCTAGCCTTATGCATAGGGCATTTGAAAAGCTTAGGGGCATTCAAGCCTGCCTAGGGATGGCAAAAGTTTGCAGCTGGGGCACGTGACATGGATGGCTGCTCTACTGCTTTGTCTACCCTACTGCTACTGTCACCTACCACGATCAGAGCTCTCAGCTCAACTCCGATTGTGCAGCTCATAGAGCCAGGAGCCGGCGCCAGCGGGAGTGATGGGGGAGCAGTGGCAGTCAGTGGAGGCAGCTGCCAGCAACATAAATGGCTGCTGGAGGGCTACTGCACATGACCAACCACAGCAGCTCCTCCTCCCATGGGCCTTTTCAGAGCTGCAGGTACGGAAAGCACAGCCAGTCATACAGCCACTCCAGCATAAAAAAGTATGTTTTATAAAAAATGTAAGTTAAGCTTAAAGTCTGCTCATAAAAAGGGGTGTGGTAGAAGTTGCCAGCTGCCGGGTTCCTGGCGCCCAGCATACCGGCGTCGGGATCTTAACCACCGGCTTGCCGACAGCGGGATGAGCACAAATGAGCCCCTTGCGGGCTCGCTGTGCTCGCCACGCTGTGGGTACGGTGGCACGCTATGCACGCCACGCTATCTATTCTCCCTCCTGGGGGTTCATGGACCCCCAACAGGGAGAAAAGGTGTCGGTATGCCGGGTGTTGGGATACCAACAACCGGTATACTGAATATCACCACATAAAAAGAAGGTGTGTGTGTGTGTGTAGGGGGGGGGTTCTTGCGCTAATACAGGCATGTCCAAACTGCGGCCCTCCAGCTGTTGAGAAACTACACATCCCAGCATGCCCTGACATAGCTTTAGCATTCTCTGACAGCAAAACTGTGTCAGGGCATGCTGGGATATGTAATTTCACAACAGCTGGAGGGCCACAGTTTGGACATGCCTGCGCTAATAGTATGTATGCTAACATAAGAAAACTGGAAATTGTGCTATGTCAAATAAAAATGATTAATTTACATGAGTCACTATGCTCACAAATTATGACATAAGTTACAAAAGCAGCCACATTACATTTAAGGGTCTGTGCATGTGAATTGGGCATACAATATTAACAATCAATACATAATGGCAAGCAGGTTATTATGCAAAGAACATGATTTGTTGACAAACCTTGCTTTGCATTGTAACTTGATTGCTCTTATGAACTGATTGTTATTATTGTATACCAAATTCACATGCACAGGTTGCTTTTATAACTTATTTCAAAATGTGTGTGTGTTGTGACTGGCATAAATAAATCATATTTATCTGACACAGCACAATTTTAAGTTACACCTTATATTTTCACACATACCATCAGCACAGAAACCTCCCCCCCCCCCATCGTATCATTCTGTATCAATAGGGTATTAGGTACCCCTATAGAGTCTACCTGCTTCCAATCCCCTGACATCCCTAGTAGTGTGCACTGAGTCCCCCATTACCGTTTACTTAAAGTTAGCTTAGCCTCAACATGTAGTGCTTAGTGTGTAGTGCTAGGGGGCACCGACAAAAATCTTGCCTATGGTATCAAATTGCTTACAGCTGGCTCTGTTCCCACTGTACTGTATTTGCTCTGATGACTGATCTGAGTATTTGACGAAGAAGCAAAATGTGGAATAAATGATGAGAGAGAGAGAGAGAGAGAGAGAGAGAGAATATATTTATAAAAAGGAAATTAATGGGGAAGCCCAGATGGTGTAATGATTAGCATTACTGCTTCAGCACTAAGGCAATGGGTTCGATTACCCACTATGGCCATACTGTATGCATGTGGAGTTTGTATATTCTCCCCGTACTTGTGTGGGTTTCCTTCGGCTACTTTGCTTTCCTCCCACAATCCAAAACTATACTGGTAAGTTAATTAGAAGTAAATGGTATCTGAAAAGCACTGCAGAATATGTGTGCATTATATAAATAACTGGTAATAAATAAATAGACACGTTCTTCTTAGAGAAAAAGGTGTTTTTGCTGGAGTTAGGGCTTATCCCTTATCCCCTACCTATAAACAGGTCGATTGTCCTTGGTTGTCCACAAAGGACAACTATTCATCCCGTTTCTTTGATGCTAGTTTCTGAACGTCTATTCAAGAAGGAGGTACAAGTACCATCGTAACTTTGCTACTGCTATATATTACATTAATAAAGTTCACAACAATAATTATTTCTGTTTCTCCCATGCAGCCACACCAATAAATCAATGGTACCCTTGTTTAGTACATTAGTATCATTCTCTACAGGCAACCCATACATTAAATTAGTAGCATTTACATATATGATTGTTCTGATGTTTGGAGAAAAAAAGAAAACATATTTTTTTAATTTATTTTTTTTAAATAAAATTGTTTGGGATAAGTTTTAAATATATGTTCTTGACCAAATTCAATTTTGGAGGGTTACCACCTGCGCACTGAGGTAATGTCAACCCCCTATTGGGTGTGGCGAGCTGCTGATGTTTGTAGGTGATCTAACCTACTGGAAAAGTTTGCAGAGTATAAACAACACAGCGCTCAACCCCTGATAAGAACTAATGCAGTTTCGATGTTCACTTTATCTATGTGTTCTTATTCATGAAAATAATAATAATGAATCACAAGTGTAAATCATACTCTGTATTGATGTTGAAAAAATGCTAATATCAGTTTGATGTAACAATTAAACTTTTATTTCCGGAGTCACAGTGCTCCTTGTAGATACTTGGTAAATATAAGGTTAACTTTGTAACTAATTGACTGAAATAACCCCAATTAGTTACAAAGTTAACCTTATATTTACCAAGCATTTTTTCAACATCAATACAGAGTATGATTTACACTTGTGATTCATTATTATTATTTTCATGAATAAGAACACATAGATAAAGTGAACATCGAAACTGCATTAGTTCTTATCAGGGGTTGAGCGCTGTGTTGTTTATACTCTGCAAACTTGACCAAATTCAAGCATAAAAAAACCCTAACAATTTCTGAGCAGTTTTTGGGAAGAAATATGCCGGTTAAGTGGTTAAATAAATTAGTAATAGTCACATTTAGGGCCATATTCTAAATTGCACACAATTTTGCATGTGGATGGATTGAGTCATTTTTTTGCAAACTGTGCATGCATCAAATGCTGCATACTGTACAGTAAGGATATGGTCGTTAGGTCGACAGATTTTTTTCATACTTAACAATCCACGTGGACTATGATTGGAATGGTAACCTGAGTGGTAGCGGAGCAAGGCACCTTGACACGGTGCACTAATTGGGGTTCCCTGTCACTTTTTACAAAGAAAATGACGCCAAAAAAAGTTTTTTAAAAAACCATGTCGACCATTTGACCTGTCGACCTAGTAAATGTTGACCATTTTGACCTATTGTCCCTGTCGACCTATAGCATGTCAACCTTCCATGGTAGATCTAATTACTGTCAACCTAAGTTGTGTCTACCCAACGACCCATACCAGTACAGTATGTATCTTACTGTACCTACGAGTAATTCTTGGTCATTTCTCAATTGCAGATTGACTGACGTTACTGGATGGCAATGGGGTGGAAACAGAATAAATTAACTATGGGCGTGTCATAGGTGTGTACATAGAACTGTGTTCTATTCGGAGGTGATCATAATGCAGAGATCCAGAAGATTCTCTTGGATCTTGTGCCAGGACTAGTGAAAATGACAAGTGATTAGTCTTTTGATTTCAGGAATCAGCCGGAGGTGCAACTTCATTGCTCGTAACTCAGGACATCTAAACTGATGGTTTTTATTAATCAAATAGATTATTTATACATGAAGAACTGTAACATATTTTGATTAATAATCATTATATGTCTAATGTGGACATAATTATAAATCACACGCTGGGTCCATCAGTAATTACAAGTAGTGACTGTGAAATTGGCTGATCAGTCTGTTTGAGAGCAGCACAAATCAGTGCTGTATTACTAATAGTTAATATGCCATTACGTAAGGACATGCCCAAACAATAATTTGGCTGTGTTTTGATTATAAACATGGGGGGGAGGGGGAGAAGGGACGGACTGGCCCACAGGGGTACAGGGGAAACTGCCAATGGGTCCCACTGCTGAGGGCCCATCCCCTCCTGTAGAGGTCAGGTGACTGCATTTGAATTATACATTATACAGTACATATGTTAAATTACACTGAACAGGACTATGGTGTATTTTCTACAGTGCATTGCTGTTATTAATCTGGTACATTATCATCCATGGAATAGCATTATTTACTATATATATATTTATCAAGGGGGATGTAGTTCTGTAACCGGCGGTCTCACAATACCAACGGCTACATCTTGCCCCCTCTAAATACAGTCGGCATGCCGACTAGCTGGGTTTATTCCCACTCACGGGTGTTCACAACATCCATTGAGTGGGAAAAGAACCTGTGGCAAGCACAGCTCGCCACCGAGCATGCAGCATGGCGAGCGCAGGGAGCCCTTAAGTGGCATTCCTGCACTGGACCCCCCCCCTTCCCCCACAACTTTCTGCTGCCATTATCCCACAGTCACCATGCTGACCACCGGGATCCCCAGCACCGTTATAACCAACCCTATCAAGGGGCTCATACAATACACTCTCTAAATGATAGCCAAGCCTCTGTGGTAGCTGGCCATGCCCCTTAGCATGGGGACCTACTACTGTAATCCCCCAGTTGGACCTTCATGCGCCAGTCTGACACTAAGAGGAGGTCACGTCATTCTGCATGCTGACCCCTATTAAACCTGATGCACTGCTTTAAACATGTAAAGATTACTAGATGATTTAGTGGAAAATACGTATGAGCCTTATTCACGTTGGTACTGTATAGGAGAAATTGGTAATCGGATAACACTATCAAACTAAAACAATTATTACATTTGAGCACTATTCAGTGCAGAAATAAATAATTTCTTCCATTCTAAAACTAGGTGATACCTGTTAATAGAGATAGAGCAGCCCTCATCATTGCCGCAATGCATTTGTACATGCATAAGAATCGCTGCAAAAGCGTAGTGCTTCCAGGTGAAAATAGATCATTGACTATTCACCTGCCAGTGAATGTGCGAACGTATTTTGGCAAACGAGTTGCAACCCCAAATAGTTGCTAGTGCAGTCTGCCTGGCTATATCTGTATCCTCAGTTTAAGCTAGGGATTTACACTTTATTTAGCTACTCTTGCAGCTACAGTAGTACCCTGTTTTTGGACATCGAGTCAAATAGCCGATAGAAACAATGTTGGCGCTGATAATGGCGACACCGCAATATCAACATAAGAATAAGGGGATGATTAGGGTTAGGCTGTGTGTGTGTGGGGGAGGGGGGGATTTGGGGTTAGGGTTTAATACTAGGGGGAGGGTTAGGGTGAGGATCCACATATCATCTAGGTAGACACGGCAACAGTCAGCATGCTGAGTATGCCAACATGCTGCATGTTGACAGATCAACCCTGTCAGCGTTCTCATGCCAACCTGACTGTCGACTTGACAACTGACAACAAATCATACAGCACTCGTGTTAGTGTATAAGCAAGAAATTAAAAAGAGTGCTGCATCTTGATACACTTTTACTTGACCAAACTTGCAACAATTATTGCTACATTGTGGGGGTCATTCCGAGTTGACCGCTCGCTAGCTTTTTTTGCAGCGCAGTGATCAGATAGTCGCCGCCTATTGGGGAGTGTATTTTTGCCTTGCAAGTGTGCAAATGATTTTGCAGCTGAGCGATGCCAAAAAGTTTTTTGCAGTTACTAAGTAGCTCTGGAATTATTCAGCCACTGCAATCACTTCAGTCTTTTTGGTCCCGGAATTGACATCAGACACCCACCCTGCAAACACTTGCACACGCCAGCGTTTTTCCAAACACTCCTAAAAAATGGTCAGTTGCCACCAATAAATGCCCTCTTTCTGTCAATCACCTTGCGATCGGCTGTGCGAATGGATTCTTTGTGAAATCCATCGCTCAGCACCGATCCTCATTGTACCCTTACGACATACCTGCGCATTGCGGTGCATACGCATGCGCAGGTTTGCCGAGATTTTGACCTGATCACAGCTCTGCAAAAATAGCTATCGAGTGATCAACTCGGAATGACCCCCTGTGTCAACTAAGTTAACAGAGGTAGGACTATACTACTTCTTAAAAGTCAATACATCATCTGTGATTTTGGTTTAAACATTAGACATTTTTAGCAGCTCCTTTGAGAAACTTTTTATTAAATACTACTTTATAATGTACATTAACAAACTTTTATTTTTACCACTATCAAATTCATTATTAAAATTGTAGTGATTACCGCAAACAAACTTACTGGTCAATGAACAGGTTAGATAGGTACTGTACCGTACACTACCTTTTTTACAGGGTCATGCAACCTACAGAATTCACATTTCAGGTTTATAAAATAGTTATTTGAGCTTATATATTTATTATTAAGCATAGTTAACTGAGCAACATGTTTTTTTATTTGTCTTACATGTAATTTGTTTTTGACACATTTATTTTTATTTATGTTTACATTTTGTTTAGGTTTTCTTTAGATTTTACTTTAGTTCATTGGTTATCAATTTGGGGCAATATCAGTAATTACTCTATCTGTTTTAAAGCATATCTAATAAAGTAATTTATTTTATTTTCCATAAATGTGAGTGCCCAATTGGGAATTTTCTTTTGGATTGGAGTCTTTCCAATCCAATTAGTTGTAGGATGGCTAGTAGCAATGAAGTATCAGTTTTAGTAGTATTTAAGTCTCTCATACAGTAGGTTTTTCATTTTTAATTAAGTTAAGTGATTGGAAAATAACAATGCCAATGTTTTATAGATAACATGAGACCTGTGACTTTTTTAATTTTAAGTAAGTAGTTTCCCTTTATAAAAATTACTTTATAGAATGACTTTGTTAGCCATGCCCTTTTTGTACATACATTGGTTACATTAAAATAATATGCTTACAACACTCACCAGAGACAACATATGAGGATCTTATTAGTGTCATGTTTAAGTTTCCACTGATCACATTAATGGCCAAATTACTTTGTGTGCCAAGCACATCCTGCCTTATAGATTGTATGATTCAAAGTTAACTGCAAGAGCCGGATTACACTGAGAGACAATCATAAAAACAATTTGAAATTCTAGCCCATCTGCAGTATACATTTCTTTCCCTACCCACCAATCTTGCAGGAAAGAATGTTTTTAACTGGTACAAAGAGATTTTTTAAATTGTATTTCAATTTGGAAGGAAAATGAAAACAACACTTGTAGTGAGACACAAATTTCATTTTCTGGACATGTAGGTGGCCTACTAGTATTTTTATATTTTAGTCCTATTTAATTGTATTCCTTATATCTAAATATTCTCATTGTATAACATTTACTATACAATTATTATTATTTTTTTTGAAGGCTGTTCACTGTGTTCATACTGTTCACTGTGCTTTTTAATAGTTATTGCAGTGTCTTGTGTAAGATATGGTCGTATTTTGGATATGTTTTTTCGATGCATGTAACATGATTTTGAGATAGATTAAATGTAGGGAACAAAGGACATTTCAGAGGTAAGGATGACACCTCGGCATCTAGCTTACAGGGTAGGATTGATTGTCGAGTTATCAAATGTGATAAAGATATAAGGTTGGTAACTACTATTGGCCGGGGACAAATATAATCAATTCTGGTTTGGAAATGTTAAATTTGAGGTAAAAAGATGACATCCAAGATGAAACTGCAGAAAGTTATTCTGTGACATGGACCAATACAAATGGTGACAAAACAGCGGTGGCTAGGTAGATTTGAGTATCATCAGGTGCATATGATATTGAAATCCAAAAGAGCTGAAAGTTTGCAGAGATATGTCATATAAATTGAGATTTTCAGAAGCATGGGGTACATAGAGGGATTGGAGTTACACTATCTTTGGAATTTTTATTTCATAAAGAAGTAAACATAAGTTTAAGGAGTCTTTTATTTAGTTAATGCTTAGTTTAAAATTATGACTGTTTTTTTTCTTTTACTGTTTTGGCACAATTGGAAAGTGTTTAAGAACCCATGGCCACTATACTGAGACAACTGAAGTAGCAACATTGGCAATTCAATCATTCTAGTCTTACTATTTACAGTGCTCCAGATGCTCTCATTCTCATATGGGATGGATGTTTTTTTTTTTCATCCCATATGAGAATGCGACCAGTATAAAATGGGATTTCTATATAGTGTAATATAGTAGTCATCTTTCTAATTTAGTGGAAACACTCATAAAGTCTGGTGTTGGGATTTGCTGATGTTTTTGAAAGAGGGTGGGGTTGGTGGATATTTTTTTAACGTTATTATATAGTTTTATTTTTTGTATATATTTACTGTACTTTAAACAAATCTTAAACAGGACTATTACAGATATCTAGTGTTATCTCTAAGTCCAGCGCAAAATATTGAGATTTCAGTTAACTATACACACAAATGCACGCACACACACACGCGCACACACATACTGTATATATACATATATATATATATTTATTTATTTATTAACAGTTTCTTATATAGCGCAGCAAATACCGTTGCGCTATACAATTGGAAATAACAATGATATAACAAACTGGGTAATCACAAACAGTCATAGAGGTAGGAAGGCCCTGCTCACAAGCTTAGAATCTATAGGGAAATAGGCATGTATACACAAGGAAAGGTGCTATCTATTGCATAGTTGTCCGCCAGATTGCAAAGGTTCTTGGTGGGCTCTATGATATGGTCATACAGCAATGATGAACAGGGTTCGAGAGGAAGGGAAGGTGAAAAATGAGAAGACATGTGACGATATGTGTGGACTGTGCAGAGTGGATGCAATTTGATAGGAAGGTTTATGAAAGTTATGTGGATGGTTCTGGAATTTGATACGCTTGTCTAAAGAGGTGAGTTTTCAGGGAATGCTTGAAGGTTTGGAGACTAGAGGAGAGTCTTATTGTGCATGTTAGGGCATTCCACAGAGTGGGTGCAGCCCGATGAAAGCCCTGCATTCATGAGTGGGAGTGAGTAATGAGTGTGGATGAGACACACAGGTCTTGTAAAGAGCTAAGAGGTCAGGTTGGGAGATAGTTTGAGATAAGCGAAGTGATGTATGGTATAGTTTAATTAATGGCCTTGTGTGTGAGCAAAAGTATTTTATATTGAATGCGGTAGAATACAGGTAAACAATGGAGGGACTGACAGACGATGAACATCTAGCGAGGAAGATTAGCCTCGCCGCTGCATTCAGAATGGATTGTAGTGGTGAGAGTCTCGTTTTGGGAAGACCAGTTAGCAGACTATTGCAATAATCAATGCTGGAGATAATGAGAGCGTGGATTAGAGTTTTAGCAGTGTCTTGTGTAAGGTATGGTCATATTTTGGATATGGATTTTAGATGCATGTAACATAATCTTGAGACAGATTGAATGTGGGGAACAAAGGACAGATCAGAGTCAAGGATCACATATAGGCAGCGAGCTTGTGAGGTAGGGTAGATAGTCGAGATTTCAACAGTGATAAAGATATCAGGTTGGTACCTACGAGATGTCATCCAGGATGAAATGGCAGAAAGGCATTCAGTGACACGGTCCAGTACAGATAGGGGCAAGTCAGGGGAGGATAGGTAGATTTGAGTATCATCTGCATACAGATGATACTGAAATCCAAAAGAACTGATTAGTTTACCAAGTGATGAGGTATAGATAGAGAAAAGCAGAGGACCCAAGACTGATCCCTGCGGTACTCCAACTGATAGAGGTAGCGAAGAGGAGGTAGTTCAGTGAAGCGAACACTGAAGGAACGATTAGATAGGTAGGATAGGAACCAAGAAAGGGCTGTGTCTTTAAGACCTAGGGATTGTAGTGTTTGTATGAGAAGAGAGTGGTTTACAGTGTCAAATGCAGCAGATATAGCTAGAAGAATAAGTAGTGAGTAATGGTCTTTTGACTTCGTAGTGACCAAATCATTAACCACTTTAGTCAGTGCTGTCTCTGTGGAGTGTTGGGTATGGAAGCCTGACTGAAGTGGGTCCAATAAAGTGTGTCAGTTAAGAAAGTGTGTGAGTCGAGTGTAGGCAAGACTCTCAAGTAGCTTAGAGAGACAAGGGAGCTGAGAGATAGGGCGGTAGTTTGAGAGAGCATTAGGGTCAGAATTTTGTATTTCTTAAATGGGAGTAATCACTGCATGCTTGAAGAGTGAAGGAAAAATACCAGAAGAGAGAGAGAGATTACAGATGTTAGATAAGGTAGGGATGAGCCCCAGAGACAGAGCTTTACTTATTTGTGAGGGTAAAGGATCAAGAGAAGAGGTAGTAGAGAAGCAGGATGAGAAGAGTGATGATACTTCATCTTCATTTGTGGGATCAAATGAAGAGAGAGTGCCAGAGGGTTCATGTAAAGAACTGAGCAAGTCACTAGCTGGTGAAGAGCATATCATTTCATCTTGGATATTACTAATATTCTCCTTGAACTAGGAAGCAAGATCCTGTGCCTTGATAGTGGCTGGTGGGGTAGGTGAGGGAGGATTCAGAAGTGATTTAAATGTATTAAAGAGTCGTTTGGGGTTAGAGGCTTGAGCAGAGATAAGAGTTTGGAAATATGTTTGGCAGTATCCAGGGCATTTCTATAAGAGTGGTAGACAGTCTTATATGTGAGGATGTCACTTGAAATATGAGCTTTACGCCACTGATGTTCAAGTTTTTGTGTGAGTTTTTGTAGTTGTCTTGTTAATTTGGAGTGCCATGGTTGACATCTAGGCCTACATGGAGTGTGATGGGTAGCTGGAACCACTTCATCAAGGGCTAGTTCTACAGTCTTGTTAAGGAGTGATACAGCCATCTCAGGAGAGGTAAATGCAGAAATAGGTGAAAGAAGTTGTTGGAGTGAAGTGGAAAGTTCTTGAAGATTAATTGTGTTAATATTTCTGCGAGTTTGAGGAGGATTGAGGGACTTTAGCAACACTGGGTTTGAATTAATGGAGGAGAGCATACAGGTGATAAGGTTGTGATCTGAGAGGGGGAAAGGAGTGTTAGTGAGTTCAGAGATGGAGCATAGTCTGGTGAATACTAGATCAAGGCAGTGGCCCTCCTGATGAGTAGAGGAGTCAGTCCATTGGCAGAGGCCAAGAGAGGAGGTTAGAGAGAGAGTAGTTTGGAGACGTGAGCAGCAGATTTTGAGCAATCAATAGCAATATTGAAATCACCGATGATAATGGTGGAGATGTCAGAGGATAGGAAGTGAGGGAGCCACGCAGAAAGATCTTCCAGAAATTGTTTGGGATGCCCAGGTGGGCGGTAGATAGCTGCAAAACGCAGAGAGAAAGGAGAGTAAACCCTAATGGGATGTACTTAAAATTATGTAAATGTGAGTGATGGAACCTGTGGTAGAACAGTGTATGCAAAAGATTGGGAAAGTAAAAGTCCAACTCCTCCTCCTTTATGGTTACCAGGCCTGGAGGTGTGTGTAAAGTGGAGACCACCATGTGCCAGTGCTGCAGAGGAGGCTGTGTCAGATTGCGTGAGCCAGGTTTCTGTTATAGCCAGCAGATTGAAGTTGTTGGATATGAAGAGGTCATGGATGGATGTTAATTTGTTACAAACAGAGAGTGCATTCCATAAGGCACATTTTAGTGATCTGGAGGGTGATGGAAGACATGTAATGTTTATGAGGTTAGCTGGATTTCTATGTTGCTGTGAATCAGGTGAATGTGAGCGATGCAGGTGGCTGTGTCCTGGATTTGGTGAAATATCACCAGCTATCAGAAGCAGAAGAAAGAGATAAATGTGACTGTCAGAGGTTTGTGAAAGTTTTTTTATGGTGAGAGGTTGTAGATGTTATTGTCAATGAGTATAGGGAAGTAAAAATCTCATGAGTGCTAATAAGAGGGGAGTGTATAATTGTAACATGTACAGAGGGCTGAGTTGCTGGGAGACTGAATGATGCAATGGTCTTTATGAATACTCCATGATGAGCAATGCAGAAAATCAATTTATGGTACATAGTTTGTTTGAGATTAAACCAGTGTTATCTAGGCTGAGAGAGTAAGGTTTCACTTGTTCAAGTTAAAAGTTCAGGTGCCTATTTACTGGTGTTGTTCTGCTGTACGTTAGCTGTACATGATAGAGTAAAGTGACAAATAGGTATGTACAATCACATGCAAATCACAATGTAACTGGTTTTATACAAAATTGGTGGCATTTTGTTCTTAGAGGTCATGAGGATTGTAGTTGGTAAAATATATACATACGCTGAAATGCACAGATGATTTAGATTGGGAATGAAAGAAAGGATGGTTGTTTTTCTGCAACATTGGTGGGATGTTTTCATCTGTATATAGTACTTAAAAGTAGAGATGTGCACTTGAAATTTTTCGGGTTTTGTGTTTTGGTTTTAAGTTCGGTTCCACGGCCGTGTTTTGGGTTCGACCGCGTTTTGGCAAAACCTCACCGAATTTTTTTTGTCGGATTCGGGTGTGTTTTGGATTCGGGTGTTTTTTTCAAAAAACACTAAAAAACAGCTTAAATCATAGAATTTGGGGGTCATTTTGATCCCAAAGTATTATTAACCTCAAAAACCATAATTTCCACTCATTTTCAGTCTATTCTGAATACCTCACACCTCACAATATTATTTTTAGTCCTAAAATTTGCACCAAGGTCGCTGGATGACTAAGCTAAGCGACCCTAGTGGCCGACACAAACACCTGGCCCATCTAGGAGTGGCACTGCAGTGTCACGCAGGATGGCCCTTCCAAAAAACACTCCCCAAACAGCACATGACGCAAAGAAGAAAAAAAGAGGCGCAATGAGGTAGCTGTGTGAGTAAGCTAAGCGACCCTAGTGGCCGACACAAACACCTGGCCCATCTAGGAGTGGCACTGCAGTGTCACGCAGGATGGCCCTTCCAAAAAACACTCCCCAAACAGCACATGACGCAAAGAAGAAAAAAAGAGGCGCAATGAGGTAGCTGTGTGAGTAAGCTAAGCGACCCTAGTGGCCGACACAAACACCTGGCCCATCTAGGAGTGGCACTGCAGTGTCACGCAGGATGGCCCTTCCAAAAAACACTCCCCAAACAGCACATGACGCAAATAAAAATGAAAGAAAAAAGAGGTGCAAGATGGAATTGTCCTTGGGCCCTCCCACCCACCCTTATGTTGTATAAACAGGACCAACCCATCATTTCAGTGACAGGGTCTGCCACACGACTGTGACTGAAATGACGGGTTGGTTTGGACCCCCACCGAAAAAGAAGCAATTAATCTCTCCTTGCACAAACTGGCTCTACAGAGGCAAGATGTCCACCTCATCATCATCCTCCGATATATCACTGTGTACATCCCGCTCCTCACAGATTATCAATTCGTCCCCACTTGAATCCACCATCTCAGCTCCCTGTGTACTTTGTGGAGGCAATTGCTGCTGGTCAATGTCTCCACGGAGGAATTGATTATAATTCATTTTAATGAACATCATCTTCTCCACATTTTCTGGAAGTAACCTCGTACGCCGATTGCTGACAAGGTGAGCGGCGGCACTAAACACTCTTTCGGAGTACACACTTGTGGGAGGGCAACTTAGGTAGAATAAAGCCAGTTTGTGCAAGGGCCTCCAAATTGCCTCTTTTTCCTGCCAGTATAAGTACGGACTGTCTGACGTGCCTACTTGGATGCGGTCACTCATATAATCCTCCACCATTCTTTCAATGGTGAGAGAATCATATGCAGTGACAGTAGACGACATGTCCGTAATCGTTGTCAGGTCCTTCAGTCCGGACCAGATGTCAGCATCAGCAGTCGCTCCAGACTGCCCTGCATCACCGCCAGCGGGTGGGCTCGGAATTCTGAGCCTTTTCCTCGCACCCCCAGTTGCGGGAGAATGTGAAGGAGGAGATGTTGACAGGTCGCGTTCCGCTTGACTTGACAATTTTGTCACCAGCAGGTCTTTGAACCCCAGCAGACTTGTGTCTGCCAGAAAGAGAGATCCAAGGTAGGTTTTAAATCTAGGATCGAGCACGGTGGCCAAAATGTAGTGCTCTGATTTCAACAGATTGACCACCCGTGAATCCTTGTTAAGCGAATTAAGGGCTCCATCCACAAGTCCCACATGCCTAGCGGAATCGCTCCCTTTTAGCTCCTCCTTCAATTCCTCCAGCTTCTTCTGCAAAAGCCTGATGAGGGGAATGACCTGACTCAGGCTGGCAGTGTCTGAACTGACTTCACGTGTGGCAAGTTCAAAATGTTGCAGAACCTTGCACAACGTTGAAATCATTCTCCACTGCGCTTGAGACAGGTACATTCCACCTCCTATATCGTGCTCAATTGTATAGGCTTGAATGGCCTTTTGCTGCTCCTCCAACCTCTGAAGCATATAGAGGGTTGAATTCCACCTCGTTACCACTTCTTGCTTCAGATGATGGCAGGGCAGGTTCAGGCGTTTTTGGTGGTGCTCCAGTCTTCTGTACGTGGTGCCTGTACGCCGAAAGTGTCCCGCAATTCTTCTGGCCACCGACAGCATCTCTTGCACGCCCCTGTCGTTTTTTAAAAAATTCTGCACCACCAAATTCAAGGTATGTGCAAAACATGGGACGTGCTGGAATTTGCCCATATTTAATGCACACACAATATTGCTGGCGTTGTCCGATGCCACAAATCCACAGGAGAGTCCAATTGGGGTAAGCCATTCCGCGATGATCTTCCTCAGTTGCCGTAAGAGGTTTTCAGCTGTGTGCGTATTCTGGAAACCGGTGATACAAAGCGTAGCCTGCCTAGGAAAGAGTTGGCGTTTGCGAGATGCTGCTACTGGTGCCGCCGCTGCTGTTCTTGCGGCGGGTGTCCATACATCTACCCAGTGGGCTGTCACAGTCATATAGTCCTGACCCTGCCCTGCTCCACTTGTCCACATGTCCGTGGTTAAGTGGACATTGGGTACAACTGCATTTTTTAGGACACTGGTGAGTCTTTTTCTGACGTCCGTGTACATTCTCGGTATCGCCTGCCTAGAGAAGTGGAACCTAGATGGTATTTGGTAACGGGGGCACACTACCTCAAGAAATTGTCTAGTTCCCTGTGAACTAACGGCGGATACCGGACGCACGTCTAACACCAACATAGTTGTCAAGGCCTCAGTTATCCGCTTTGCAACAGGATGACTGCTGTGATATTTCATCTTCCTCGCAAAGGACTGTTGGACAGTCAATTGCTTGGTGGAAGTAGTAAAAGTGGGCTTACGACTTCCCCTCTGGGATGACCATCGACTCCCAGCAGCAACAACAGCAGCGCCAGCAGCAGTAGGCGTTACACGCAAGGATGCATCGGAGGAATCCCAGGCAGGAGAGGACTCATCAGAATTGCCAGTGACATGGCCTGCAGGACTATTGGCATTCCTGGGGAAGGAGGAAATTGACACTGAGGAAGTTGGTGGGGTGGTTTGCGTGAGCTTGGTTACAAGAGGAAGGGATTTACTGGTCAGTGGACTGCTTCCGCTGTCGCCCAAAGTTTTTGAACTTGTCACTGACTTATTATGAATGCGCTGCAGGTGACGTATAAGGGAGGATGTTCCGAGGTGGTTAACGTCCTTACCCCTACTTATTACAGCTTGACAAAGGCAACACACGGCTTGACAAATGTTGTCCGCATTTCTGTTGAAATACTTCCACACCGAAGAGCTGATTTTTTTGGTATTTTCACCAGGCATGTCAATGGCCCTATTCCTCCCACGGACAACAGGTGTCTCCCCGGGTGCCTGACTTAAACAAACCACCTCACCATCAGAATCCTCCTTGTCAATTTCCTCCCCAGCGCCAGCAACACCCATATCCTCCTCATCCTGGTGTACTTCAACACTGACATCTTCAATCTGACTATCAGGAACTGGACTGCGGGTGCTCCTTCCAGCACTTGCAGGGGGCGTGCAAATGGTGGAAGGCGCATGCTCTTCACGTCCAGTGTTGGGAAGGTCAGGCATCGCAACCGACACAATTGGACTCTCCTTGTGGATTTGGGATTTGGAAGAACGCACAGTTCTTTGCGGTGCTTTTGCCAGCTTGAGTCTTTTCATTTTTCTAGCGAGAGGCTGAGTGCTTCCATCCTCATGTGAAGCTGAACCACTAGCCATGAACATAGGCCAGGGCCTCAGCCGTTCCTTGCCACTCCGTGTGGTAAATGGCATATTGGCAAGTTTACGCTTCTCCTCCGACAATTTTATTTTAGATTTTGGAGTCCTTTTTTTACTGATATTTGGTGTTTTGGATTTTACATGCTCTGTACTATGACATTGGGCATCGGCCTTGGCAGACGACGTTGCTGGCATTTCATCGTCTCGGCCATGACTAGTGGCAGCAGCTTTAGCACGAGGTGGAAGTGGATCTTGATCTTTCCCTAATTTTGGAACCTCAACATTTTTGTTCTCCATATTTTAATAGGCACAACTAAAAGGCACCTCAGGTTAACAATGGAGATGGATGGATACTAGTATACTTATGGATGGACCAGCGACTGCCGACACAGAGGTAGCTACAGCCGTGGACTACCGTACTATGTCTGCTGCTAATATAGACTGGATGATAATGAGATGAAATTAATATATATATATATATATAATATCACTAGTACTGCAGCCGGACAGGTATATATATTTATTATGTAATGACTGATGACGGACCTGCTGGACACTGTCAGCTCAGCAGCACCGCAGACTGCTACAGTAAGCTACTATAGTAGTATGTATCAAGAAGAAAGAGAAAAAAAAAAAAAACACGGGTAGGTGGTATACAATTATGGATGGACCAGCGACTGCCGACACAGAGGTAGCTACAGCCGTGGACTACCGTACTGTGTCTGCTGCTAATATAGACTGGATGATAATGAGATGAAATTAATATATATATATATAATATCACTAGTACTGCAGCCGGACAGGTATATATATTTATTATGTAATGACTGATGACGGACCTGCTGGACACTGTCAGCTCAGCAGCACCGCAGACTGCTACAGTAAGCTACTATAGTAGTATGTATCAAGAAGAAAGAAAAAAAAACACGGGTAGGTGGTATACATATACAATTATATATATATTATATACAATTATATATATATATATATATATATTAAACTGGTGGTGATTAATTAAACTGGTGGTCAGGTCACTGGTCACACTATCAGCAACTTGCAAGTAGTACTCCTAAGCAGACAATCACAATATATACTGGTGGTCAGTGTGGTCACAATGGCAGTGTGGCACTCTGGCAGCAGAGTGCCAGCAAAAGTGTGCACTGTACGTTAAAATATGTACTCCTGCTCTTAGACTCTAACTGCTCCCCACTGTCTCCCCCACAAGTCAGATATACAGTCACACTATCACTTCATCAAGTAGTAGTACTCCTCCTAATGCTCCCCAAAATTACTAAAGTAAATAATACTGTGTCTCTCTCTACTCTAGTAGTCTCACTCTCTATAAACGGAGAGGACGCCAGCCACGTCCTCTCCCTATCAATCTCAATGCACGTGTGAAAATGGCGGTGACGCGCGGCTCCTTATATAGAATCCGAGTCTCGCGATAGAATCCGAGCCTCGCGAGAATCCGACAGCGGGATGATGACGTTCGGGCGCGCTCGGGTTAACCGAGCAAGGCGGGAAGATCCGAGTCGCTCGGACCCGTGTAAAAAAAACTGAAGTTCGGGCGGGTTCGGTTTCCGAGGAACCGAACCCGCTCATCTCTACTTAAAAGTGCAATTTTTCTTATGTGGTGGTGTTTACAATGCACTGAGCAGATTTCTGTGAGCTGTATTGACTTTGTGTGACTGTGAAATACTGTGCCAGAATCTGAGTAAGATGCAGTTTCAATTCTGCATACAGTTTGCGTATCTCAGCATGCATCTAAGTTGCACAGTGCATGTGTACCGATTATCAGTAAAGAAGCGGTCATAGGGGCTGTGCTTTTTAGTAGGAGTTCCTGAAAAGTAAAGGTGGGTTGCAAAGCTGATCAAATGATAAAGCAGCTGCATCCAAAGACACCTCCACAGTAGGTGATGCTATTGGTCATGGTTCTGAAATCTTATCATGTGAGAACACTGTTTAAGACACCTACACCATTCTGACTCTTTAAGCATAAGTTAAGAGAAATGTATAATGTTTCCAAATTTACATACATCAATTCAGTATATCTTTGGTACAGATATGCAGTATAGAAATACAAATTTGATCAAACCCTACATGAGGCCCATAGTGTTCTAATGGCATTTATTGCTTTTAGAAAAGTAGTAGGATCTTTGCAGAGCTGAAAATTTAGGATTGTTACTTGTCAAGTTTCAATCCAAACAGGCAGGTGTTTGAAAATCAATCCCAAATTCCACAATACTCTTGAGATTCAAATGTGTTATTATGCCCACAGAAAGCTGAATGATATAACTTTTTACAAAATATATCTTCGGATACCACCACTCTCTTCCAGTATGAATTAAAGTCATTATTAGATTTGGCAATGGATCAAGGAATTATTACTGAGTATATATATATATTTTTTTTTTGTTTATTCTATCATATAGTGATTTTAGTATATTACCACTTACCAAAAGTCCATAAATCCCTGGTTTCCCAACCAGGGTGCCCCATTATCTCAGGGGTTGGTTCATTAGCAACAAATTTGTCAGCTTTTGTAGAAGTCTGTCATGTCTCTTCCTTCATATATTAAAGATACAACTCATTTTTTTACAGAAATTAGATGAAGTTCTTGGGAAAGAGTCATATACAGTTGCAAGAAAAAGTATGTAAACCTTTTGGAATTTCCTGGATATGTGCATAAATTGGTCATAAAATATGTTCTGATCTTCATCTAAGTCATCAACAATAGACAAACACAGTCTCCTAAAACTAATACCACACAAACAATTATATGTTCTCATGTTTTTATTGAACACACCATGTAAACATTCACAGTGCAGGGAGAACAAAGTATGTGAACCCCTAGGCTAATGACTTCTCCAAGAGCTAATTTGAGTCAGGAGTCAGCCAACCTGGAGTCCAATCAATGAAACGAGACTGGAGGTGTTGGTTAAATCTGCCCTGCCCTATAAAAAACACACACCAGTTTTGAGTTTGCAATTCCCAAGAAGCATTGCCTGATGTCTCGCAGAAAAGAGCTCTCAGAAGACCTATGATTAAGAATTGTTGACTTGCATAAAGCTGGAAAGGGTTACAAAAGTATCTCCTAAAAGCCTTGATGTTCATCAGTCCATGGTAAGACAAATTGTCTATGAATGGAGAAAGTTCAGCTCTGTTGCTACTCTCCCTATGAGTGGGTGTCCTGTAAAGATGACTGCAAAAGCACAGCGCAGAATGCTCAATGAGGTGAAGAAGAATCCTAGAGTGTCAGCTAAAGACTTACAGAAATCTGTGGCACATACTAACATCTCTGTTGATGAATCTACCATACAGTATGTAAAACACTGAACTAGAATGGGGCTCATGGGAGGATACCACAGAGGAAGCCACTGCTTTCCAAAAAAAACATTGCTGCATGTTTGAAGTTTGCAAAAGAGCATCTGAATGTTCTACAGCACTACTGGCAAAATATTCTATGGACAGATGAAACCAAAGTTGAGTTGTTTGGAAGGAACGCACAATACTATGTCTGGTGAAAAAAAGACACAGCAAACCAACATCAAAACCTCATACCAACTGTTAAGTATGGTGGAGGGGGCATCATGGTTTGGGGCTGCTTTGCTGCCTCAGGGCCTGGACAGATTGCTATCATTGATGTAAAAATGAATTCCCAAGTTTATCAAGACATTTTGCAGGAGAACTTAAGTCCATCTGTCCACCACTTGAAGCTCAACAGAAGAGGGATGATGCAACAGGACAATGACCCAAAGCACAGAAGTAGATCAACAACAGAATAGCTTCAACAGAAGAAAATACGCCTTCTGGAGTGGCCCAGTCAGAGTCCTGACCTCAACCCAATTGAAATGCTGTGGCATGACCTCAAGAGAGCGATTCACACCAGACAACCCAAGAATATTGCTGAACAGAAATGGGTTTGTAAAGAGGAATGGTCCAAAATTCCCACTGTCCGTTGTGCAGGTCTGATATGCAACTATACTGTAGGAAACAATTGGTTGAGGTTATTGCTGCCAAAGGAGGGTTAACCAGTTATTAAAGCCAAGGGTTCATATACTTTGTCCACCCTGCACTGTGAATGTTTACATGGTGTGTTCAATAAAAACATGAGAATATATAATTGTTTGTGTGGTATTAGTTTCAGCAGACTGTGTTTGTCTATTGTTGTGACTTAGATGAAGATCAGAACACATTTTATGACCAATTTATGCACAAATCCAGGAAATTCTAAAGGTTTTACATACTTTTTCTTCCAACTGTACATTATTGACATGTGATGCTGAGTCTTTATACACTAATATACTGCATGAGTTAGTTCTATTAGCCATAAATCACTATCTCTATTATGATCCTGAAGTTGATGATAAAATAAAATTCTGCAGTGTATCTTCTATAAGATTTATTTTAGAAAATAATTATTTTTCTTTTGAGTCACAGTTTTATCTACAAATTTGCGGTACTGCCATGGGGACCAGGTTTGTGACAACATTTGCCAACCTCTTTCTGGGATAGTTTGAAGACCAATACATCTGGGGTGGGGATTTTGGCATGGGCTTGGTCCTCTATGGCAGGCACATTGACAATCTTTTTTTCCATTTGGGAAGGGGATATTTCATCCATTACACATTTCACTCATCACCTTAATTTAAATTTAGTTTGTTTAAAATTCACTCAAAATTTTAGTAAAGACACTTTGAATTTTCTTAATATCACTGTCACCATACCTAATAACACAGTTGAGTCCTCTACGTTTGTGAAGGATATGAACTGTAACAATCATTTGCATTACAGAAGCAGCTAATATAGACCCTGGAAAAACAACATACCAAAAAGACAGTTCCTGTATTTATGCAGGAACTGTTCCTTGGATGATGTATTTAAAACTCAAAATTTTTCAAGATTCTCACCTTTTTATCCTAGGAATAATAGGAGAAAGAGAGATTTAGGAACTAATGATCCCAGTATTGATAACTCCCTTGCTTTTATCAGTCAATAACATTTAGCTGTGAATGATATTAAAAGGATTATTTCTAAAAATTCTGTTATGGTATCTTACAGTCAGATTTCTGGGAACAATTCTCTGAAAAAATAAAAATGTAGTGGTTTTTAGGAAAGCACCTAAAATGAAACAAAAATTTGCACCTAGTTTATTTAAGAGAGATTCTGTCTTGTCAACAGAAAATAGAAATAATCATACATTTCAATTATCACCAAAACCTATTGTTTTTTTTAAATGTGGTAGAGATAAATATATGACATGTCTTTTTGCAGATAACAAAAGTTTGAATATTATTTCTGTTATTTTAGTTCAAAAGAAGAATTTTAAATTATGAGCTTTATTAACTGTAGATTGAATTTTGTTATTTATGTCATACAATGTAAATGCAGCATTCAATATGTGGGTACAACTACTCACCCTTTACATGTCAGATTTTTGGAGCACAAATAAAGTATTTCAAAAAATATCAAAACACATAGTTTATCATGTCATATTGCTTCATGTCAAAGGGGGAATCCAAAGGATTTGATGCTTAGAGCAATCGAACATATTAAACCTACTCCAAGAGGTGGGGATAGATTTTACAGACTCTGCAAGTGTGAAGCCTTTTGGATTTTCTCATTACATGCTCTTAGTCCAACTGGTCTTAATGACTCTGATGAACTCAATAATATATGATATAATAATATATGATATATTGTAGTTTTTTTTGTGTGCTGTAGTGGTGCAGTTGGCCATCAGCACCCTTTGTTAATAGAGGCTGATGTCATATGGCTCTCTCCGGTATAGTCATCCCGGTGATCAGTTAGGATCTGTTATTATATTCCACTTATGAATTTGTGATATAGTGGAGGGGAAACGGACTGTGGGTAGACCAGATGGATACGTTTATATATATCTTTCCAACAGGTGTGCTCTCAGTATCACTTCTGTAAATCTCTGTTCTCATCATAAATTGAAAGTCTCTGTTCCACTTCACCTTTTTGAATGATTAATGTTATTATACCTCATATAAGAATGATTTGCTGCCTAAGTACTGAACAATTGTCTATTTATATTTATATATGGTTATATATGCATATTTTAGTGTACATTACCTGAGCGAGTAATTAAGGTAAGAACTTAGTTTTTTTATTTAGTTATATGTTTTATATGTATGCTCTTATGTATATATTATTTATAGCCTACTAAATGTATGTGTGTTGTTTTATTTGTTTTTGTTCTGATTTGTTTTATGTTTTTTTGCTACACAGCCAAATTATTTAAAATGCTATACTAGCCTTCAATGTCCTCTAGTTTTGCAGGTGGCCCTGTTTATTCAACTATGTAATTATTCCTACCTCAACAAAAGACTTGGGAGACAGGATACCACCATCGTACTTCCTCTGAAGAAGCAACCAGTTTGTATAGGTTGAGAAACACGTCAGAAGTGACTCTTTGGACAGACTTCCAGACTACATACCTATGGCGCTTATTCAAGGCTCCCAGCGTACGACGACAATGCTGCACAATCAATCATTTGTGCCATTGATTGGTTTGCCAGCACTGTTATTGCAGCTTAAGTAGCTTTAACTACAACCTAATTAATACCGCTTTCACATTGCATTAGTGGGTCACACCCGGGACTTGTATGTGGGTCCTTCCTGGGTGTGACTCTCTTAAGACTCCCTTTAGACTGGTGGCACCATCTCAGGAAATTGCTGGGTCGGAGACATGTGTGATGACATGTGCGGAGGAGGCGCTTGGAGATCATATCATCTCCAAACACTGCCTGTCCCCATAGTGCCACCTCTCCCTATAGTGTGAATGGGTCCCAGGTCGCATCAACCCAGCAAACCGTTCACACTGCACTTCAACCTGGGAGTAACTCTGCTTTATTCTCAAGTTGAAATACTAGGTCAGTTGACTTGGTAAATTGAAACATACCCCTTTAACACTACACCTCGACCCGTGTCAACCCGGCAATATACCGGGTTATTTGTGCGATGTGAAAGGGGTATAAGTGCGATATAGCTGGCTAGGAGATACAAGTCCACACAGCTCTGGAATTACCCCATTAATGGTGCGGTTATAGATACTGCAGAACTGGATTAACAGTCTCAGGGGGTCATTCTGACCCGTTCTCACGCAGCGATTCTTTGCTGTGGTGCGAACGGGTCGGGACTGTGGCTGCGCAGCGCCCACAATGCGCACGCCCATCGTTGCCTGGCGGCAGCGACGCCGCCAGCGCAGAAAGTGATCGCAGCGGCGATAGCATGAAGACTGACAGGCGGGAGGCTTTCCGGGGCGGATACTCACCGTTTACAAGGCATGGTGAGGCGAACGCAGGCAGATACAGGAGTTTGGCGGGTGGATGTCTGACCTTCATCGCTGGATCCGTCGCACAGAGTAAGTAGCTCTTACCCTGGTCTTGTTTTGCAGGAAACTTTTTTAGCATAGCAGGGCTACACAAGCGATCGCAGCCCTGCTATGCTAAAATACACTCCCCAATAGGCGGCGTCAAGTTGATCGCACGAGCAGCAAAAAGTTGCTACGTGCGATCAACTCAGAATGAGGGCCACAATGCATTACTGCTGAGCTGCGTGACATGGGTGTTCCCAACTTAAATGTAAAGATGTAAAGGAATTTTACCCAACTGCGCCTGTGTGTATATAAATTAATAAATGGGTGATTTGAATAAAGGGAAAAAACACAGTACTGTTTGGATAAAAATTAAATTGACATTTATTCTTTTGAAAAAAGAAAAGTATATATAAATGAAAAATGAAGGAAAATACAAAAACAAAAACAAAAAAACACCTTTTATTTCAGGTAACTATATGTCCAAAATGATAACAGGTCAGGAAAAATCTTCCTGCATCTGTACAGTGTTGAAAAAAACTTTGGGAAGAACGTGAATAAAAAGATTTGAAAAGTATATATTGAAAAATTTCAAATGTCTGGTGTGAAATAGAGTGTGGCGTCCCACCTCTTTTCCACCTTGTTGTGACTGGTTATTAGGTAAACTACAGATAAGGTAGATTATCCGGAAAACAAGGCAATGTTCAATTTCCAAATTTAGCCCAGTGCTAATAATAATGTGTATCCCAGTGGAGGCAAGATCTTAATTTTGATGCTGCGATGCTGCGGGGTACCCCAACGTTGGTATCAGTGGGATAAGGTGTTCAGGGATAAGGTATAAAGAAACCCCGGACTCCCCGCTAGTTCTCCCCGTTATAGTCGGCCGGAGGCGCCTGCACTCACAGGCGTCTACCGACTGCTACTGACGGGGGGACGCGGTCATGCCACTGGGGGGAAGGTGCACTAACTTCGGGACCCACAAGGGGACTGTCCGTCGTGAACCTTCCCTCCTGCGGGGTCAGATACCTTATTCTCCTGTGCTTGATCCCGTTCTTTTCTTTCTTCCTCCGGTCTTCTCTCTCGGCGCTCTGCTTGTAGGTCTGTTCCCTTTCAGCCGCGCGGCTTCGTTTTCTCTTCACGGGATCACCGATCTGTGCAGTGATGTTCCGTCCGGATAGTCTTCTCGGTCTTGTAGCTTTTTGTAGGTGTGATGGTGTGATGATATGCTTTTT
This sequence comes from Pseudophryne corroboree, assembly GCF_028390025.1. Taxonomy (NCBI): domain Eukaryota; kingdom Metazoa; phylum Chordata; class Amphibia; order Anura; family Myobatrachidae; genus Pseudophryne; species Pseudophryne corroboree. The sequence goes on from NC_086445.1 coordinate 563,782,912, forward strand.
TCTCTCCAACGCGTATCGACCCGTCTGGGACTCCCTGAGGAGCTACAAGACCGAGAAGACTATCCGGACGGAACATCACTGCACAGATCGGTGATCCCGTGAAGAGAAAACGAAGCCGCGCGGCTGAAAGGGAACAGACCTACAAGCAGAGCGCCGAGAGAGAAGACCGGAGGAAGAAAGAAAAGAACGTGATCAAGCACAGGAGAATAAGGTATCTGACCCCGCAGGAGGGAAGGTTCACGACGGACAGTCCCCTTGTGGGTCCCGAAGTTAGTGCACCTTCCCCCCAGTGGCATGACCGCGTCCCCCCGTCAGTAGCAGTCGGTAGACGCCTGTGAGTGCAGGCGCCTCCGGCCGACTATAACGGGGAGAACTAGCGGGGAGTCCGGGGTTTCTTTATACCTTATCCCTGAACACCTTATCCCACTGATACCAACGTTGGGGTACCCCGCAGCATCGCAGCATCAAAATTAAGATCTTGCCTCCACTGGGATACACATTATTATTAGCACTGGGCTAAATTTGGAAATTGAACATTGCCTTGTTTTCCGGATAATCTACCTTATCTGTAGTTTACCTAATAACCAGTCACAACAAGGTGGAAAAGAGGTGGGACGCCACACTCTATTTCACACCAGACATTTGAAATTTTTCAATATATACTTTTCAAATCTTTTTATTCACGTTCTTCCCAAAGTTTTTTTCAACACTGTACAGATGCAGGAAGATTTTTCCTGACCTGTTATCATTTTGGACATATAGTTACCTGAAATAAAAGGTGTTTTTTTGTTTTTGTTTTTGTATTTTCCTTCATTTTTCATTTATATATACTTTTCTTTTTTCAAAAGAATAAATGTCAATTTAATTTTTATCCAAACAGTACTGTGTTTTTTCCCTTTATTCAAATCACCCATTTATTAATTTATATACACACAGGCGCAGTTGGGTAAAATTCCTTTACATATGTTAATCCTTGGAGGCATTTGGGTTTAGCCTCTCACTCGTACTGCTGCCACCTCCGTATTACCCATACAAGTGGAGCGTTGATCACATTTGCGTTAAATGTAAAGATACTTTGCAACGAACATAGGAGTCCTTTGAGGATATCCTGTACATGTATTCTGCAGATGGATACAGACAACATTCCACCATGGTACTGTACCTTGCTGGGCTCTTTTTGGATCATTGGAGCCAGTCATCATGGTGATTGAGGGCACTTATTAACAGCTTGAGACAGGTTCCAAAGTAATCTGTATTTCCTGGTCTGTGCTCAGATATTAACATCATGCTATCTAATTGAAAGTGTGGTCAGTGCATAATCAATACTGTATTTAAGTGACATGTGGATCTTTACTGACTATGTGGGAATAATTACAATAAATGTTGCTAAAGACTGTTTTAAAAAAAGATACAACTGCTGCAATACATTTATATCTTCTTTTTTTAAAAATATATTGTTACTATCAGAGCATTCAATGATAGGTAGCTCTGTGAACTGACAGCCTGTCACTGCAGCTGATATAGGATTATAACAGTAATTCTATATTTTTTTATATATATATATATATATATATATATATATATATATATATATATATATATATATAGGTTTACATAAATTATTATTTAATGAAATATAAATTTTAATTCATTCTTCCTGTGCTCTCTCATGTGCTTAGAGTAGTAATAGTAGTAATAATAATAATAATAATAATAATAAAATAATAATAATAATAATAATAATAATAATTATTATTATTATTATTATTATTATGAGTGCAACGGAATAGGCTGCGCTATATATAAAACTGTTAATAAATAAATAAATAATAATTAGTAGTATTAGAAGCAGTAGTAGTAGTAGTAATAATATCTTGTTCAGTTTTAACTATTGTAGAAAGGTTAATTTCTGCAGAAATTGTATAAGAATTTTATGGGTTTTATAAGCTACAGTATCTAAATATTAGTACTGGTAAAACTAATTGTTTCCTTTATATACAGAAGATATTAGTTTCAATTGTGAGATCATTAAAATAAATAAAATATATGCACAATGCCATGTGTATTAATTCTTACTAAATTGTATATTGTGATTCGGTGTGAAAAAATGCAGCATACTGTACATGTGTATACTAAATCAATGATTGCATTTTTTTTCTCTTACACAATGGTTTATTATATTAATGCCCAATGTGAATAAGGTCAGGTGGGTCACATTTTAAGTATTCCCACTTTAATTGCAGCACATTTCATATGTAATTGAAACTGCTGTGCTCTCCATATTTGACCTAGATAATGACAACAAGGCTATACTCCATTGTAGGCTCTTCTCTACAATTATCTTGAAGAAGGGACAGCGTTTATTATTTTATGTATTTTCAGTATTTAAAGCATTTATGTGTTTAAAGCATGTTTTTAATTTAAATGCCACATTCTGCATTTTGCGCAATTTAAAGTCTATAAAAAAAATAGTTGAGAAAATAACAATGAATGTAATAAAAACTTTTAAATGCACAAAAGTGACACATGTAAATAGTCATGATACACCCAAACTCTCATGATAAGTCTAAGGGCCTATTTCAGACCTGATCGCTAGCAGGCGATTTTTGCACTGCTGCGATCAGATAGTCGCCGCCTACAGGGGGAGTGTATTTTAGCTGTGCAAGTGTGCAAACACATGTGTAGCAGAGCTGTACAAACAGATTTTGTGCAGTGTCTGAGTAGCCAAGGCCTTACTCAGCTGATGAGATCGCTTCAGCCTGTTCAGGACCGTGATTGACGTCACACACCCACCCTGCAAACGCTTGGATATGCCTGTGTTTTTCCAAACACTCCCAGAATACAGTCAGTTGACACCCACAAACGCCTTCTTCCTGTCAATCTTCTTGCAAATGCCCGTGCGAATGGATCCTTTGCACAAACCCATCACTGAGTTTTACCCGTGCGAAGTGCCTGCGCATTGCAGTGCATATGCATGCGCAGTTTAGACCTCATTGCCCACTATACGCAAACGTAGCCTAGCGATCAGGTCTGAGTTAGGTCCTAAGACATAATGGAAGTTAACTGAAAGGCAACATTTAATTGAGCTTAAATTAGAGAAAAGGAGTGATCCCAATGTGGCAGGAGACTACAGTTTGTAGCTTTTACTGTTTTAATTTTCTGCAGTATTCACAAACTTGCAAATTTTTGAATCTATTCAGGTTGGAGCGCTAATCTTGCTAAAAAGCAGTTACTGCAATCAAAAGTTGCCACCCAGAAATAGATTAAAAATACGCATTGCAGAAATTGTGAATGCATGAAAATGCGCAATGTGATCGCATACCCATACGCAAATACTGAAATATCAAAGAGTTTTTCCATCTGGACCAGGCAAGGTCATCCACAATTTGGCATATGCAAGAGGCTGGAAGTTGACATTGCTGATGTCAGAGACTCACCTGAAAAATGCCTTGGCACACCTGCATTTTTACAAACATACCCACAAAATGCCATGTTCCCCCCTAAATGCAGGCTTCCTGTCAATCAAAATGCAATTACGTTGAAGCACAATGCATTTGCAGAAATAATAGCTAATTGTGGGTGCGCCCGAGCAATGCGAATGCTGCACATGTGCAGTCATTCATTAATCGGCCAGATTACATTTTCTAAAATTTTGCGATGCAGCCTGAATAGGGTCCTTTGTTGCATATTTGTATTAAAGAAATGTTTCTAAACACTGGAAATTTGGTATGCACCGCGAAAAGTACTAGAACATTTTGAAAATACAGAAGCAGAATTTTACATTTGATGTGTTTTATAAATTAGCTTTATTATTTGATAGTATTTCATAGACTTCAAAAAGTTGATAATGCGGTCATTAGAGCCTCTATGACATTATACACCTTGCCTCATTTTGCATTTATCCAAACATTGACTTTGGGCCAAATTCAGATTTGTATGCATTGCCAAAGTTCACGCAACCGTGTGATTATCGGTAGACTGTGCATGTGCCTTGATTGCACTGTCAACATGATAAGACTCCATCACAAAGTGATTGACAGGAAGGGACCGATCAGGGAGGAAATGGAAAGTAGTAGCAAAAACGCAGGTGTGTCATGGCCATAGGCAAATGCAGGGGCAGTTTCTGGTTGCCCAGAAACCCCCATCCGCTTGGCAAGTGGCTCAAATTATAACAATAGCAATTAATATGATTACTAGAGCTGCCGCTACATCATGCAGTTTAAGGGACAGAGCAGAGCTGTTGCACATGCCCAGTGGTAGCAACTTCTTCTATCAAGTTTGTTTTGTGTGTGGATTTAAATCCTCAATCAATGCACTTAACCAGAGAGTAGCTACCAGGAAGAAGAGACAGGAGCCTTACCATGAATTGGGAGAAGGTGTGCTTAGAAAGTGTAGTACTGGTTCTATTATGTTTATATATTTATTTATTAAAGTATGTTTAAACTTTTACTGATCACTTATCTTATTAGTTAAATATGTTTGATACAGCCTATACTATAGACCATCTATAGCATTAATTATTAATATTGTATAAATAGTGTATTAAATAGACCAATATTTACATTAATGTCCAGGGTAATTTTTAGGTTCTTCTACCACTTCCCAATACTCCAGAAATGTGGACTGCATTTGGAAACCCTCCCTCTAGAAATCTTGAATTTGCCACTGACGGCCATTTTCAGGACATGTATCTGCCTTTAGCTGTGATCATAAACATAAAGAAACATGATACCAGCGTTGCTACTGTCATGGCCAGTCTGCTTGACCATAGACTCAGTTTGGTAGTCAATGTTCCTTATTACTGCGTCAATGCTGCATATGTGTACACAGTTGCTGAGGACTTGTGATGGCTCTGGTGGGCATCTCTATTCTTCTCTGGATGGCTGCTTCACTTGAGATGATAAGCCAGTCTGTAGGCTAAAATTTTGCAGCTTAGTGTACAAATCTAAATTTAAACTAGGTAAACACCTAAACATTCAAGCTTTAATTGAATGATCGATGGTTCAATCAACCAAACGTTCCTAAAATGCACACCTATACAATTTTACTTGCGATGTTCGTTCTAAATTTGATACCCTATCGAAATAAAATGATTGTACCTCCATATGTACTCTTTCGATTCAGGCTGCAATCACCGCAGATGTAAACAGAATTATCATAATGGGCAGGGAAAGGGCATGATAACAGAACCTAAACATACAGAGAAATTACATCACATCACCATATTATATTCTTCTTGTGCTGAGAGAATACGTTCTTTCATTTCAATTCCCATCATGAATTTGAAAAGATGAAAGGTTTCTGCTTGTATTGTAACTGCTATGGAGACATTACAAGCTATACGAAAAAGAAAAGAAAAGCAAGAATCATAGTTGACAGACTAAGGAATGGCTTCTGAGGCAAGATACTTTTCACATAAGCCAATAGTGCATGAGATCCGTGAGAACAAACTTGAGGATCTTCAGAATGTCCTGCAAATGGATGATCCTACCTTTCAGGAGCTTCTCAAACTGGTCACCCCACTCATAGAGAAAGAGGACACCTATTTTAGGAGGTCTTTTTCATCTGAATAGAGACTGGTGGCTACACTACACTATCTAGCTACTAGGAGGACACTGGCGATCTGAGGTGCAGTATGGCTATATCCTCACAAGCCCTGGGAGAGATCATACCTAAAACCTGTGAGGCCATCACTTAAGTTCTGCAGGACAAATACATGAAGGTACAGTAAATACAAATGACCAACATAGTACTTAAAAACAATGTTTTTTTTACATTAAATTAACAAATGTTTCATTATTCAAAACAAGAATTACAATATAAAAAATATATAGAAATATATAATTTAAATTAAAATGTAATATATATTTAAAGTTTTTTTCAAATATTAAAATATAATTTCACCTAATGATTTAAAAATAAATAAATTGAAGTCTATAAAACTAAAGTAAAAACATACTGTATATATAAATATATAAATATATATATATATATATATATATATGATGTGTACTCAGATCGGCACTCTCCCTGTGCATTCAATGGTGCTCCGGTGCCATCTGGAGGATGCATGCACACGCTTTCAGAAAGGGACAATCAGCGGCACTCAGAGACTGCAGAAACCAGGAATAAAGTGCAAGTGCTTTTAATCCATTTCAGCAAAACAGGGGTGATCCAACGTTTCGGGGCGCGAACATCCCTTTGTCAAGGGTTTGTTCACCTTGACAAAGGGACGTTCGCGCCCGAAACGTTGGATCACCCCTGTTTTGCTGAAATGGATTAAAAGCACTTGCACTTTATTCCTGGTTTCTGCAGTCTCTGAGTGCCGCTGATTGTCCCTTTCTGAAAGCGTGTATGTATATATATATATATATATATATATATACATATATAAAAACTATAAACTAGTGAAGATTTTGATAGTGCATACTATAAGGGGCAGGTTGGGAGGGAGATGGTATTTCTTCAAAACCCATAAAGGAGCTGCTGCCTGTAGACTCTATTGTCACTGGTGGAGGGTGTGGGTGTACAGAAGGGGATGGTGGGCACATTTCAAAGTAGGGATAGTGGGTATATAGGGTGAGATGATATGCTGTTGGTTGTGGCATAGGGACTGGGCAGATAGGATTGAATTCCTGGTGTGGCATAGGGGGGTCATTTATTAACTGGGTGTTAAGGGTACCAATTCTGACCCAGTAAAAACATCCCTAATAATCCTCCCCGCCTCTGCCCTCATTGCAAGATTCGTGCTCTGTAGCTTTTTGGCTATGGTGCAGCCTATGTGATCCTACTCATCCACTGACATTAGCCAATTGGCTGACACTAGGATCTGCCGAGTCATAAGCTCAGATGTATCCCCACCCTGATGTGGCCTTTCTGTCGTCTACTGGGGCCTACTAGAGGCAGCTGTAAATCTTGCTGAGTGCTGGTGGTGGTGGGGGGGCACAGGACAAGTGATGGAATCGCTAGCAATAGCTCTAGTATCGGTGAAAATCCCTCAAGCAGAGAAGGCTGTAAAAAAATCTATTGAGCTAAAAACTTTCTGTAACAACATTTTTATTTTTACAGTAGCTTTCAGAATCATGGTACTGTTGAAGAGAGGCGGGCTATTGCAAAAGAATTTGAGTAGCAATGGAATTTTCCCAATTGTGGAGGAGCCATACACAGCAAACACATCTGTGTTCTGTCACCAGCTAATATTGTTCCCTTTTCTACAATTATAAAGGCTTCTTTGTTTTAATGGCCATTGCCAATGCTTAATATGAATTTATCTATTTGGATATTAAAAAATGGGTGAGTATCTGATGGTGGTGCAGTGAAAAAGACCATGTTCCATGAGAAACTGAAAACCAATGGACTGAAGTTACAAGACCATACCGAAAATACATATAGCTTAAACTTTGAGTTTGTGGCTGATGAGTGTTTTGCATTGGGTGATAAAGTTGTAAAACCATACCCTCAAAGGGCACTTAATCATGAACAAAGAATTGTCAATTTGCAGATTGTCCAGAGCTAGGCAAGTGGTAGAGAATGCTTTTGGCATATTGAGTAATAAATGTCACTTTTTTCATAATGCCATTAATTTGTGATTAGACATTACAGAAAAAGTGGTTATGGCATGTTGTGTCCTTCCCAATTATCTATGTCATAAATCTCATGCTGTACAGCACACTCCCAGTTTCTACAACAGATAACAGAAACTGTTGAGAAGGCAATAGGGTTATCTACGTTAGAGAACAATAAAGCAAAAATTCCAGTGTACTAGCTAAAATGACTAGGTAATGGTACTAGCAGTATTTTAAAATGTATAGGTGCAGTTGCATGGCAGTATGACATGATGTAATTTAATGGCTACTTTTACATTTATATTGTGATATTTGAGATTGTTTTGTATAAAAATTAAACTTTTTAAACCTGTTTGTTCTTTGTTATTTACTGTGTACTTAAAATGCCACTTAATGTAAACTCCTCCAGTTCAGAGATAGTAGATGCCAAACTAAGGCACCACAACTTGGGCATGTAGACTTCATCTGCTGCTGTTATGGAGTTTTTAGATGATTCCCTCTTGTTTATCTCCTTTTTGTACACTGTCCTCATGTTGGTAATCTTTGCTCGCACACAGTCAGCATGTGATACAGGGTAGAATGGCAGACTGACTTTCACTAGCTCCTCCAGTGCTACAGCCCTCTTGTACCTATTAGAATAATCTCTGGATCTTGAATTCCAGAGGCATTCCTCTTACCTGTAGACCTCTATAAACTCCTTCATGAATTTCCTATTTTTTCGCTGACATTTTTATGAAAATTTGTGTAAAAATAAAAGAAAAAAGTACTCTTTAAAAATAAGCACTAGGTGGGACTTCTGGTTTCTGGCTGCATGGAGTAGGCTGCTAGATGGCTCAGCTCTGCCACCAGTGCCTGGAACCCTCTCCTGACAGTCTCACCGACCGCATGGATAAATACCTGGTGCCGGGGACTCCCGGCCACCCGCAGCAGCAGAGACAAGAGAAAAGCTGCATTGAGACTGTCATGGTGCCGGATGCTGAGTCCTCAGCATCTACCATTACAGCACATAAGAAAGCTGCAGCTACACTGGAGAATGTAGATTTTGACAGGTATGGTGCCACTCTGTCTCCCCTGACACTCCGGTCACTTAAAGTGATGACGTAGATGCTATAAGATCCACTATGAAGCCTCTGCTATCTAAAGCTGTGCTAGACATTATACATAAGCTACAACATCCTAATCACAGAATGATCAAGCTGAAAGCAGCATAGGGTCTATGGGCCATCTGTCCTTGCTGATACTAAGAAACTGTAGAGAGAGATAATCACCAGCTATGGCATAAAAGAGATGATGTAGAGAACCGCTTGCGCAGAAATAATGTACGTCTTGTGGGGCTGCCAGAAGAGGTCAAAGAAGAAGCGCTCATTACCTTTGGCAAAATAACTTCATAAATTGCTGGGAATAGAGGCTGAATGTGTAGATTTGGTTGTGAAGCATGTTTACAGAGTCAGTCCCTCTCCCAAGCCCTCTGATACTCGCCCCGGGGTGACATTATTTAAGTGTATGAACTACCTACACAAAGTCACCTTTTGGAAAGACTCTAGGAATCACCAGAATCCTATGTGGAAAACAGTTGCATATATTTCAGGATTTCTCAGTGGAACTCACAAGAGCATGCAAAGAGAAATCTCCATATAAAGCGTCGAGGTTTCCTTCCTACTTAATGTCTTTTCACCAATTTGTTCTCGCTTAGTCTCTGCAAACAGAACATTTGCTCTGATATACCCAGCAAGGTTACATATTTTTGAAGGTGATACATATATTGATTTCACTAATCCTGCGGATGTTTCTGCCTTTATTCATGATGAAGCTCAGGCCACTGATGGTGATATTGCTGATGTTCCACATTCTGTATCATAACTCTCCTGTTTTTTAGTCCACTCTAATATGTTCGACTTGAATGTACAGTAATGTTTATTAGATGATCTCTATATGTTACACATTCTATTTTCGCTATATGTGCTGTGAGATTAGCTATTGTCACTCAAGATTTTGTTATGTTTCTCACGATATTTACAATTGTTCATTCTTACAATGTTGTAAGAAGCAAAATATTTTTGTAGTTAATACAAGGTGGTTAAAGTCTATGTTTACTCACAGTAGATGGAGATTTCCGGGTGTCCACTTATACTAGGGTGCTATGCTGGAGGCATGCTTCGGAATATCTGCATCTTTTAATATCAGATAACTTTGTTGTCTTTCATCCCTGTAGTCGATGAAGTCATGTCAGCATTTAGAATGCTTACTATGGTATTTGTCATTGTTGGTAGTTCCCCTGTCATTGTCCTGTATGACCTTTCTTTCCTTCTGTGTCATTCCATTGTTTATGAGGCTCTGTATGGAAAGCTTTATTATTCTCATTATGGCATCTTTCAAAATTTTCTGAGATTTATGTGCTATGTCTGATATTAAAATTGGGTCGCTGACTGTTGGAGGATTTAATTCACCCACTAAGAGACATAGGTAATATTTATCTGTCCAGACAGGGCTTAGATCTAATTTTCTTACAGGAAACATATTTGATCCCCTCTGAGGTCCTAGAATTGCAGATGCTTAATTGGGTTTTAGTAGCATCAGCCCCATTTTCCTCTAAAGCACAAGGGATAGTTATCCTAGCTAGACACTCATTGCCAGTGGTGATTACTAATACGGTGGTAGATCCTGAGGGTTGGTTTCTAATTGTCTCAGTTACATTGTATAATCAGCCCTACATAATGTGTAGTGCTGATGCTCCCAATGCATATTCTCGGTCTCATTTCCAGAGACTTTTATGGGAACTTACACCGCATTACTTCAGCTCTCTCATAGTGTGTGGAGACTTTAATTTAATTTCCCACCTTCAATTAGATAGATCGAATCTGGCTAAAACCCCTTCACAAATACCTAAACTGGGAATGTAGAACCGATTATAATTTTGGACCTTGCGTTTGTATATGGTACTCATTGAGAATCCTACAAGAGAAATCTCCATATAAAGCGTTGAGGTTTCCTTCCTACTTAATGAGATCTCTTAAATTTAAACAAAGGTTAATTGAGGTATCGGAGGATTATATGAGTCATAATCGAGAACATGCTGTGTCCAACCTCCACCCCCTTCTATTTTGGCAATCTGCCAAGCAGTTCTAAGAGGATTGGTCATCTCTTATATTGCAGCCACATGTAAGCAACATTCTACATCTTATGTATTGCTCACAAGGGAAGCTCTCTGATTATTACTCTACGTTTATCACTGATCCCTCTCCGGTCAACAAAGCACAATATCATAAATCAAAACTACACTTCGAGGAACTCTTACAAGATATGGGAGATAAGTATCTCTTTTTGGTTAATTACGGTTTTCACAAATTTGGCAGCAAAACGGGTTAATTACTAATATTTTGAATGGTACTCAATCGCCAATGGTAGGTCACCCTTTAAGGACTCCTGAGGGTATTCTGACATTGACTAATTCTCAAATTACATCCATAATGACTGATTTATACACATGCCTATATGCAGCCCCATCGGTGGGTGATGATCCCGATTTAAAACAATCTAATTCTGACTCCGCAGATTTATGATCCACCATACACATTCCACAGATTTCACAAGACATTTCGAAATCCTTGCTAGCTCCTATTGCACTTGAAGAGGTATCGAAAGTTATTGCGGTTCTCAAGCCGTCCAAGTCCCCAGGCCTAGATGGCTTTGGAGGGGAATTTTATAAAAATGCTTTCCCCATTTATCGCTGAAACTCTGGTCTCTATGTTCAACTATATTCTAACAGATTGTTCTTTACCACAGCATTTTAACTCTGCCATCATCAAAGTCCTGCTGAAATCCGGTAGAAATCTTACTAAACCTGAATCTTATATACCAATTTCATTATTGATCGCAGATTATAAATTACTGACTAAAATTTTTGCTGACAGACTGAAGCCCACTCTTCCAGATTAAATCCATATAAACCAAACAGGATTTATATCAGGTAGACATTCGGTTTTAAAAAGAAAAAATGGGGACTACCTCAACTGCTCACAGTTAACAAAGTCTATTAAGTGTCTCTAAACATTCAGAAGCGGGTAAGTACATGGAATGCTGGTCTTCTTAAGACTTCCTTCTCTTAATCAAATGAGTGGGAATCTTCTCTCAGACTTGATCCAATGTCCCTCAAAAAGAAGAAAAAAGGAGAGCGATATCGTGTAGTAGGTCCTAGATTCAAAGATGGCGGGTTGTTCTAGGATTTCATAATTTGACGAGATGTTTCGTACCGTACTCACGTCTAGAGAGAAGTATTTTCCACATATAAAGGTTTCTTTGTGGGTCCAAACTTCTCCTGGCTGAGTAAATAGGTAATCCGGACTTCTTCCAGTTTCTCCCCAAGTGGTATCCCAAAGCGAGAAATAAGGGAGAGAACGGCTGAATTAATAGACCACAATGCAGTCTATTCCATCAGTTAAAATTATAGACGGAGGAATCAACATGCTTACCGTACTTACACTAAACACGTGTATATAAAAGCACATAAAGGTATCTTTAACCGTGATTCATTAGCAAACAGGTCACTCGGTGTTTAAAATATTAATGGGTCAGCGTACCCCACTTACGGTCTTCCAAGTGTAGTCTATCCCGTAGCGGTTTCTTTCTCCACCTCCTGCTCAGAAGGTGGAACTCCACCCTTGGATACACCCGATCTCGGTATAATAAAATATGTATCAGGGATGGAGGTGTATTAAAAAGGAATTTATTAAACAGAAAAAATTCTTAAAATGAACACAACAATAGTGTCAAATCCTAATAGACCGTCCAGAAGACGTTTAACACAATCAAAAAGGATGAGATAGATCCGGATTACCTCACCTTAATAATGGTGATCTGGAAGGTCAATGAGTGATGTATAGCCCTCACACCAACGCGTTTCAACCAGAGGTCTTTGTCAAGGTGCGCAGGGAGGGCTACTAGGTATCTATTTATACCCTTAAACAGGATATCATCTCAATGTGGGAGGAGTCAGTGCATTTTCCATCTCTAAAAAAAGCAGACACACAGCCTATATATATTACGGTGTACAATAAAAGCATCTATAATCAAGTGACCAATACTGTTTAAAATACTAGGGACGTTTTTCTTATACTGATAAATAGTCTAATAGTAGCGCTGTGCGTTCCACCTGCCGATGGTGGAACGCACAACTTCCGCCGGAAGTGTACTCTCTTCCGGGAGGGGGCGCGCGATGTGCGTTCCACCCTGTCCTCGTGGAACGCACTGTCGCCGGTGTAGACATCACTAGGAGGTGACGGACCGCCAACAGCACACCTAGGAAGTGGCGCATAGGCGTGCGTTCCACACCGTCACTGTGGAACGCATAGCCGGAAATAGCGTCCTCCGGAGGTGTGCTTAGGCATGTCGAAGCTGTAATAGGGAGCTAAATATAGAGAATGATATCGTGTGTTCCACTGACTTCAGTGGAGCGCAATAAAGAGGGGAGATATCATCCAAAGAGTGGTATATCCCCAATTAAAATAACGGTGATTATTAAAATCAAGTAGATGTTCTATAGACTCCTAAAATTTAGTACAGTAAATTGTATACCATAACAAATTAAAAACTGAAGGAATTAAAACAAAAAAGTGTATGACTGCAATGGGGCATTATAGGGGGGGTGAAGGTTATCCAAAGAGTAAAAAAGGTGTATTCCCACTTGTAATCACAGTAATTACTGAACAATACATCAAATTGATGTTGTATAACCTCCTGAACGTTAAAAAATATCGAATTAAAATTTCATATTTCGACCTTGAAAATGTATGGGTAGAGATCTTAAATCAATCAACAACCTTATCCACAATAGAAGAATAAAAAACAAGGATGAAAAAAAATCACTTATTGCATATAGTAATAATAGTGGTTAGGAAAGACAGGAGGTAGGAAAAAGGAGGGGGGGGGGGTTTGAGGTGCTTTAGAATCGGGCCGTGGTCCCTACCTTCTTTTTATAAGAACCATTTGATTTCAAAATCAAGGTTCATACCTCTGGGTTGTAGAGTCCCCAAATTGAAGATGGCCCTCATCTCCGCCCTTGCCAATCTCTCCTCAGTATCAGAACTTCTCCAGTTATTTGGAGCTAATTGTATCCCGCAAAAAAAGGCAATTTCAGATGTTTTGCACATATGTTCTTTTTTAAAATGTGATGAAATTCTATGTAAAAAAAAGGCAATTTCAGATGTTTTGCACATTTTAAAAAAGAACATATGTGCAAAACATCTGAAATTGCCTTTTTTTTTTCTACAACCCAGAGGTATGAACCTTGATTTTGAAATCAAATGGTTCTTATAAAAAGAAGGTAGGGACCACGGCCCGATTCTAAAGCACCTCAACCCCCCCCCCCCTCCTTTTTCCTACCTCCTGTCTTTCCTAACCACTATTATTACTATATGCAATAAGTGATTTTTTCATCCTTGTTTTTTATTCTTCTATTGTGGATAAGGTTGTTGATTGATTTAAGATCTCTACCTATACATTTTCAAGGTCGAAATATGAAATTTTAATTCAATATTTTTTAACGTTCAGGAGGTTATACAACATCAATTTGATGTATTGTTCAGTAATTACTGTGATTATAAGTGGGAATACACCTTTTTTACTCTTTGGATAACCTTCACCCCCCCTATAATGCCCCATTGCAGTCATACACTTTTTTGTTTTAATTCCTTCAGTTTTTAATTTGTTATGGTATACAATTTACTGTACTAAATTTTAGGAGTCTATAGAACATCTACTTGATTTTAATAATCACCGTTATTTTAATTGGGGATATACCACTCTTTGGATGATATCTCCCCTCTTTATTGCGCTCCACTGAAGTCAGTGGAACACACAATATCATTCTCTATATTTAGCTCCCTATTACAGCTTCGACATGCCTAAGCACACCTCCGGAGGACGCTATTTCTGGCTATGCGTTCCACAGTGACGGGGTGGAACGCACGCCTATGCGCCACTTCCTAGGTGTGCTGTTGGCGGTCCGTCACCTCCTAGTGACGTCTACACCGGCGACAGTGCGTTCCACGAGGACAGGGTGGAACGCACATCGCGCGCCCCCTCCCGGAAGAGAGTACACTTCCGGCGGAAGTTGTGCGTTCCACCATCGGCAGGTGGAACGCACAGCGCTACTATTAGACTATTTATCAGTATAAGAAAAACGTCCCTAGTATTTTAAACAGTATTGGTCACTTGATTATAAATGCTTTTATTGTACATCGTAATATATATAGGCTGTGTGTCTGCTTTTTTTAGAGATGGAAAATGCACTGACTCCTCCCTCATTGAGATGATATCCTGTTTAAGGGTATAAATAGGTACCTAGTAGCCCTCCCTGCACACCTTGACAAAGACCTCTGGTCGAAACGCGTTGGTGTGAGGGCTATACATCACTCATTGACCTTCCAGATCACCATTATTAAGGTGAGGTAATCCGGATCTATCTCATCCTTTTTGATTGTGTTAAACATCTTCTGGACGGTCTATTAGGATTTGACACTATTGTTGTGTTCATTTTAAGAAATTTTTCTGTTTAATAAATTCCTTTTTAATACACCTCCATCCCTGATACATATTTTATTATACCGAGATCGGGTGTATCCAAGGGTGGAGTTCCACCTTCTGAGCAGGAGGTGGAGAAAGAAACCGCTACGGGATAGACTACACTTGGAAGACCGTAAGTGGGGTACGCTGACCCATTAATATTTTAAACACCGAGTGACCTGTTTGCTAATGAATCACGGTTAAAGATACCTTTATGTGCTTTTATATACACGTGTTTAGTGTAAGTATGGTAAGCTGGTTGATTCCTCCATCTATAATTTTAACTGATGGAATAGACTGCATTGTGGTCTATTAATTTGGCCGTTCTCTCCCTTATTTCTCGCTTTGGGATACCACTTGGGGAGAAACTGGAAGAAGTCCGGATTACCTATTTACTCAACCAGGAGAAGTTTGGACCCACAAAGAAACCTTTATATGTGGAAAATACTTCTCTCTAGACGTGAGTACGGTACGAAACATCTCGTCAAATTATGAAATCCTAGAACAACCCGCCATCTTTGAATCTAGGACCTACTACACGATATCGCTCTCCTTTTTTCTTCTTTTTGAGGGACATTGGATCAAGTCTGAGAGAAGATTCCCACTTATTTGATTAAGAGAAGGAAGTCTTAAGAAGACCAGCAATCCATGTACTTACCTGCTTCTGAATGTTTAGAGACAATTAATAGACTTTGTTAACTGTGCGCAGTTGAGGTAGTCCCCATTTTTTCTTTTTAGGTCCATTTTGTATGGTGTTGAGTGACACCTGGGTACTACGCAACTGCAGCCGTTCGAGCGCAGTGGTTCACTATTTCTGCTTTCTTTGTAATATTCGGTTTTAAATGTCAGTAGGATTTAAACAGCTATCGAATATCTCAAATCTCATACCTCTGACACCCCCTCTAGTGTATTGCTTTTGGTAGATGCAGAAAAAGCTTTTGATTTTGTTTTATGGTCCCATTTATTTTCTTTGATGGCAAAGTTTGGCTTTCCTGAAGCTTTTATTTCATATCTGTGGACTTTGTATACAAATCCTGTTTCTCAGGTATCCTATAATATATTCCCCCCCCCCCCTATTCCCATTCAGAAAGGTACGAGACAGGGGTATCCGTTATCACCCCTGTTATTCGCAATTGCGATCGAACCACTACCTATAGCACTGAGATCCTCTAATGCCCTTCAGGGTGTCAGGATTGCTGATATGGACTGGCCCTATTTGCAGATGTCATGCTGCTTATGGTCTCAGACCCGTCTAAGTTGGTTCCAAGTATTATGTCCACAATCTCATCCTTTGGAAAGACTTTGGGTTATAAAGTCAATTTCAGCAAATCTGAAGTTCTACCTATTACAGGTGATGTATCCACCTTCCAAGAATCTTCTATTCTAAATAAGTTCAAGATCAATTCTACACAAATTAAATACTTACGGATTACCTCCCTCATCTACCTCCACAATCTAGCATGCAAATTTTTCCCTTGTCATAGCAAAGGTCTCCACGTACTTAGAGAGCTGGAAAAATCTTCTAATTTCTTTACTTGGCAGAGCGGCTGCTCTGATAAGTTTGATTTTCCCCAAAATATTCTATCTAATGCAGATGATCCCAGTAGCCATATATAAGATGGATATTAAAAGGTTGAATTCTTTAATGTCTATTTTTCTCTGGAATGGGAAAAGACTGAGAATTTCACTTTCCAAGTTAATGATGCCAAGTACTCAGGGAAGTCTCGAAATACTGGATTGCCAGTACGGCAATCCTCGTACTTGCAAGAAGTTCATTTTCGTACTTTATATAGAGCTTATATCACCCCATCTCAGCGCAAACACATGGTCCCTTATGAAAATGGGGATTGTACAAAATGGCATATGGCTAATGCCTCGTATATGCACTGTTTCTGGGATTGCTCCAAGATCAGAGTTTTTGGGAATAAAATACTTGCTTTTCTAAATTCAATGTTACACCTACTCTTACATGTATTATACTATGATAGGACATCTTTACTACTTGATATGGACCAAAATGTGCAAAAGTTTTATGCTAAATGGGTGTATTATATTAATACCCTGGATGTTGAATCTCAGACAAATATATTCAACTTGTTTGAGTGCTGTGACTGATCAACGCATGAATTTCTCCTGTTCTCTATTTACCCCACTTCAGAGACCCAATGAGAAATACATATTATGGATATTTTGGTGAAACCTAGTTAGACATCACTTTAAAATGTTATCATGGTACAATAGACACTGATTGCCATATGATATTATTTATGTGATTACCACATTTTGTGGTAAACTACCTTATCTCTATACACAAATCGTCATGTTTATTCCTATGTGTTCTTCCCTCTGTTTGTCTGTCTACTGTCTCAATGTATTCACTCCCTTGTTACTTTGTGTCTTGTTCTAAGTTTGAATCATTGTCCAATTTTGTGTGATTTATACTCATACCAATGGTTATATGTATTAATCTGTACTTATGATTGGGAGTACTGCTCCACAGGTTATCAAGTGCAATTTGTCAACCCTGAAATGCTCTAGTATTGAGCAGGATCGGATGATAGCTCTCAATTCTACGGGACGCAAAGTAATACCTGGATATTGGGATGGACTTTGAATACAACACTATTTCCTATTACTGTGTGTACCTTCTTGGAGATCTAAATGCTTTACTATTGATTTTTTGTAGTAGGTACACATGAAGATACACATGACTAAAATTATATAAAACACTAAAATTGTATCCTCCTTAACAATTCTTAATTGGTTGCTAATATGTCCAATATAAAAAAGAAGAATCTACATTTGGACTACATATACCTATCCCAAAACAGTTCAGAAGACTTCTGAAAACTGCAAACTGATCCAATTTTTAATAGCAAAACCTAGATATACAAGTGCACTAGATCTATATATTTTAGAATACACAATACACAGTTAAATATGCAACATACTGTTTACTGTACTGTATTTATTGCTTACAAAATATACATACATACATATATTTTAACATATAAAGATATTTAGATTGACGCTATCTACCATGTTAAAAAGCAATCTATGTTGTCAAGCACACTATATAAATCAGTTAGCACATTAGAGGAATCATTATAAAAGTTGAAAATAATATGTTTATACTCAAAAAGAAAAAAACTATGTATTATGGGGGTCATTCCGAGTTGTTCGCTCGCAAGCTGCTTTTAGCAGCTTTGCACACGCTAAGCCGCCGCCTACTGGGAGTGAATCTTAGCTTATCAAAATTGCGAACGAAAGATTAGCAAAATAGCGAATAGACACCTCTTAGCAGTTTCTGAGTAGCTCCACACTTACTCGGCATCTGCGATCAGTTCAGTGCTTGTCGTTCCTGGTTTGACGTCACAAACACACCCAGCGTTCGCCAAGACACTCCTCCGTTTCTCCAGCCACTCCCACGTTTTTCCCAGAAACGGTAGCGTTTTTCACACACACCCATAAAACGGCCTGTTTCCGCCCAGAAACACCCACTTCCTGTCAATCACATTACGATCACCAGAACGAAGAAAAAACCTCGTAATGCCGTGAGTAAAATACCTATCTGCATAGCAAATTTACTTGGCGACTGCGGACATTGCGCATGCGCATTAGCGACTAATCGCTCCGTTGCGAGAAAAAAATACAGAGCGAACAACTCGGAATGACCCCCTATGAATCTATTCTCTGCTGGACATAACAAATGTCCTGGTAATGCTGAATGAAGTTTTTTTATTGATGACATCCTATAAAGCAATGCGATTGGTCCATACCAATTGAATCAACACCCCATTTAGGTGAGTTATTTTGTTTCTGTGCATGGTAAATACGGGCTGCTTAATTTCTACACTGCAATTTAGATTTCAGTTAGAACACATCCCACTCAAATCTAAATTTCTCTGCACATGTTATATCTGCCCCCCCCTCACCCCTGCAGTTCAACTTGGTTTTGCCCATTTGCTAACTTTTTTGATTTGCTAACAAACTTGAGTAAGGTCCACAGTCATCTTACAAACTTATACTAAAGCGGGTATCCATAGGTATAATGCAAGAATTTGTACGACTTCAAGCTGGAAGTTGCATGGCCCACTGTTTTTCTATCGAAAGGCTAAACCATCATCTATGCATCATCACTTGACCCATACCCATGCTGGGTACAAGAGCACAGTTAGAAACAGGTATCTCTGCTGAGAATAGCATGTAACGGAAACAAAACATCCACAACATTTTTGACAACTTTAGCATGACACTCCAACAAGACAGATCTCTTGTATACTTTCTCATTGACACCAGTCATTTGCTGCCCAGCAATGCCCATTTCATGCAAAGGAGAGATGTACTAAGCATTGGACAGTGATAAAGTGGAGAGGGATAAAGTACCAGCCAATCAGCTCTTAACAGCCATGTTACAGGCTGTATTTGAAAAATTATAGGAGCTAGCTGATTCATAGTTTATCTCTCTCTACTTTCTCACTCTCCAAGTGTTAGTACATCTGTCCCAAGAGAGATACAGCCAAGATCCATGCGATTGAGAATTGCCCAGGGACATACCAAAATGTGTAAATTATATTCTGTCATACTCAGTAAGCTAAAACTCACTATTTGTGCCTGCCTACGGAGCTGTGTCTGACTCAGATTCCATTATCTAAATGTACAGATTAAAGTTAATTGGTCATTGGTTGCTGTGGTTCACTGATCATTGGTTGCTGTGGTTCACTGATCATTTGGTTGCTGTGGTTCATTGATAATTGGTTGCTGTGGTTCATTGATCATTGGTTGCTGTGGTTCATTGGTTGTTGTGTTTCATTGGTCATTTTGTTGCTGTGGTTCATTGGTCATTAGTTGCTGTGTTTCATTTACATTTTTAACTAAATGTAGTAACATATAGTAATTATTGTTCTTTCCTTCTTTTAGGACCTACACTCTGGAAAACCCCAGAGTCAGTGGCGTAACTCCTGCCCTCACAGCCACTGTGGTGGCTTGGAGGTGCAGGGATGTGAGGGCACCGCTGCCACTGATTGCTGCTGTAAGTTTTTCTCCTGTGTGTCCCTCCTGGGTCTCCAGTGGCGCGGGCATATCTGTTAAATGAAGTGCCAGTTCATGAGCCAATCAGAACTTGCGGTTCGGCAGCTGCCGGTCCACGAGCTCTGATTGGCTCACAAACTGGCACTTCATTTGACAGACACACTGCTGGAGACACAGGACGGACACAGCCATGAGAGGTGCGGTCTGTGCCCTCCAGCTCCTTCCCGGACTCACAGTAACGGGGGAGGGTGTGTACCTGGCACTGGGGGGGGGGCATATTTGCACTGTTGGTATATGTGTAGCTGGCACTGGGGGGGCATATTTGGCACCGAGGCATATGTGTTTCTGGCACTATGGGGGGGATATTTTTATCTGGTACTGTGGGGGAATATCTGGCACTGGGGGCATATGTGGCACTGGGAGCACAGCCCTGGCAACAGGCATTATCCCCTTGTAACAAGCACAACCCCCAGATCATGAAATCCCTGGCAACAAGCATTACCCCCTAGCAACAAGCATGACACCCAGTGCATGAAACTTCTGGCAAGGAATATTACCCCCTGGCAATGAGCTTGACACCCAGCACATGATACCTCTGGCAACAAGCATAACACCTAGCACATGAAACCCTTGGCAATGAGCATGACACCCTGAGCATGAAAACCCCTGGCACCATGCATGGAACAAAGAGAATGAAACCCCTGGCAATGAGCATGACACCCTGAGCATGAAAACTCCTGGCATCGTGCATGGAACCAAGAGCATGAAACCCCTGGCAACGAGCAGGTAATTTAAAAGCAATTAGAAGCCTTACTGTAGGGCTTAATGTGTAATGGGCATTGCAGTGTGTGGCATATTGTTTCACAGACATTGCGGTGTGTGGCATAATGTATCACGGACATTGCGGTTTGTGTCATAATGTGTCACAGGCATTACGGTGTGTGGTATACTATATAACGGGCATTGTGATATGTGGTATAATATCTCAGGGGCATTGCAGTGTGTGGCATAATGTATAACGGGCATTGCAATGCATTGCATAATGTGTCAAAGGCATTATGGTGTGTGGCATAATGTGTCGGGGGCATTACGGTGTGTGGCATATCGTGTCATGGGCATTATTGTGTGTGGCATAATGTCTAAGGGCCATTGCAGTATGTGGCATAATGTATACTGGGCATTACTATAACGAGGAAAAATGACAAATAATGTAAGGGGCATGAATTAGGATTACTTTTTTTCCTGTGGTGGCCAACGTCCGGGCGTGCAGGTTGCAAAACTGGGGTATAAGGTAGTCTTTTCCTGCAATGTCACGCCCCTTTATGCAAATCCAGACCCATTTCAGTAATGCGGCACACGCCTTTGGCGCACGCAGATTCATCACTTTGCTAGTGGCAAGTATGGGGGGGGGGGGCTCCAGAGAATGTTTTGGCTTGAGGGAGAAAAATTTCTAGTTACGCCACTGCCCGGAGGACAAGTTCAAGTGCTATTCCAAGGGATACTGCATCCTCACATGGAGGGGATTGAGCTTGATAATACAAAACCCATAAGCCCTGACCAGATCACCTCACGCGTGAAAATAACAATATTTGGGAGTGTGATTTATTCTATTTGGAAACTATGGGGTCTATTTACTAAGCCTTGGATGGAGATAAAGTCGCTGGAGATAAAGTACCAACCAATCGTCTCCTAACTGCTATGTCTCACGCTGTGTTTGAAAAATGACAGTTAGGAGCCGATTGGCTAGTACTCTATCTCCAGCGACTTTATCTCCATCCAAGTTTTAGTAAATAGACCCCTGAGAGAACTATCAAAAATTTGGGAATCTTACAGACACACTAGGAGAATGAGCAAGTATGCTACTGTCTGACCAATTAGAACAGTGGTGGTCATTCCGAGTTGATCGCATAGCTGCCGTTGTTCGCAGCGCAGTGATCAGGCTAAAAATTGGCATTTCTACGCATGCGTACGGGCCGCAGTGCGCACGCGCAATGTACTTTCACAAAAAACTATGCAGTTTTACACAAGGGCGAGCGACTCTTTTCCGTTGCTCTGTTGATTGGTGAGTTATTTACAGGAATGGGGCGTTTCTGGGAGGTAACTGACCGTTTTCCGGGAGTGTAAAAAACGCAGGCGTGTCAGGTAAAAACGCAGGCGTGCCTGTAGAAACAGGGGAGTGGCTGGCTGAACGCAGGGCGTGTTTGTGACGTCAAAACAAGAATTAAACAGACTGAAGTGATCGCAAGGAGGAGTAGGTCTGCATGTACTCTGAAACTGCTTGAAAAAAAAAAATAACCCTCTTCTGCAATCCTTTCGTACGCATTTCTACTAAGCTAAGATACACTCCCAGAGGGCGGCGGCTTAGCATTTGTACTGCTGCTAAAAGCAGCTTGCGAGCGATCAACTCGGAATGAGGGCCAGTGATGGGGAACTTTTGGCACTCCAGCTGTTGTTGAACTACACATCCCAGCATGCCCTGCTACTGTTTTAGCATGGCCAAACAGCAAAACTTTAGTAGGGCATGTTGGGAAGTGTAGTTCAACAACAGCTGGAGTGCCAAAGGTTCCCCATCACTGATTTAGAGAATTGCTTCCACTACATGGAAAGCTGCTGCAGTGCTTTGAGAAAGAGACTATGGGGGTAATTCTGAGTTGATCGCAGCATCAAATTTGTTAGCAGTTGGGCAAAACCATGTGCACTGCAGGGGGGGACAGATATAACATGTGCAGAGAGAGTTAGATTTGGGTGTGGCGTGTTCAAACTGAAATCTAAATTGCAGTGTAAAAATAAAGCAACCAGTATTTACCCTGCACAGAAACAAAATAACCCACCCAAATCTAACTCTCTCTGCAAATGTTATATCTGCCCCCCCCCCCCCCCTGCAGTGCACATGGTTTTGCTCAAATGCTAACAAACCTGCTGCTGCGATCAACTCAGAATTACCCCCTATGACAGATATATTTAAGTTCTTATAAACCATTTACCATATCTTTGTTATTTTAGCTAAGGCATAGAAATGAAAGCAAATGTAACACCTCCAAAGTCAATCACTGCAGTGCAAACCATCACTTGCTTCATTATGTTCTCTAGCATTTTATACACACAATGCATGGCTTATGAAGTCACTTAAGTGTTTGCAATTAAGAAGCAGGTTGATGGAGCAGCAGATAACTGACTGATGGGGGAAAATGTGCCAAATAGTGGCTTTCCTGGCTCTCCTGTGGATCCGTCCAATACTGATGGGAATAAATGCATTACAGGTTCTCAAACCCTTCCAACATGTGCTGTAAAATACATTTAACTACTACGAATCTCTTACATTAGAGTTTTCTCTACATTGCATTTATGCCATTGTACTGCACACACTTCTTACATTTGGTTTCTTAGTGTGTATAATAAGAGATACCTTTTCTGCAGTAATGTTGAAAAACATAATACACTATATTTTGTGCTGAAGACTTCCTCCACTAAAATAAATTGATTCTGTTACAACGCTTTAAACTGAGATTGTCCCTGTGACCATAGCCTCTGTGCAATAACAAGCAGCAGAATATAAATATGTTGGGGGGGGGGGGAGATAATGCTACTTGATTCCACAGATGTGTGCTTTGACAAAGGCTTGAGCTCATAAAAAATACAGAGATTTTAAACTGTTCATTACAGTGAAATTGTGGAAAACACACCATGGAAACTGCAGGTAGTGGGGTCATGTGAAAGTAATAGAAAATGGCAGTTTTTCTTTGAGCCAAACCGCTTTCACAAAATTAAAAATATTTTTTTGGGCCAATGGAAATGAAACATTGCAGGGAAAAAAATAAACAAAGTTAATGTCTATGAAGTCAGTTTTTAAAATGACATCATAAAATAATACGTTAAACTATATCATAAAATAATCCATTAAACCCACACATCCACATTATTTAACACCTTATGTTTTTATATGATTTAAAAAAAAAGAACTAATCATTACTGTGTATTATGCCCAAGGGTGGGTGAGAGCTACTGAATCTCAGACTCCAGTATAGCTGCTTCTAGTCCAATTCCTTCCTGAAAGTCATTGCTGCGCATACGCAGGGGGGCCGATGGCGAAGCCTGACCAAGGTAATCGAAGCATGGCTAATACAGGGAGGTGTGGCCAGCCCCCTCCTTTAGAAGTATTTTAATAAAAGGTGTTCGTGCAGCTGCGCAGCAAGGCTGGGGGGGCTGAAGAGCAGCAAGGGGGATTTTTCACACCCCCAGATGTCACACAGGGAGAGAGGACACTGCTGAAGCTTTCCCCAGCCTTAATTATGGATGTAATGCACTGCTGTCTGTCTCCCAGTGAGATATTTTGTACATACTCCAGACCAGTGGTGGTCATATAGGTGTTTATTTTCTATATTCTGTATTTTTTACATCCCTTTTGTTGGGGATTGTTTTTAATAAAAGACTTTTATTTAGAGATATGCCTGTTCCTGGTTTCAATATTTTGGAATTATTTTTGTGATAACCACAGCTTCATTGGTTATAACAGATAGAGACCTCTAAAGAAACCCACATAAACTTCATAACAGCCATACTTACAATGAGTGGGGTACGCCCTTCATCCCTTAAGACTGCATGATACACTAATAGGTACCTTAATGTGCTTCATATCTGCTGTTATTCTAGTAAGTGTAGAACGCTAAACTTCTCTATTGGTGTTAATTCATGCTGGGTCATCTGTTCTATCACACACCGGTGGATAAAGAAACCTTTATATACTTTATACTATGCCAAAAAGCGTGAGTTGGGGTACGCCTATATCTCCAGTTGATTTCTTACTTTCACTCTTCACAGAAGCAGTGACATTGAATGTTTGTGTTTAAATTAAAACTGTTATACACATGTATCGACTTGTTTCTTTTACATCTCGTTTTAAATGGATAGGAGAACATACGGAAATAAAAGGGGAGGAGCCTTCCATTCTTCAATATCATCAATATATTCATCTTTACCTCTGACAAAAAGGATGTAATATTATTTATTACCATTCATTCATATATTATGCATTTAAGTATTGAATGTGAGCCCAACCATGAGTCCCACAAATTGAATTTTGTATGTCGAATTTGTAATGTGGTGAGGTTACCTGTGGTGAATCTGTCCTAGGCAGCTCTCTTTACACACCTTTCAGGGATTCATCTGACATTCTGCTGTACATCCCATAGATGTATAATTTATTGCATGCAAGGACAGAGCTTGCAGGAAAGCTCTGTCCCTGCGGATGCTCTCAGCAGCATTATCAAGGTATTTTTAGCAAAATGTGCATATGCCGCTGTCCGTCACCACCACCGCCGGAGATCTCCCCATTGCGACTACCCCTTGCCATGCCGAGACCCCCCACCAGTAATTATACTTACCTGTCCAGGAGCTGGTGACCACTGCTTCCAGGAGGCTGCCGGGGGCTAGATCCTGCTGCTGTTCTGTGCCCACAGTGCTGTAAAGTGAGCTACCACTTTGCAGCATCACCTTACTGCACAGGAATTACAGCACAGAAGCAGGAGCTCCCCATGCCTAGAAGCGCTCACCGGAGCACCAATCACCATCACCAATCATACTCATTGATTACCAATCATATTCTCCTACACTGGGTATAGGTGAGTATGATTTTTTTAAAATAAAAAAACAACCTATTTTTATTTTTAGGTGACCAGCTTGGGTGTCACACATAGCTGATCACACTGTCAGCTTCCTGCACGGTTTTCTTTGCGGGAGGGGGGTGGGGCAGAGAAAGCTGTGTAGAGGTACTCATATCGCAGTGCTGCCCTGGTATATTTGCAGCTGGCATAATTATTAAAGGGCACACTGCAGTATTTAAAAAATATATATTTTTAAATAAATTCGGCAAGATTGCATTTCCCACTGTAAGTATGTGGAATGTGATCTGATTGCTAAAAAATGTTAATTAAAGGGTTTGGAGCAGTTTTTCACAAACACTGCTCCAAAACCCCTTTAATACATTTGATTGAAACAAAAATAATGTGAAAAGGGTATGAAAACACCCCTTTTCACATTATTTTAGTAAAAAATAGCTTAATAAATCAGCCCCTAAATGTATCAGTTGTAAACAGACTCACTGTTGCAGATATTCTCTTCTCCCTGCTGATGAAGTGTTACAGCTACACTATGATATGGTTGCCTAAAGCCCTGTAAGTTTTAAATTAGTACAATAAAAAAACACTAATTTAAAAAAGAATAGACAGTCTTTTGTTATAATTATTCTTTTAAATGAAGGATATATATTTTGCACATTTCTCTAGTATGAAATATCTGCCTCGTTACCCCATCAAAGGTTTTTTTTTATTATTTAGTCATAAATCAAGGAGAAATATACTATAAAGCTTTGTTTACTGGTGATAAACTATGAACCATAAGCATCTGTTTCTGTGTTCAGCACAGATCCTTAGAGATCAGCCTTTATGGATGTCTTTGTGCTGTTCTATGAAAATGTGCCAAGCAGTCAATTTCTGAGTAAATTATAGTGGCTACTGTACATTGAATCTGGTGTATGCCCTATATCTATGCGGCATTTGCTTAATTCTCATTACCACATAAGAATGAATAAAAATACTGTAAAACAGTATATGGCAGTATCTTCAGAGAGTCATATTATATAGCAAACTTTGTAATTAGGAAACAAACTGCTAAAATTTGTACAACATAGATACATGGTGCCGAATGTAATGCAGGGCAAGATGTCCAGAGCTCCGAGATTCCAGCCGAACTTGTACATTTTTTTTAAAGCGGTAATTATTCACAAGGCAAAACCAGGCTCCCCTCTGGAAATTTCTATAGAATGTGTTGTCTCCTCCCATTCCCCCCGCCTTTGATGATGTTTGGGGGGGAGTTAGTAATGTGCCAGTAATTCTGGCAATTAAGAATAATTGCCAGCAACTCTTCCCCAGTTCTCTTCAGGCCCCTCCTGTCTCACCAGTCAGCTCCCCTCCTGTCTCTCCAGCCAGCTCCCTGCAGTCTTATCAGTCAGCTGCTATTTTGTCTCATTAGCCAGCCCCGCTTCTTGCTCACCAGCCAGTCCTTCTTATATCTCTCCAGCCATCCCCTTTCTGTCTCACCAGCTTGCCCCTTCTGTCTTTCCAGCCAGTCCCCTTCTGTATGTCCAGCCAGCCCACTTCTATCTCACCATCCAGCTTACTTCTGTCTCTCCTTTGAGCCCCACCTGTCTCACCAGCTAGCCCCCTTCTGTCTCACAGACAGCCTCCTTGGTCTCACCAGCCAGCCCCCTACTGTCACTCTATTGAACCACCTTCTGTCTCACCAGCCATCCCCCTTTTTATCTCACCAGCAAGACCCCTTCTGTCTCACCAGCCAGCACCCTCCTGCCTTACTAGCCAATCCCCTTCTGTCTCACCAGCAGGCCCCCCTTCTGTCTCACCAGAGTGCCCTTATGTCTTACCAGCCAGCCCCCCATTTCTCTCTACAGTACCAGACAATCAGCTCCTAACTAACATGTCACAGACTGGGTTTGAAAAATTAAAGTTAAGAGCTGGTTGGCTTAATTTTATCTCCGTTGACTTTATCTACATCCAAGGCTTAGTAAATAGACCCCTTAGGAACAAGAAAGCAGGTGCACAAGACAACCATTTGAATTAAAATAAATTTAATTATACATCATATCTGAGTATCTTGGCATAAAAATTGGCCAATATTATAAGCCTGCCCACCAATTATCAAGGTGACCTCATCAGGCAGGCCCCTAACATTATAGGGGTTCTCCTCTATTTAGGGTTTGATGTTGTTAAGTGGGATCATCAATTTGAAACACTGTTTAATTTTGGATTCTCAGAGACATTCATTTCTTTACTTAAGGCTCTATAGGACAGTTCTCATACATAGGGCCTGATGTAATATGGTGCGAGTTGTTAGTCAAATTCCAACTAGCACCAACTTGCACTTTGAGAGGGTGTGAATTGGTGCTGCAACTCTCATATGTAATGCGGTGCGGGATTTAAGTAAAAAACATTACCTGCATGTAAAATCTCGCAATAATACAGACCAGGAAGCATGTGAGTTTTCATACCAACCGGAATGCAAGTTTCACATTGCAATTTCACTCATTTGATAGGGCCTCATTCATTTGCACGCAAATGACCCAAGACTGCTACCTCACACACCGTATATAAACACTGAGCCACCATTTTGTGTTTGATATGTACTGAGGCATTTTTTAAAGAAGGAGCTGGTGAAAGTGTGAGTTTAGTGGGGGGTTTTCAGCATGTCTGCCAGGATCCTTGGAAAGCAGAGGAGGATGGAGGAGTAGGAGGTAGTTGTGGGTGAGGCAGTGAGTGAGGAGGCTGAGGAAGGTAGTGTGGAGGAGGAGATTGAGGTGATTTCTGGTGGTGAGGTGGAGGAGAATGCTTGTGTCCCTAGGCCTGCCAATACGCGCACTGGGCGCAATGTGCATTTCTCTAACCAAGAAAATTGCGCATTAGCATATGCGATTGTGAGAGTCTTTCACCATCCATTAGAAGAGCATGCACACCATGTGTAGATGTGATGTCTCAAATAGAAAAATGCGCTTCAACAATGTGAAGCGTGCGCTGAAGCAGAAAATGGCGGATGAGGTCAAACAGGTACTGGTGATGGGCGTGAAATCCCAGTCCACTTTACTTACTACGAATAGGATATGAAGGAGGTGATTACCCCAGAAGTCTTGCCAGGAGTCCACGTTGAGCTCAGGCACCATCTGGTGAGTAACCGACTATTACTGTAGCTGACCCTTTTATATGCTTTCCGTTTAAAAATGTAACATTTATATTTCTATATTTTTCAGCACGGCTTAGCAACTTCTGTGGAACAACACATCCCAGTATACCCTCACACGTCATGCAAATCAGTTATTTTATTATGGGAGCTGTTGTCCCAATAGTACATATATGCCTACTAATTATTGATGACAATATATTGTATATTGTGCCTTTCATTTATTTTATTTCTTATTATTTTTTTCTAAAAACAATGCTGCTCCAGCAGTCAGGTGAAAGGCATAGGAAAAAAGAGATTTCCACACCATCAAGATGATCTTGCTGTTTAGTCATAAAAAGGGAGACATCAAAAGGGACCCCTTGCTCTGTGTGTTGGATCCCATTGTCTGCTGGATCACCACTAATGGGACTTCCCATACAGCCCAACAGGATCGGTAACTATTCCAATTTATTGGACAATAGTCAGGGCCAAACCGAGCTTAATTATTTTGGTAAGCAAATATAAATTTTGGCGCCCCAAAAAAGGATAAACATTTGAAAGGGCAAAAATGGGCTTGTATAACAAGGAAGGGTCACACAATAGTACCCTCAAGGGTACAGGGTGATAGTTGGTGACCAGGGAGGCAGGGGGTGAGAGGAAGACAGTGGGTACACAGGAGGCAGGGTTGACAGGGAGACAGTGGGTGACTGAGGCAGGGTTGACAGGGAGATAGTAGGTGTTCGGGGAGGCAGGGGTGACTGCGAGATAGTGGGTACAGAGGATGCAGGGGTGACAGGGACATAGTGGGTGACCAAAGAGGCAGGGGTGACAGGAAGACAGTGGGTGACAAGGGAGACTGTGGGTGACTGAGGCAGGGTTGACAGGGAGATAGTGGGTGACCAGGGAGGCAGGGGTGACAGGAAAACAGTGGGTGACAAGGGAGACAGTGGTTGACTGAGGCAGGATTGACAGGGAGACAGTGGGTGACCGGGGAGGCAGGGTGACTGAGGCAGGGGTGAAAGGGAGGCAATGTAGCTAGCAGCCAACTTTAAGAGAACGACAACTGCTTGCATACCAGTAATATGTTACAAACAGATATATGGGGGAGGGTCCCACACAGATAGTGGGGAAGTATACCATATACTAGTTACTCAGCCAATCAGGAGAGCTGAGCCCTTTGATCTGCAGACAGTAACAGGTTAATGATAGCGCCCCAACACGGGAGCCACTTACTCGGTGCCAGGTGCAGTAGGGGAAACAGCAGGATGCTAATCCCGGGCAGCTCATCTTTCCCATGCCGACCTCCATCTGCTTCAGATGCCTGGGTGCAGACAGTGGATTCCGGAGCCCGACTCTGATGCCGGCACATCACCTGCTGGAAGCTCCACTGGACTGGTGAGGAGGGCTGCAGGCGGGTGTAAAAGCCTTTCCTGGGCAGGTCTGTCCCTCACTGCTTGCAGCAGCTAATGCCTGGCATCAAATGGCTCTCCCAGCCGCTGCCTGACTCCTTCCTCCTCCAAACCTCTCTCATGGACTGCTCTCTCTCGCCTCTTCCCCCTGCTACTCTAGGACAATAATCCCTGCTGCCTGATTTACTGCCAGTCTACGCTGGTACTGTCTGTCTCCCCACCGCCCTCTTCACTGTGGCGCCTTACTCGGCTGCCTACTGGGCGTAACGGTCGGGCCGGCTGACAATAGACTCCACAAAACATCTGGCTATATCATCCACTTTAATAAAGGACCTGAACTCTAAAGTTCTAAACGAACATATCAAAGCCATTTACCAGAGACTGGTGACATACAGCTCCTATGTAATGCTTTTACAATTATATATATATATATATATATATATACAATGCAATGAGAACACCTAGATGTTCAAACTGGACACGGCACTGCAGGACTTGAGCAACATATATATTTTTAATGTCCAAAAAACAATGCAGGTAATGCAGGTGTTCACAGGTAAGCATCACCTGATGAAGGGACCCGCTTTGGCCCGAAATGCTGCATCGTAACTATGCTTGTGTTGTATTTTACGGGTGTAGTATGGCTGACCGGCGGTCTCCTGACCGCCGGTCAGCTTACCGACGCTGGGATCCCGGCAGCAATAACGACGCCGGGATCCCGGCGGGGAGGGGCGAGTGCAGCAAGCCCCTTGTGGGCTCGCTGCGCTCGCCACGCTTCGGGCTCGGTGGCGACCTGCAGTCGCCATGGGTTCTATTCCCACTCTATGGGTGTCGTGGACACCCACGAGTGGAAATAGTCCCTGTTGGTCGGCATGCCGACCATCGGGAAAGTGAGCCGTCGGGCTCGTGGAGGTAGTCATGTGACTGTCGGTCAGCTGACCGGCGGTCACATGAATACCACCCGTATTTTACTTACACCGTGACCTGTATTAGTGGATATCGGACTCCTGCCATGGATGTTAACAGGTCGTTGTTGTTTTTTGGACATTAAAAATATATATGTTGCTCAAGTCCTGCAGTGCCGTGTCCAGTTTGAACATCTAGGTGTTCTCATTGCATTGAATTCATACTTTGGGACAAAGGCACGCTGGCTGCTGTACTTTATTAGGAGTGCCGGATCTTTTGGATTGTATATATATATATATATATATATATATATATATGACTATATATATATGACTATATATATATATATATATATATATATGTGTGTATATATATATATATATATACTGTATATATATATATATATATATATATATTACATTTGTGAATACTTTGAAGTGTTTTAAAGAGCTCCTTGAGTATGAGAAATTGTGTTTTTTTTAAATAAATTGTTATGAATTTTTTGCATACATACACACCTCTCTGCAGTAGTAGTTACTAAGTGCTGTTGTTTTACATGTATTAAACAAGGATGTCTAAGGACACATCTGTATGTGTGTTTTTGTGGTCTCCAAAATCTTTATTAGTATACAGTATCACACCATTTGGTACACTATTTTGCTTTGTATTTGCAACATATGTTTTAAACAATATGATGTTGCCTCATATATGTGGTTTTAAAAAGGACTTCAAAAGACATTTTTAATTACAAAGCAAAAAACCCCACAGTAAATACTTAAGATTTTTTCCCCTTCATATAACATCAAATCCAGCTGAAGATGTGTTGTTGCATAATTAGAATCTCAAAGTGTTGGGTCCCCTACTATATAATATATAATATATATATTATAATATATATAATATATACTATATAATATATATTACAATATACCCCTTTTTTCTTGCGCTGAAAGAGCAACACAACAGGAAGAGCCCCTGTTAGTGGGATCTTAAAGAATAGATACAAGCAAAAAAGTCCAGAGTGCGCTCAATTTTTTATGCTGTCTGAGGATGTCTCAATTCAGTTTCCTTCAGAAATCTTTCCAAAAGTCCTTAGCTCCTTTTGGATTCTTCACACTTGTAACCTGGAAGTATACCCTCTCACCAAGAAAACATTTCACCCAGAAAAGGATTTCTTAATAATAAAATATATTTTATTTCATTCCATTAGATTTCCAACCCCATAAAGTAGGACAACCGAAGCTTTTACCGTGCACACACCACACACTGGTTGGTATACAGAAATAACACCCTCAACTTTCGGTGTGAACTCTAGGGTGAATTTAAGACAGGTTGGTGGCATATGAAAAAGGATAAACCCTTATATACAAAAGCCCTCACTCGCTCACTCACTCACTCACTCACTCGCTCACTCACTCACTCATATGATGGGAAGATGAAATTTAACATAGGTATTCTTTAGGTGGGAAATAGGAAAAACTACATAATTATAATTTTAATAAACCTTCCCTAAGGGGATGAAAAGGGGTTGACATAATGACATCATTACTGATGCATGGCTTGAGTTGCATGAACGATAACGCCCAAATTGGAAATCGTATCAAAATTTGGATTGCACCTCCAGTGTGTAGAATTCAATAAACTATAAAAATGGTCCTGCCACTTTTTGCCATATCTGCTACGGGCGCTGCTCAGGTAACGCAAAAAAACATGGATTAATATTTACTTACATTAAGATATCTCAAATTTACATCTGTACAGATTAACAAAATTTTTAACACACATTTATATTAACAAGCGTGAAAATCAGAAACTCCTGTGTGAAGAATGGGTACAACAGCTAATTATATATATTATAATATATATGTCATCTCAGAAGGGGACCCAACAATTTGAGATTTTTAATTTTGGATAAGGGATACTCAACCTGTACAGGGAAGTTTTGCAAACTCTGCAATTAGGTAATGTTTCAAGTTTTTGATTAACAAAACACATGTTTTTTTTCCAAAAAACCCAAGATTAATGTGTAAAATAATCTCATATGTCATTTGCGATTTTAAGTAAGGTTTTCAGTGTGAGTTAGAAATTCTCATCACATTACATTGCCCAAGATCTATCTTTTCTTTTGGAAAACATCTGGATGTCAGTTATTGAATGCTAGTTTGTAGTAGAGATGAGCGGGTTCAGTTCTCAGAGAACTGAACCCGCCCCAAACGTCACCCCCGAGCCGGGATCCGGGCCCGGCTCGGGTTTTCCCGCCTGACTCGGAAACCAGAACGAGACAAAACGTCATCATCCTGCTGTCGGATTCTCACGGGGTTTGGATTCCATATAAGTCGCTACGCATCGCCGCTATTTTCACTCCGGCATTGGAGAGTGTAGAGAGAGGATGTATCTCTGTCCTCAGTGTCCTGCATCAGTTCAGTCTTAGTGTCTTGTGCTGCATCAGTCCAGTCACAGTGGTTGTGTCCTCTGCTGCCACATGTCCAGTGCTTCTGTATAAGTCCAGTCCAGTGGTGCTGTGTTGTGCTGCATCAGTCCAGTGGTGGTGTCTTGTGCTGCATCAGTCCAGTCACAGTGGTAGTGTCCTCTGCTGCCATATGGCCAGTGCTGCTGTATATGTCCAGTCCAGTGGTGCTGTGTTGTGCTGCATCTGTTCTGTGGTGGTGTATTGTGCTGCATCAGTCCAGTCACAGTGGTGGTGTCCTCTGCTGCCATATGTCCAGTGGTGTTGTATTGTGCTGCATCAGTCCAGTCACAGTGGTGGTGTCCTATGCTGCCATATGTCCAGTGCTGCTGTATAAATCCAGTCCATTGCAGTGGTGCTGTGTTGTCCTGCATCAGTCCAGTGGTGGTGTACCTGTGCTGCTGTATATGTCCAGTGGTACTGCCGTATATGTCCAGTGATACAGCCTTATAGATCCATTGATACTGCCATATATGTCCAGCGGTACTACCGTATAAACCCAGTGATCCTGCCGTATAATTCCAGTGATCCTGCCGTATAATTTCAGTGGTACTGGCGTATAAGTCCAGTCCAGTGATACTGCCATATATGTCCAGGGGTACTGCTGTATAAGTCCAGTGGTACTTCTGTATAAATCCAGTGGTACTGCCGTATAATTCCAGTGATCCTGATGTATAATTCCAGTGGTACTGTCGTATAATTTCAGTGGTACTGGCGTATAAATCCAGTGATCCTGCCGTATAATTGCACTGGTACTGGCGCATAAATCCTGTGATCCTGCTGTATAATTCCAATGATCCTGCCATATAATTCCAGTGGTACTTGCGTATAACTCCAGTCCAGTGATACTGACTTATATGTCCAGCGGTACTGCCGTATAAATCCAGTGATCCTGCCATATAATTCCAGTGATACTGCCATATATATCCAGTGGTACTGCCATATAATTCCAGTGATACTGTCGTATAATTCCAGTGGTACTGACGTATAAGTCCAGTCCAGTGATACTGCCGTATATGTCCAGCGGTACTGCCGTATAAATCCAGTGATCCTGCCATATAATTCCAGTGATACTGCCATATATATCCATTGGTACTGCCATATAATTCCAGTGATACTGTCGTATAATTCCAGTGGTACTGACGTATAAGTCCAGTCCAGTGATACTGCCGTATATGTCCAGCGGTACTGCTGTATAAATCCAGTGATCCTGCCGTATAATTCCAGTGATCCTGCCGTATAATTCCAGTGGTACTGGCGTATAAGTCCAGTGATCCTGACGTATAGTTCCAGTGGTACTGGCATATAAATCCGGTGATCCTGCTGTATCATTCCAGTGGTACAGGCGTATAAATCCAGTGATCCTGCCATATAATTTCAGTGATCCTGCCGTATAATTCCAGTGGTACTGCCGTATAATTCCAGTGGTACTGGCATATAAATCTAGTGATTCTGCCATATAATTCCAGTGATCCTGCCGTATAATTACAGTCGTAACCGTATAATTCCAGTGGTACTGGCATATAAATTTCTTGAACCATTATAAACCAGTAGACTTGTGTCCATGACCAGTCCCAATTTAAACGTATTTATAGATGTCCAAAGATTCTTACATGGACAAAGATGTAAATAAATGTCCCGGACCAATGAATGGCTCCCTGTATAGAAGAATAAATGTGGATGTATACCTTATTAAGTGTACTGGCCTTTTAGATATAGTGGAGATATGTGCCGAAGTAGAGCTTGACACTTTGCTGGATATGATTTAATGATCCTCCTCATCCATGTAGTGCAGTCACAGCCCCTCGTGATTGGTACATAAAATATCTCACCGCTAGCATTTTTGTGCCTACCATCCTTTGAACTCCAAACGGTGCACTTGTAGCCGTGGAATGCAGGGAGATGCTGCCCGACCCTATAGCACAAGGGCTGAGGCAGCGATGTAGAAGACGGTGAATACCGGACTGGGGCAGCGCAGCTGAACGCATCACGGGCGGTCTGCAGATGATTCGTCCCTGACTGGGACAGAGCGGCCGGCAACAAATAAGGTGATCTGCAAGGAGGTGGATCCCAAAGCTGGGATGAAGCAGCTGTCCGCGGCACAGGTAATCACCACAGTGGCAATGCCGGTATTGAAAGCTCGTAACAAGGTGGGTGAAGTGGCTATCACCTTTACGCGTTTCTCCGATGTAGCTTGCTGTCGGTTTCCTCAGAATTTTTTGTATTATAACAAATTTTGATCTATTTACCAATTGGACTTTTTAATCATAATAAATTGTTTTATATTATATTATTTTCGCGCTCTCTTATATAGTCAAGTTTATATATTCATTTTATTTATCTTTTCAGTTGTTTCAGATCACTGTGTGACAGCTGCAAAAATAAGTTAAATATATAATATTATATTCTATATCTATAGCGCCTGTACTGAATTTTCCTAATTGGCTTATTTGGTATATGTTTATTTGTACTGGCATATAAATCTAGTGATCTTGCCATATAATTCCAGTGATCCTGCCGTATAATTCCAGTGGTACTGGCATATAAATCCAGTGAACGTGCTGTATAATTCCAGTGTTAGCCATATAATTCCAGTGGTACTGTCATATAAATTCAGTCCAGTGATACTGCTGTATATGTCCAGTTGTACTGGCGTATAAGTCCAGTGGTACTGCCGTATAATTCCAGTGATCCTGCCATATAATTCCAGTGGTACTGGTGTATAAATCCAGTCCAATGATACTACCGTATATGTCCAGCGGTATTGCTGTATAAATCCAGTGATCCTGCTGTATATTTCCAGTGATCCTGCTATATAATTCCAGTGATACTGCCGTATATGTCCAGTGGTACTGCCATATAATTCAGTGATACTGCCATATATGTCCAGTGGTACTGCCATATAATTCCAGTGATACTGCCGTATACATATATAGACACATAAAAAGAACTAGAAAGGCGGTTATTGAGTT
The DNA here is from genome assembly GCF_028390025.1 of Pseudophryne corroboree. Classification (NCBI taxonomy): domain Eukaryota; kingdom Metazoa; phylum Chordata; class Amphibia; order Anura; family Myobatrachidae; genus Pseudophryne; species Pseudophryne corroboree. Next base: position 563,819,546 of record NC_086445.1, read on the forward strand.
GGGGGCACAAATCCTATTTGTTGAATTGATTATAATAGTAAAACATAGCTTTTATTGCTTATATTAATATAAGGAGGGTCCTTACAGTAGGACACATACAGCAAAATATAGAGGTTAAAAACATGACATTTACAAACATATAAGTGATAGAGAATGAAAAGGTTGTGTAAGAAAGATTCTTAAAAAGTGGGGTCACCACAATAACTCCTGCAACTGTATAATTATTTGTTTCTGTGTAGAGTTCGAGCCACTTAAGATTCTTAGATGAGTAGTACTTATGCATACCTAAATGTACTAATGAGATATTGAAATATTCAATATGATCACAGTTAGTCAGATATTATACTTGAACTGTATTACATCCTTATAGGTATACATATATGTGTGTGTGTGTGTGTGTGTGTGTGTGTGTGTGTGTGTGTGTGTCACACTCTGCTGACACTGATGTTTGGTGCTGCCCAGAGCCGGCCCTAACCAATATGATGCCATAGGCGAGATTTTGGCTGGTGCCCCCTAGCACCACCGCTAGTTCCGCCTCTGACCCTGCACCACTTTCCCAGCACCATCACCCCCCACCCATAGCAGTCAGTTTTGTTTCCTACCCCCTATAATTTAAATAAGAACAGTGTGCACATTCGGCGCACAGTCCAAAAAGGTATGTGTTTTTGCTGGCAAGGGGCATGGACACACAATAGTACCCCCAATTCAACTTATGCCTCACAGTAGTGCAACTTTATTCACAATTTATAATGCGATAGTGTCCCCTATTCACATTACATCACACAGTAGTACCACTTTACCTTATATACGTTACTTCTCACAGTAGTGCCCCTCATTCACATAACATCACACTGAATTGCTCCTTATTCACATTACACCACACCATATTGCTCTTTATTCTCATTACACCACACCATATTGCTCCTTTTTCACATTACACCACACCATGTTGCTCTTTATTCACATTAGACCACACAGTAGTGCCCTTTCTATACGTTACTCCACACAGTAGAGCACCTTATACACATAATGCCACACATTGGTAATGCATTTATACACATAATATCACACAGTAATGTGCTTACACATATAACACACTTTATAAATGTCCTTATAAACATAATGCACCTTACACATTATGCCAACCCTTATTAATGCCCTTATACACATAATGACACACATAATGTCCCTTACACATACAGTATGCCACACATTATTAGTACCCTTATACACATAATGACACACATAGTGCCCCTTACACATATGTTACACATTATTAATTCCCTTATACACATAATGACACTCATAGTTCCTGGCGTGAGTCATCTGGCAGCTCTGCTAACGTCGGGTGCCTATTTTTTATGAAAATGCATCTTATTTGCATTGATATGTGGCTAGCATGCACAAGCAGCTTCTGCTGATTAAAATGATATGTGGCATGCCTATATACTGTGTGCGACTGTGACTGTATCTGCATACGAAATGCTACACACAGAATATAGGTACAGTATGCTGCATATCATTTTAATCAGCAGAAGCTGCTTGTGCCCCTAGGCATACCAGATGCCCTAGGCAATTGCCTAGTTTGCCTATGCCTAGGGCCGGCTCTGGTGCCACCTCTAAAACATGAATGCGGTTAATTGTATAGAATACCTCAATTATGACCTCTTTCACACACAATGAAAATATAGGGGTGAATTACTCTTATATAGATAACATTGACTGTATTATCACTGATAGTTGGAAAATAAAGAAAATATACCACTAGTACCCTATATTTAAATAAACTGTGCGTCCCCCATGTACTGAATCTGAATCGGTTTGAAAAATGCTTAAAATATGAATTCTTACACAAAAGTGTCAATATAGGGGTGTTGGGCGCTCACAGAGGTACTGGGATCTGTGGTAACATAGAGGTAAGGTATGAAGAAGGAAATATATCAGCTGATTGCTATATATATGGGTGTTATGCGTCACCCCTTTTATAATAAATCCAAAGTAATCAGAATTGAGCCCCGTGTATTGACAGGGTTAACAGGGATATATGATTAAATGCCACAATTAATGTTATTTGTAAATAGAGACAGGGAATGTTTCCACTTGTCCTGTTGATAATACCCTGTTGCAAAGCGGATTAATGAGGCCATAACAACTATGCTGGTGTTAGACATGCGTCCGGTATCCGCCATTAGTGCAGTGGGACTGCAGTGCCACTTCTAGATGGGCCAGGTGTTTGTGCCACACACTTTGTGTTGCTTAGCTTAGTCATACAGCTACCTCATTTCACCTCTTTTACTTCCTTGCATGATGTGCTGTTTGGGGCCTAGTTTTTTTTAAGTGCCATCCTGTCTGCCACTGCAGTGCCACTCCTAGATGGGCTAGGTGTTTATGCCGCACACTTGTGTTACTTAGTTTAGTCATCCAGCTACCTCACTGCACTTCTTTTACCTCTTTGCATGATGTGCATTTTGGGGACTATTATTTTTAAGTGCCATCCTGTCTGCTATTGCAGTGCCACTCCTAGATGGGCCACATGTTTGTGCTGCAATATTGTGAGGTGTGAGGTGTTCAGAAAAGACTGGAAATGAGTAGAATAGAATGTTATTGAGGTTAGTCATACCATAGGATCAAAATTACCCCCAAATTCTGTGATTTTAGCTGTTTTTATGTTTAAAATAAATAAATAATCCAGATCCAAAACCAAAACACAAAAGGGTGGTTTTGGCAAAAACAATCCAAATCCAAAACATGAGCATGGAACCAGAAACAAAACACAAAACACGAAAAGTGCCCGCCGCACATCTCTAGTTTGAAGTAAGGCTGAAAAATGCAAGTTTACTCACATTCGCATCTTATTACTTTTGCGAGACCAAAGCACATGCCATTACATCACCCCCATAGGCTACGAGTAACGGATACATATTTTCCCATTTTGTGCTTTTAAATGTTACGCAGCAAAGGTGTCCACTGACTCCATTGCTGTTTGCTTTAGCCTTGGAGCCACTTGCTGTTGCCCTGCATTGCTATATAGATATTATTGGGACATGTACTAAGCAGTGATAAAAGTGGATTAGTGAGCCAGTGGAGAAGTGGCCCATGGCAGCCAACCAGCTGCTCTGTATACATTTATAGAATGCAAATTCTAAATGTTAAGGCAATGCTAATTCGTTGCCATGGGCAACTTCTCCACTGGCTCACTTCTCCACTTTTATCACCGCTTAGAACATTTCCCCCTTAGTTTCATATGGTTGTGCGAGCTACATTGACACCTAAGGGTACATTTTCTAAGAATCACATTTCACCCTTGTTTCACCGAGATCAAACACGGGTAATATTGATGAGATGGTGCATTATCTTAACTAAAACACAGGAATTTACTAATTTCCATGTTTTAGTTAATCGTGTTTTTGGATGGTGTAGGTTTTCGCAGCCAAACACTCACATACATGAAGCCTGCACAGATCAGTGAAAATGTGTTGAAAAATGTGTTAATAAAAACTAGAATAAAACTGTGTTGGGTCCCCTCTCTAACAAGCAAAACCACGCCACGGGCTCTTTGAGCAGGTCCTGGTTCTAATGATACAGGGAAAAAAATGTGTGAGCGGGACTATAGGTACCAGCAGGCTATTAATGACCTGCATGCTGGTACTTGTCATTCTCCATGTACCAACATGCGTGGGGAGGCTTGCTGGGACCTGTAGTTCCTATTGTTATAGACATATTTTTTCACATCTAAACTGATGGTCTATAAACTCAGCACCCACCACCCAGCGGTGCCATGGATAGCCCAGGATTTAGCCCTGGCATTGGGTGTAAGGAGGCGGTACCCCTTTATTTGGGCATCCTCACACCCCTAGGAAACCCCGGCCAGAGCTGACCAACATGTTTAATGTTACAACCAGGCTTCAAAAATACAGAGGACCCCTGCATCTTGTTCCCCCTGTATTTGTAGAACCAGGACTGATCCAAGTACATGGTGCTGGTTCTAAAAATACAGGGGTACCTCACGCATTTTCCTCCTGAATTTTTAGAACCAGGACCTGCTCAGAGAACCCAGGGCTGGTTATGATTGTGAGTGGGGGCCCCATGCATTTTCTTTCTATTTTTTAACCATTTCAACACATTTACACAGAGAAGCACTGCATAGATATAACTGATTTGGGCAGGCTTAGCTATACATTCTGTTGATGGGGATGTCTACAGTATTTGAAAAGTGCATTTTGATCTGAGTTTTATCAATTCACAGCTGTGTTTACAGAAATGATTCTGGGTAAATTCTTACAGTATGTTTCAGTGCTGTCTACGGAAATTACATCTGAGTTTGGCCAGTGGTGCACAGTATTTGATCATATGTCCATACCCACCAGTGTTTTGTATTTCTATTTCAACAAACACTCCTATGTTTGTTCTTTAGTAAATTTACGTGAATTAAAAAATGGACAACATACGGAGCTAAGTAAATTTACCCCAATATGTTTTTGCAGACAACATCTTGTTATACAGTATGTATGTGATATTCCCAGATCTGTCCCCAAAATATATGTATCAATGTTCATAAGTTGGGTGGGCCTTCTGTCCTTCCACAAAGTGTCACGGACAATACTATTTTGTGCCACTTTTCCGCAAGTGCTGTGTGGCAGTGTTTCATACAGATATAGCCACGCTCATCATGGCTACATCTAGGCAAGATGGGAATGCACCTTGTTTGCTGCAACTGCATGAACGCCTGGTGTGCACATGCATCTTAGTCACACCCAGTGTGTGCGTGCATTTTAGACATACCTGCACCCATTAAGAATGTATTGAGTGGCAACTGCCGCAGCTTGGTAGGGTGTGGGTGCGACTAGGTGCATCAGACGTGCACGTATTGCCACGATGTGCATGACTACATATGTAGATGTGCTCTAAACTGCCATGTGCTTATTCTGCTTCCCTGTTGCTTAGTAACCAGCCAGCTCCCTGTAGCTGTTTGCCTAAGCTAGATGAAAAAAATGTTGTGAGCTGAGGAGGCCAATATTGACTGGAAATGACTGGAAAATAATGTTATTGAGGTCAATACTACTATAGGAACAAAAAAAATCCAAATTATGTGATTTTAACTGTTTTATAACGGAAAAAAAATGCGGATTCATAACCAAACCATGTGAGGTCGGTTTTGGCAAAACCAAAACACAAAACTAATACAGATCCAAAACCAAAACACAGGGGTTGGTGCACATCTCTAAAGAAAAAGTTTTGGATATATGGCTATTCCTTCTCATATCCTTACTAGGTAGAGTGGCACTGCTGAAATCATTTTCCTAAATTGGCGTATCCCATCCAAATGCTCCTTAATAGAATTTGTTGTTCTAATTCCATGCATATCACAAAGTTAGTTTCTCAGTTTATATGGTAGGGAAAAACATGCATTGCTAGGACCAAGTTATTTGTGAGAAAAAAGTATGATAGTTTAGGGATCCATAATGTTCATGCATTTTCTGATACAGTTTTAGATATGTAAAATTGCACTTGTCTGTTTGTAGTCACTGTGCATGTGGATTTGGACTCAATTCTACCTAGCACCTTATTTTGTCTTAAAATGGCCTTGAAAGAATTATATTTTTTTCCCATCTTTATTGTTAGTTGCGTATTATTATTTAAATTTATACTGTCAATTTTAAACAGTGCCAATGTGTATAGACAACTGAGTAAAAAGATAAGTGTTAGTTACCATTACTGTTTTAAAACTATTTAAAATAGTAATATAAAGAACTAAAATATTGGTTGTTGTTAAGCAAAAAAAAAATGAAATCTAGTAATTTTATAAAGCATTTTATCTCTTCTTCGTACATTATCCTATCTTTAAAGGCTTCTGCTAGGTTAATCACACCTTATTTTGCCAAAAATTCCAGTCCACTGGAGCATGTTTCAAAAGTGCTTTGATTTGAATGAGGATTGATATAGACCCTGAAAGGAAAGCATCAGCAAAATGAAACATTTATAACCAAGTACTAGGCTGAATGCTAAATTCTAAAAGTCACCTGAAAAAGTGGTTGAACTAAGCAGAACCCTAGAGAACACATTTCTTATACAAACCTAGGCCGACTAGAACACACATACAATGGATACTTGTACTTTTTCATGTCTACTGCTCACAATTTATTAAAATATTTTGTTAATTAGTTATTGCACAAATTATTCAGTGCTGTACTTCACAGGACACCAGAGAAATGGCTTCATACAGTAGTATTGTTTTTCTTTAATATTTTATCAGTCAGCTGCTAGTCAGAGTTGTCTCAACATAATATAGGGCCTAAGGCAAAAACCAACATATGAGGTCCAAACACTTCATGAAAATTATACAAGTTACATTTTCTTATGTGTGTGTGTGTGTGTGTGTGTGTGTGCGCGCGCGCGCACACGCAAGGTGGGAGTGTACATTAAATAACTGCATGCATTGAGAAATACATAGCTAAATCCATTTTTGTGTTTATTTTCCTCTACATGCATATTGTACAACATGTCAGTTGAGAATTAAGAAGAAATTGGACTATGACCTGAATTCATCTAAACCACACTAACTTAATGCAAAACAAGAACCACACCTGGTTTGGCAATTTTACCTAATTTGATTCTATGCTTACCATACAAGATTCACTGGAACTGACTAGATATCATGTAAACCCTTGGCATAATTCATATCAAATGCAGTAGTGTAGGAATAAAACCAGAATGTCAAACACAGTATTAGGATGGTAAATGTACTTACTGTACTGTAAATATGCTATAAAAAAAAAGAATGTGCATACAATGTGTACATATTATGGGATGCAGTCAATTTACCTACAATCCCACTGGTCAAAATACAGACAACCATTGACCGATGGTCAAAATACCGATAAGGTCAAAATACCGTCACGGTCAAAACACAGACATTAAAAAATGTCGACATGGTCAAAATACCGACATTTAAATGTCGACAGGTCAAAAAATCAACATGAGTTTTTCATGATTTTTTCATTGAAACTGACATGTTCATACTTTACCATCCCAGTGGACGTGGAAAGGGAATATAATAGTGTGCCTGAAACATGGTGAGCGTAGCGAGCGCAGTGGGGGGATGCGAAACACTTATGCAGTGTCCATGTTGATCTACAGTATGTCGACATAAACACAATTTATAAAAAACCTTGTGTCTACTTTTTGACCTGTCAACATTTTAAATGTCGGTATTTTGACCTTGTTGGTATTTTGACCATCGGTCATTTGTTGTCGGTATTTTGACCATCGGGAATTTGATTGCAGGTACATCATACTGATTCCCCTATTATTAATAGATTTTATTAGTGTAATCTATAATGACTGGGATAAAACTGAGTACAAGCCTCCAAACATTAATAACTTAGTATATTCATGATGACAGACACCATACAAATTAAAATATTTAATTCATAGTATCAGATACAGAAAAAACTTTGAAGGCATACAAATAGACATAAATGGTTAAAACAATAATAAATAACATAAATAGTTCTCCCTTATAAATCACTTCAATGCGTTTCATGGATAAGTTTTATTTTCTCCAACAGTAGTTCAGTAAATAGGGCTAATGGATTAATAGTAAGTAGGCAGTGTGGGAGTGTCAGGTAATTGGTGATTCAAGTATGGTGGACAGTGTATCACTGCATACAATACAATACTTTTAATAACTTTGTGTATTAAACAAAGTTTGTGTACATAGAGCCATCAAAAAACAAAGGTTTCACTATCTCAGTCTTATTCAAAAAAATTCCGTATTTCGGAATATTCCATATTTCGGAACATTTGGATATGGGATACTCAACCTGTATGTGTATATATATATATATATATATATTGGTGATGTGCAACGAACATTTTTCGGGTTTTGGTTTTGGATTCGGTTCCGCGACCGTGTTTTGGATTCGGACGCATTTTGGCAAAACCTCCCTGAAATTTTTTGTCGGATTCGGGTGTGTTTTGGATTCGGGTTTTTTTATTACAAAAAAACCCTCAAAATCAGCTTAAATAATAGAATTTGGGGGTCATTTTGATCCCATAGTATTTTCTCTGACGTCCTAAGTGGATGCTGGGGACTCCGTCAGGACCATGGGGATAGCGGCTCCGCAGGAGACAGGGCACAAAACTAAAGCTTTAGGATCAGGTGGTGTGTACTGGCTCCTCCCCCTATGACCCTCCTCCAAGCCTCAGTTAGGTTTTTGTGCCCGTCCGAGCAGGGTGCAATCTAGGTGGCTCTCTTAAGGAGCTGCTTAGAAAAAGTTTTTAGGTTTTTTATTTTCAGTGAGTCCTGCTGGCAACAGGCTCACTGCATCGAGGGACTTAGGGGAGAGAAGTTCAACTCACCTGCGTGCAGGATGGATTGGCTTCTTAGGCTACTGGACACCATTAGCTCCAGAGGGAGTCGGAACACAGGTCTCACCCTGGGGTTCGTCCCGGAGCCGCACCGCCGACCCCCCTTGCAGATGCTGAAGATTGAAGGTCCAGAAACCGGCGGCAGGAGGCTCTTCAGTCTTCTTGAAGGTAGCGCACAGCACTGCAGCTGTGCGCCATTGTTTGTCACACACTTCTCACCAACGGTCACGGAGGGTGCAGGGCGCTGCTGGGGGCGCCCTGGGCAGCAATGTAAATACCTTTTATGGCTAAAAAATACATCACATATAGCTCTTGAGGCTATATGGATGTATTTAACCCCTGCCAGATATTACAAACTACGGGAGAAAAGCCCGCCGGAATTGGGGGCGGGGCTTATTCTCCTCAGCACACAGCGCCATTTTCCTGCTCAGCTCCGCTGTGAGGAAGGCTCCCAGGACTCTCCCCTGCACTGCACTACAGAAACAGGGTAAAACAGAGAGGGGGGGCACTTTTTTTGGCGATATTTTATATATTTAAGCTGCTATAAGGATACAACACTTATATAAGGTTGTTCCCATATATATTATAGCGCTTGGGTGTGTGCTGGCAAACTCTCCCTCTGTCTCCCCAAAGGGCTAGTGGGGTCCTGTCTTAGATAAGAGCATTCCCTGTGTGTCGGTACGTGTGTGTCGACATGTATGAGGACGATGTTGGTGTGGAGGCAGAGCAATTGCCGGTAATGGTGATGTCACCCCCCAGGGAGTCGACACCGGAATGGATGGCTTTGTTTATGGAATTACGTGATAATGTCAGCACATTACAAAAATCAGTTGACGACATGAGACGGCCGGAAAACCAGTTGGTACCTGCCCAGGCGTCTCAGACACCGTCAGGGGCTGTAAAACGCCCTTTACCTCAGTCGGTCGACACAGACCCAGACACGGACACTGAATCTAGTGTCGACGGTGAAGAAACAAACGTATTTTCAAGTAGAGCCACACGTTATATGATCACGGCAATGAAGGAGGCTTTGCATATCTCTGATACTGCAAGTACCACAAAAAGGGGTATTATGTGGGGGGTGAAAAAACTACCTGTAGTTTTTCCTGAATCAGAGGAATTGAATGATGTATGTGATGAAGCGTGGGTTAACCCAGATAGAAAAGTGCTAATTTCAAAAAAGTTATGGACATTATACCCTTTCCCGCCAGAGGTTAGGGCACGCTGGGAAACACCCCCTAGGGTGGATAAGGCGCTCACACGCTTATCAAAACAAGTGGCGTTACCGTCTCCTGATACGGCCGCCCTCAAGGATCCAGCTGATAGGAGGCTGGAAACTACCCTAAAGAGTATATACACACATACTGGTGTTATACTGCGACCAGCCATCGCCTCAGCCTGGATGTGCAGTGCTGGGGTGGTCTGGTCGGATTCCCTGACTGAAAATATTGATACCCTGGATAGGGACAGTATTTTATTGACTATAGAGCAATTAAAGGATGCTTTTCTTTATATGCGAGATGCTCAGAGGGATATTTGCACTCTGGCATCGAGAGTAAGTGCGATGTCCATATCTGCCAGAAGAAGTTTATGGACGCGACAGTGGTCAGGTGATGCGGATTCCAAACGACATATGGAAGTATTGCCGTATAAAGGGGAGGAATTATTTGGCGTAGGTCTATCGGATCTGGTGGCCACGGCAACTGCCGGAAAATCCACCTTTTTACCTCAGACCCCCTCCCAACAGAAAAAGACACCGTCTTTTCAGCCGCAGTCCTTTCGGTCCTATAAGAACAAGAGGGCAAAAGGACAGTCATATCTGCCCCGGGGCAGAGGAAGGGGTAAGAGAGGGCAGCAAGCAGCCCCTGCCCAGGAACAGAAGCCCTCCCAGGGTTCTGCAAAGCCCTCAGCATGACGCTGGGGCTGTACAAGCGGACTCAGGAGCGGTGGGGGGTCGACTCAGGAATTTCAGCGCACAGTGGGCTGCAGGTAGTATCTCAGGGTTACAGGTTGGAATTCGAGAAGTCTCCCCCTCGCCGGTTCCTAAAGTCTGCTTTGCCAACGTCTCCCTCAGACAGGGCGACGGTATTGGAAGCCATTCACAAGCTGTTTTCTCAGCAGGTGATAGTCAAGGTACCCCTCCTACAACAGGGAAAGGGGTATTACTCCACGCTATTTGTGGTACCGAAGCCGGACGGCTCGGTAAGACCTATTCTAAATCTGAAATCTTTGAACCTGTACATACAAAAATTCAAGTTCAAGATGGAATTACTCAGAGCAGTGATAGCGAATCTGGAAGAAGGGGACTTTATGGTGTCCCTGGACATAAAGGAGGCTTACCTGCATGTCCCAATTTGCCCTTCACATCAAGAGTACCTCAGGTTCGTGGTGCAAAACTGTCATTATCAGTTTCAGACGCTGCCGTTTGGATTGTCCACGGCACCTTGGGTCTTTACCAAGGTAATGGCCGAAATGATGATTCTTCTGCGAAGAAGAGGCGTATTAATTATCCCTTACTTGGACGATCTCCTGATAAGGGCAAGGTCCAGAGAACAGCTGGAGGACGGAGTAGCACTAACCCAAGTAGTGCTGCAACAACACGGGTGGATTCTGAATTTTACAAAATCTCAGTTGACCCCGACAACACGTCTGCTGTTCCTGGGAATGATTCTGGACACGGTTCAGAAAAAGGTGTTTCTTCCGGAGGAGAAAGCCAAGGAGTTATCCGAAATTGTCAGGACCCTCCTAAAACCAGGAAAAGTGTCTGTGCATCAATGCACAAGAGTCCTGGGAAAGATGGTGGCTTCTTACGAAGCAATTCCATTCGGCAGATTCCACGCACGAACTTTTCAGTGGGATCTGCTGGACAAATGGTCCGGATCGCATCTGCAGATGCATCAGCGGATATCCTTATCGCCACGGACAAGGGTGTCTCTTCTGTGGTGGTTGCAGAGTGCTCATCTGTTAGAGGGCCGCAGATTCGGCATACAGGACTGGGTCCTGGTGACCACGGATGCCAGTCTGAGAGGCTGGGGAGCGATCACACAGGGAAGAAACTTCCAGGGAGTATGGTCAAGCCTGGAGATGTCTCTTCATATAAATATACTGGAGCTAAGAGAAATTTACAATGCTCTAAGCCTGGCAAAACCCCTGCTTCAGGGTCAGCCGGTGTTGATCCAGTCGGACAACATCACGGCAGTCGCCCACGTAAACAGACAGGGCGGCACAAGAAGCAGGAGAGCAATGGCAGAAGCTGCAAGGATTCTTCGCTGGGCGGAAGATCATGTGATAGCACTGTCAGCAGTGTTCATTCCGGGAGTAGACAACTGGGAAGCAGACTTCCTCAGCAGACACGATCTACACCCGGGAGAGTGGGGACTTCATCCAGAAGTCTTCCACACGATTGTGAACCGTTGGGAAAAACCAAAGGTGGATATGATGGCGTCTCGCCTCAACAAAAAACTGGACAGGTATTGCGCCAGGTCAAGAGACCCTCAGGCAATAGCTGTGGACGCTCTGGTAACACCGTGGGTGTACCAGTCAGTGTATGTATTTCCTCCTCTGCCTCTCATACCCAAAGTACTGAGAATTATACGGCAAAGGGGAGTAAGAACGATACTCGTGGCTCCGGATTGGCCAAGAAGAACTTGGTACCCGGAACTTCAGGAGATGCTCACGGAAAATCCGTGGCCTCTACCTCTAAGACGGGACCTGATTCAGCAGGTACCGTGTCTATTCCAAGACTTACCGCGGCTGCGTTTGACGGCATGGCGGTTGAACGCCGAATTCTAAAGGAAAAAGGCATTCCAGAAGAGGTCATTCCTACACTGGTTAAAGCCAGGAAGGAGGTGACTGCACAACATTATCACCGCATTTGGAGAAAATATGTTGCGTGGTGTGAGGCCAGGAAGGCCCCCACGGAGGAATTTCAACTGGGTCGATTCCTACATTTCCTGCAAACAGGATTGTCTATAGGCCTCAAATTGGGGTCCATTAAGGTTCAAATTTCGGCCCTGTCGATTTTCTTCCAGAAAGAATTGGCTTCAGTTCCTGAAGTCCAGACTTTTGCAAAAGGAGTACTACATACACAGCCCCCGGTTGTGCCCCCAGTGGCTCCGTGGGACCTTAATGTAGTTTTGGATTTTCTCAAATCCCATTGGTTTGAGCCACTCAAATCGGTGGATTTGAAATATCTTACATGGAAAGTAACCATGCTACTGGCCCTGGCTTCAGCCAGGAGAGTATCAGAATTGGCGGCTTTATCGTATAAGAGCCCATATCTGATTTTCCATTCGGACAGGGCAGAACTGCGGACGCGTCCTCATTTTCTGCCTAAGGTGGTGTCAGCGTTTCACCTGAACCAGCCTATTGTGGTGCCTGCGGCTACTAGCGATTTGGAAGATTCCAAGTTGCTGGACGTTGTCAGGGCATTGAAAATATACATTTCAAGGACGGCTGGAGTCAGAAAATCTGACTCGCTGTTTATACTGTATGCACCCAACAAGCTGGGTGCTCCTGCTTCTAAGCAGACGATTGCTCGTTGGATTTGTAGCACAATTCAACTTGCACATTCTGTGGCAGGCCTGCCACAGCCTAAATCTGTCAAGGCCCATTCCACAAGGAAGGTGGGCTCATCCTGGGCGGCTGCCCGAGGGGTCTCGGCATTACAACTCTGCCGAGCAGCTACGTGGTCGGGGGAGAACACGTTTGTAAAATTTTACAAATTTGATACCCTGGCTAAAGAGGACCTGGAGTTCTCTCATTCGGTGCTGCAGAGTCATCCGCACTCTCCCGCCCATTTGGGAGCTTTGGTATAATCCCCATGGTCCTGACGGAGTCCCCAGCATCCACTTAGGACGTCAGAGAAAATAAGATTTTACTTACCGATAAATCTATTTCTCGTATTCCGTAGTGGATGCTGGGCGCCCATCCCAAGTGCGGATTGTCTGCAATACTTGTACATAGTTATTGTTACAAAACAATCGGGTTGTTATTTGTTGTGAGCCGTCTGTTCAGAGGCTCCTACGTTTGTCATACTGTTAACTGGGTTTAGATCACAAGTTATACGGTGTGATTGGTGTGGCTGGTATGAGTCTTACCCGGGATTCAATATCCTTCCTTATTGTGTACGCTCGTCCGGGCACAGTATCCTAACTGAGGCTTGGAGGAGGGTCATAGGGGGAGGAGCCAGTACACACCACCTGATCCTAAAGCTTTAGTTTTGTGCCCTGTCTCCTGCGGAGCCGCTATCCCCATGGTCCTGACGGAGTCCCCAGCATCCACTACGGACTACGAGAAATAGATTTATCGGTAAGTAAAATCTTATTATTAACCTCAATAGCCATAATTTCCACTCATTTCCGGTCTATTCTGAACACCTCACACCTCACAATATTATTTTTAGTCCTAAAATTTGCACCAAGATCGCTGGATGACTAAGCTAAGCGACCCAAGTGGCCGACACAAACACCTGGCCCATCTAGGAGTGGCACTGCAGTGTCAGACAGGATGGCCGATTAAAAAATAGCCCCCAAACAGCACATGATGCAAAGAAAAAAAGAGGTGCACCAAGGTCGCTGGATGGCTAAGCTAAGTGACCTAAGTGGCCGACACAAACACCTGGCCCATCTAGGAGTGGCACTGCAGTGTCAGACAGGATGGCAGATTTAAAAAATAGTCCCCAAACAGCACATGATGCAAAGAAAAAAAGAGGTGCACCAAGGTCGCTGGATGGCTAAGCTAAGCGACCCAAGTGGCCGACACAAACACATGGCCCACCTAGGAGTGGCACTGCAGTTTTCTAGCGAGAGGATGAGTGCTTCCATCCTCATGTGAATCTGAACCACTAGTCATGAACATAGGCCAGGGCCTCAGCCGTTCCTTGCCACTCCGTGTCGTAAATGGCATATTGGCAAGTTTACGCTTCTCATCAGTTGCTTTTAATTTTGATTTTTGGGTCATTTTACTGAACTTTTGTAGTATACTTGACGACACAGAGGTAGAGCAATGGACTAATGTACCATACTGCTATATATATACTGGTGGTCAGCAAAATTCTGCACTGTCCTCCTACTATATAATATTGCGCACAACTAAAATGCACTAACATGTATGGATGGATTGTATACTTGACGACACAGAGGTAGGTAGAGCAGTGGCCAACTGTACCGTACTGCTATATATTATATACTGGTGGTCAGCAAAATTCTGCACTGTCCTCCTACTATATAATACTGTGCACAACTAAAATGCACCACAGGTATGGATGGATAGTATACTTGACGACACAGAGGTATGTAGAGCAGTTGCCTACTGTACCATACTGCTATATATTATATACTGGTGGTCAGCAAAATTCTGCACTGTCCTCCTACTATATAATACTGCGCACAACTAAAATGCACCACAGGTATGGATGGATAGTATACTTGACGACACAGAGGTAGGTAGAGCAGTGGACTACTGTACCGTACTGCTATATATTATATACTGGTGGTCAGCAAAATTCTGCACTGTCCTCCTACTATATAAAACTGTGCACAACTAAAATGCACCACAGGTATGGATGGATAGTATACTTGATGACACAGATGTAGGTAGAGCAGTGGCCTACTGTACCATACTGCTATATATTATATACTGGTGGTCAGCAAAATTCTGCACTATCCTCCTACTATATAATACTGCGCACAACTAAAATGCACCACAGGTATGAATGGATAGTATACTTGACGACACAGAGGTAGGTAGAGCAGTGGACTACTGTACCGTACTGCTATATATTATATACTGGTGGTCAGCAAAATTCTGCACTGTCCTCCTACTATATATACTGCGCACAACTAAAATGCACCACAGGTATGGATGGATAGTATACTTGACGACACAGAGGTAGGTAGAGCAGTGGACTACTGTACCGTACTGCTTTATAATACTGGTGGTCACTGGTCAGCGAAATTCTGCACTGTCCTCCTATACTACAATGCAGCACAGATATGAAGCGTTTTTCAGGCAGAGAACGTAGATATTTTCAGCACACTGAGCACAGATATTTGCAAGCACACTGAGCACTGATATTTGCAGCACACTGAGCACAGATATTTGCAGCACACTGAACACAGAAACTGAGAGAACGCTGCACGTCCTTTCCCTATCATCTCCAATGCACGAGTGAAAATGGCGGCGACGCGCGTCTCCTTATATAGAATACGAATCCTCGCGAGAATCCGACAGCGGGATGATGACGTTCGGGCGCGCTCAGGTTAACCGAGCAAGGTGGGAGGATCCGAGTATGCCTCGGAACCGTGTAAAATGGGTGAAGTTGCCACTAATCCATCATGCCTCTCTGATGGTATTGCATGATGGATTAGTACCTTCTGGTACAAATTGATTGGAGAAGATGTATGCTGATACATTTATCTTATACCCCTTTCAGACTGCCAGCTTCTAACACAGGTTATTGCACATAAGTGCGCATAACCCATGTTGCTGTGCGGTCTGAAGGGGCCCTGGGGAAATATCCTGTGTCTAGTGACCCGGTATTCCAACCCTGGTAGTGAGCAGGGTTGAACACAGTTTCTACCCTGGTCGCTGTGCAGTGTGAACGGGTTGCCAGGTCGATGCGACCTGTTTCCCATTCACACTGAATGGACGGGCGGTGCTTAGAGATCATCTGATCTCCAAGCACCTCACACATCACCACTAATGTCACCATTCTGGCAGTAAGGGAAGCACCCATGTACAGCTCCCGGAGCGACCCACCAATAACGGTGTGAATTGGGTATTAGGGATGACTGGCCCTTTTTTAAGACCGTGCTGTGAAATAGTTGGATACTGGTGTTAATTACTGAAGCTTAGCCCTGGAAGCCAACATGATAAAAAAACAAATGAGAAAACATTGGAGCAAATACTGGGTAACATTAAATGAAATGAGTGAGTTTTAGCTATAGAAAAGTTTGCCAATCACGTTGCAGTGTATGTACTGTATTACTTGAGAGGATACATTGTGATTCTGCATCACACATCTCTCTCTTCAAGGACGCAAATGGTGAGTTTTTTCATACAATGCGCATGTAAAAGCATCATGGCGAGATCTGAGACAGACGCAACTTGGATGGATCTATCTTTCTGTGAAATTGAGAGTTTTTGGGCAGGAATTGGACCTGTGGGACTGTCATAGAAGTATCATGGGCATGAATCAAAAACATCATCTTATTCTGAGTTATGTGTACGGAGATGGGAAGCCTGTCTCAGACTGCCTCTTGCATCTAGCATGGGACTGGTGCAAGTGCTGATACTAATCATGATAATTGCGGCTCCTAGCCTAAAACAATGAATGGCATTCGTTTTCACTTGCACACGCATTAATCATTAGTTTAAATTATACTTGCATTAGCATAGTAGTAAAACAGGTTTCCATGACAGTCGGCATCTACACTTTGCATGTGAATCAACCCCGATCAATGCTTCCTGTCTTTGTGTTTATATGTGTTGTTTATATGTTGTTTGTTTATACAGGTTGAGTCTCCCTTATCCAAAATGCTTGGGACCAGAGGTATTTCGGATATCAGATTTTTCCGTATTTTGGAATAATTGCATACCACAATGAGATATCATGGTGATGGGACCTAAAGCTAAGCACAGAATGCATTTATGTTACATATACACCTTATACACACAGCCTGAAGGTAATTTTAGCCAATATTTTTTATAACTTTGTGCATTAAACAAAGTGTGTGTACATTCACACAATTCATTTATGTTTCATATACACCTTATACACACAGCCTGAAGGTCATTTAATACAATATTTTTAATAACTGTGTATTAAACAAAGTTTGTGTACATTGAGCCATCAAAAAACAAAGGTTTCATTATTTCACTCTCACTCAAAAAAGTCCGTATTTCGGAATATTCCGTATTTCGGAATATTTGGATATGGGATACTCAACCTGTATTATTCATCAGATGCTCTTGTTTGTATGTGTGATATATGTTGTTTACAGTATATGTGTTGTGTATATGTAAATTGTCATAGAGGAGAGGATTAAATAAAACAATCTATCTCGTTTGGAGAAAGCACATTATTGGTTTATCATAATAAATACTGTACACTGTCACACGCTGGACTGCAACTTACTGTGTCTGGAGCCCTGTTTTAACCCCCAAGTTGTGTTTCATGGTGTCTGGACAGTCTTAGTGCCACTGTACTTTGCGGACGGCTGGCCCAGCATTTTCCTCAATGTTCCCACGTCTCCACCACCTGTGCGTGGTCATCTTGTCTATGATGTGAAATCATTGAGGATGCTGCCAGACCAATTGTTTATAACTAAATATGTTCAGACAGTGAAAAGATATCTGCCTAAGTGGTAGTGAAAAAAAAATGAAAAGTGATTAATCAAAGACTATGGGAGCCTGAATATAAATGTGCAGGGAAAATCTCTTTCATTTTTGTTAGGGTTGGGAAATAAACTGGAATTTATATGCATGAAATACAGTATCAGTGCTTGTTTATTCCAATAGCAATGGGGTAAAAAACAAAATAAAGATTCCAGCTATATAATATCATATTGAGGTTGTGCACTGCAGGATACTATGTATCCTGTGTTGGAAACATGGAATTATGTAATAAATTAGTACTGTATCACTGAGACAAATAAAACTAAATATAATGTACAGTATAGTAATTAGAGATGAGCGCCTGAAATTTTTCGGGTTTTGTGTTTTGGTTTTGGGTTCGGTTCCGCGGCCGTGTTTTGGGTTCGAACGCGTTTTGGCAAAACCTCACCGAATTATTTTTGTCGGATTCGGGTGTGTTTTGGATTCGGGTGTTTTTTTCCAAAAACACTAAAAAACAGCTTAAATCATAGAATTTGGGGGTCATTTTGATCCCAAAGTATTATTAACCTCAAAAACCATAATTTACACTCATTTTCAGTCTATTCTGAATACCTCACACCTCACAATATTATTTTTAGTCCTAAAATTTGCACCGAGGTCGCTGTGTGAGTAAGATAAGCGACCCTAGTGGCCGACACAAACACCGGGCCCATCTAGGAGTGGCACTGCAGTGTCACGCAGGATGTCCCTTCCAAAAAACCCTCCCCAAACAGCACATGACGCAAAGAAAAAAAGAGGCGCAATGAGGTAGCTGTGTGAGTAAGATTAGCGACCCTAGTGGCCGACACAAACACCGGGCCCATCTAGGAGTGGCACTGCAGTGTCACGCAGGATGTCCCTTCCAAAAAACCTGAACCACTAGCCATGAACATAGGCCAGGGCCTCAGCCGTTCCTTGCCACTCCGTGTGGTAAATGGCATATTGGCAAGTTTACGCTTCTCCTCCGACAATTTTATTTTAGGTTTTGGAGTCCTTTTTTTTCTGATATTTGGTGTTTTGGATTTGACATACTCTGTACTATGACATTGGGCATCGGCCTTGGCAGACAACGTTGCTGGCATTTCATCGTCTCGGCCATGACTAGTGGCAGCAGCTTCAGCACGAGGTGGAAGTGGATCTTGATCTTTCCCTAATTTTGGAACCTCAACTTTTTTGTTCTCCATATTTTATAGGCAGAACTAAAAGGCACCTCAGGTAAACAATGGAGATGGATGGATTGGATACTAGTATACAATTATGGACGGACTGCCACGGTTAGGTGGTATAAAAAAACCACGGTTAGGTGGTATATATTGTAATACAATTATGGATGGACGGACTGCCTGCCGAGTGCCGACACAGAGGTAGCCACAGCCGTGAACTACCGCACTGTACACTGGTTGATAAAGAGATAGTAGTATACTCGTAACAACTAGTATGACACTATGACGGTATAAAGAATGAAAAAAAAACCACGGTTAGGTGGTATATATTATAATAATACAATTATGGATGGACGGACTGCCTGCCGAGTTCCGACACAGAGGTAGCCACAGCCGTGAACTACCGCACTGTACACTGGTTGATAAAGAGATAGTAGTATACTCGTAACAACTAGTATGACTGACTATGACGGTATAAAGAATGAAAAAAAAAACACGGTTAGGTGGTATTTATTGTAATACAATTATGGATGGACGGACTGCCTGCCGAGTTCCGACACAGAGGTAGCCACAGCCGTGAACTACCGCACTGTACACTGGTTGATAAAGAGATAGTAGTATACTCGTAACAACTAGTATGACTGACTATGACGGTATAAAGAATGAAAAAAAAACCACGGTTAGGTGGTATATATTGTAATACAATTATGGATGGACGGACTGCCTGCCGACTGCCGACACAGAGGTAGCCACAGCCGTGAACTACCGCACTGTACACTGGTTGATAAAGAGATAGTAGTATACTCGTAACAACTAGTATGACTATGACGACGGTATAAAGAAAGAAAAAAAAATACCACGGTTAGGTGGTATATAATTATACAATTATGGATGGACGGACTGCCTGCCGAGTGCCGACTGCCGACACAGAGGTAGCCACAGCCGTGAACTACCGCACTGTACTGTGTCTGCTGCTAATATAGACTGGTTGATAAAGAGATAGTATACAACAATATACTACTATACTGGTGGTCAGGCACTGGTCACCACTAGTCACACTGGCAGTGGCACTCCTGCAGCAAAAGTGTGCACTGTTTAATTTTAAATTAATATAATATTATGTACTCCTGGCTCCTGCTATAACAACCTGCAGTGCTCCCCAGTCTCCCCCACAATTATTATAAGCTTTTATACATTGATGTGCAGCACACTGGGCTGAGCTGAGTGCACACAGACTGAGTCACACTGTGTGACTGCTGTGTATCGTTTTTTTCAGGCAGAGAACGGATATAGCAGAGAACGGATATATTAAATAAAAGTTAACTTAACAACAACTGCACTGGTCACTGTGGTAAACTCTGTCTGCACAATCTCTCTCTCTCTCTCTCTCTTCTAATCTATTCTAATGGAGAGGACGCCAGCCACGTCCTCTCCCTATCAATCTCAATGCACGTGTGAAAATGGCGGCGACGCGCGGCTCCTTATATAGAATCCGAGTCTCGCGAGAATCCGACAGCGTCATGATGACGTTCGGGCGCGCTCGGGTTAACCGAGCAAGGCGGGAAGATCCGAGTCGCTCGGACCCGTGAAAAAAAAAGTGAAGTTCGTGCGGGTTCGGATTCAAAGAAACCGAACCCGCTCATCTCTAATAGTAATACAAAGTGTCCGATGACGTCTGAGAGGACAATTATACAGTAAAGCAATCTATGAGGATAAGTTTTATATTTTCTTAAAAATGCTAGTTTGTTCTACAAAGTGTTAATTAATTTATCAGAATACTTCTATGTACTATGGAAATAAATCCCCAGTTTTTGTCAGGTTATGTCTAGTTGTAGGTGACAGGTATGGTTTTGTATGATTCCTTAATTTGTTATGGTGTGAAAAGGCTAAATATATGCATGATTTTACATGGAAGGAGAAAGAGTCAATGAGAATGGGGTTGGAGGTGATGTAAGAGGTAATATATAGTTTGGATGGTAGCTTAGTGTAAAGCCTCTTGGGCAATAACAAGAAGGGACCTATACAACCCTGCTGGGGCAACCTCTTAGTCCATGTAGATAATAAATCAAGCAAAAGTTAGGAAAAACATGTAATAAAATCCAATAAAACTTGTACTGCCCATTTGCGTGTCAACCACTGTCATGTCGACATTTTGATCCTGTCGTCCTTTTGTACCTGTCAACCTTCATACATGTCGAACTTTCATCTGTCGGCTTTTTGTACCTCTCAACCTAATCCATGTTGACCATATGGTGTTGACCTATTGATGTTGACTTATCCGGATACCATCTAAGAATTTCACATTTCAAAAATAAATTGTAAGTCAAATATAGATTAAATATATTGACTAATACAGTACATTTTAAAAAGTGGAAATTCATAATAAATTAGAAATAATGTAATGCAAATTTAGAAGTAAGGTTGCTCTTTGAGCCATCAGGTCTTTTAGGATTGTGCAAATTACTGTTTGGAAAAGAATGGGCATAAATGTTCAAACTGACTTAAACTGTTAATACTCTTTTCATGTTATATGAACTCATCACAACCCTGCTTGCTTACAATGTTGGCTGTTTGTGTGATTTTACTTGTATGTTAAATTGCCTATGTGATTAAAGGTGACACAGCTTTAGTAATATTTTAACTGCAGTTGTCTATGGGATGCAACTATTTCCTGTTCAATAGCTCTAAGCCTACTGCAGAGCACAGATGCTAACCTGGCTCCCATAGCATCTAGGCAGACAAGACTTTTAATTATCCATCACTCTGCTGCATAGGAATAACCCCATGTGATGCTACAGTTTCTGGCATCCGTTGTTGATCTTGTGTAGTTGTAATTCTGTGAAATAATGAACAAATTAGCTGTTTAATTTCTTTGTAGCACTTCAAAAATTTTAACACTTGCCTTGAGATGAGAAAAAAAAATCAAATTGATGTTACTGATTTTGTATGGCATTCACACGGCATCACAATGACATTCTAAGGCTACCTTGGCTCATTCTTTGAAGCCATATTACATTTGTGCTGAAGCTGTGCTCCACTAATCTTGGGTCTGACTCAGATCTGATCGTGGCAGCAAATTTGTTGGCAAATGGGTAAAACCATGGGGGTCATTCTGAGTTGATCGCTCGTTGACGATTTTCGCAACGGAGCGATTAAGGCTAAAATGCGCGTGCGCATGGTATGCAGTGCGCATGCGCTAAGTATTTTAACACAAAACTTAGTAGATTTACTCACGTCCGAACTAAGAATTTTCATCGTTGAAGTGATCGGAGTGTGATTGACAGGAAGTGGGTGTTTCTGAGCGGAAACTGGCCGTTTTCTGGGAGTGTGCGGAAAAATGCAGGCATGCCAGGAAAAAACGCGGGAGTGTCTGGAGAAACGGGGGAGTGGCTGGCAGAACGCAGGGCGTGTTTGTTACGTCAAACCAGGAACGAAATGGCCTGAGCTGATCGCAATCTGTGAGTAGGTCTGGAGCAACTCAGAAACTGCTAAGAATTTTCTATTCGCAATTCTGCTAATCTTTCGTTCGCTATTCTGCAAAGCTAAGATACACTACCAGAGGGCAGCGGCCTATCGTGTGCAATGCTGCTAAAATCTGCTAGCGAGCGAACAACTTGGAATGATCCCCCATGTGCATTGCAGGTGGGGCAGATATAACATGTGCAGAGAGAGTTAGATTTGGGTGGGTTATACTGTTTCTGTGCAGGGTAAATACTGGCTGTTTTATTTTTACACTGCAATTTAGAATTCACTTTGAACATACCCTACCCAAAACTAACTCTTTCTGCACGTTATATCTGCCCCCCCCTGCACTGCACATAGTTTTTCCCATTTGCTAACAAATTTGCTGCTTCGATCAGATCTGAATTAGGCCTCTAGTGTCAAACAGTACAGATCCCTTTGAAAATTGCATTATTGTCATCATGGCCACGATGCAATATATGCAAAGGAGCGGGGTACTGTAATCTTATCCCAGCAAAATAATTTTTAATGTATCATGCAGAGTATGTTTTGGACAATATTGTGTTGGATTTACATCATAACCTGAGGTGAATGGTAAATAATCTGACTTTCATTCCTACTTTAGTTGGATCTTTTCAATCTTTTTCTGTTTTCATTTTATTTATATTATTCATCTGATGCTTTTGTCAGGCAAACAACACTTCAAAGAACCACAATTTTATTACGAGTCAGATCATTTTAGAGAAGTGAACTTTGTCATGAAAAAGACTACAGTACAGTATCTACAGTAAATATTAGAGACAATTTTTTCACATACAGTACCTGCCAATAACCAACTCATTCCCTTCTGACCACTCTAGTTCTATTTTATCTTGTGTGCTGTCTCCTAATGCACATGTTCAAAAGAGCTTTTCTAGTGTTACCACAGTTTTTTTAGTTCAGAAAATTCTAGTTGTTCCACCCTTAGCTTAATCCCAGGAATCTAATCCCTTGTACTGTTTTGTCGCCTCCTGTAGAAATTATAAGCATGTCTTGTCATATTGCAAGTTTGTTCTTTTAAAGCTCTATGGATAATTTTGTCCACACAGATTAGTACAGCTGGTGTTCAAATTCCT
Source organism: Pseudophryne corroboree (assembly GCF_028390025.1). NCBI lineage: Eukaryota > Metazoa > Chordata > Amphibia > Anura > Myobatrachidae > Pseudophryne > Pseudophryne corroboree. The sequence continues at coordinate 563,843,034 of NC_086445.1, forward strand.
TCAGGAAGCCTGAGGTGGACTTGTAGTTTCATTAAAATGTACACCCCTGATAGGATCCTGTGAGAAGGAAAAGCATTACCTAGCCAGGAGATTGGTAAACATAAGGCTTTTGTCTATGTCTGCACATAGATTTTTCGCAGATGCTTACCTGGTACCCAACACATCAAGGGGTATTCCAACAGCCATACAATCACAAGGTTTGACTAAACATAAGCATGGATCAAAGACTTCACCATATTCATTGTGCATATTATATTTGGCTCTGCCCTCACTACAACAGGATTTGGGGATCTGTGCAATCTTAGTCCTGGCACTAGTGTAGTACCAGTTAGGGTGAATCATTTATTGGCTCCGACTATAGGCAGTGCAAATCCAACATACTGTACATACTGGGGTCCCTGACACCTCCTATTTTAAAAATTGCAAAAAAAAATTCTCACTCAAGATATTACCAAAACCATTATTCATTCTGTCATAATCTCCCACCTTGACTACTGCAAACTCCTACTATCTGAATATGTCTTCATATCTTTTCTTATATACAATCCATAGTAAAATGCAGGAGTAAGACTGACTTCTCTCTCTTTCTGAATTTAGAGATGTGCGGCTGGCACTTTTCATGTTTTGTGTTTTGGTTCTAATTCCACTTTCGTGTTTTGGTTTTGGCTTGGTTTTGCCAAAACCACCCTTTCGTGTTTTGGTTTTGGTTTTGGATCTGGACGATTTTCTAAAAAAAAACCCATAAAAACAGCAAAAATAACATAATTTGGGGGTAATTTTGATCCTACGGTATTATTAACATCAATAAAATTAATTTCCACTCATTTCCAGTGTATTCTGAATACCTCACACCTCACAGTATTGTTTTTAGGCCAAAAGGTTGCACCGAGGTTGCTGGATGACTAAGCTAAGCGATACAAGTGGGCAACACAAACACCTGGCCCATCTAGGAGAGGCAGATATATAAAAAAGGCCCCAAACAGCACCTCATACAAAGACGTAGAAGAGTTGCAATGAGGTAGCTGTATGACTATGCCAAGCAACACAAACAATTGGCCCATCTAGGAGTGGCACTGCAGTGGCAGACAGGATGGTACTTTTCAAAAACTAGGCCCCAAACAGCACCTCATGTAAAGGTGTCAAAGAGGTGCAATGAGGTAGCTGTATGACTAAGTGAAGCGACAAAAACAATTCCCACTGGAATTATACATCCAAATCACTTGAATTATATGCCCAAATCACTGGAATTATATGCCCAAATCACTGGAATTATACGTCCAAATCACTGGAATTAAATGGCAAAATCACTGGAATTATATGTCCAAATCACTGGAATTATTCGTTCAAATCACTAGAATTAACAGGCAAAATCACTGGAATTATACTGCAAAATCAGTCTGGACCAGATGTCAGCTTTGGCTCCTGACTGCCCTGCATCACCGCCAGTGGGTGGGCTAGGAAATCTTATCCCTTTCCTTGCAGCCCCAGTGGCGGGAGAAATTGAAGGAGGAGCTGTTGATGGGTTACGTTCCGCTTGAGTTGACAATTTACTCACCAGCAGGTCTTTGCACCTCTGCACACTTGTGTCTGTTGGAAAGAGAGATACAACGTAGGCTTTAAACCTAGGATCGAGCATGGTCGCCAAAATGTAGTGCTCTGATTTCAACAGATTGACCACCCTTGAATCCTGGCAAAACGAATGAAGGGCTCCCTCCACAAGTCCAACATACTTAGCAGAATCGCTCCGTCTTAGCTCCTCCTTCAATTTCTCCAGCTGTTTCTGCAAAAGCCTGATGAGGGGAATGACCTGACTCAAGCTGGCAGTGTCTGAACTGAATTCACATGTGGCAAGTTTGAAGGGTTGAAGAACCTTGCACAAGATGGAAATCCTTTTCTACTGCGCTTAAGTCAGGCGCATCCCCCCCCACCCCCCTTTGCCTATATTGTAGGTGGATGTATAGGCTTTAATGGTTTTTGCTGCTCCTCCATCCTCTGAAGCATATAGAGTGTTGAATTCCACCTCGTTACCACCTCTTGCTTCAGGCAATGGCAGGGCAGGTTCAGGGGTGTTTGATGGTGCTCCAGTCTTCAGCACGTGGTGGCTGAATGCCGAAAGTGGCCCGCAATTTTTTGGCCCACCGCCAGCATCTCCTGCATGCCCCTGTTTTTTTTTCAAAAAATTCTGCACCACCAAATTAATTGTACAGTATGTGCAAAACATGGGACATGCTGGAATTTTCCCAGATCTAATGCACGCACAATATTGGTGGCGTCCGATATCACAAATCCCCAGGAGAGTCTAATAGGGGTAAGCCATTCTGCGATGATGTTCCTTAGTTTCCGTAAGAGATTGTCAGCTTTGTGCCTCTTATGGAACGTGGTGAGAAATAGAGTAGCCTGCCTAGACACGAATTGGCATTTGCGAAATGCTGCTACTGGTGGTGCTGCTGCTGTTGTTGCTGTGGGAGGCCATACATCTACCCAGTGGGCTGTCACACTTATATAGTCCTTAGTCTGCCCTATTCCACTTGTCCACATGTCCGTGGTTAAGTGGACAGTGGGAACAACTGCATTTTGTAGGATACTAATGACACTTTTTCTGACGTCTGTGTGCATTCTTGGTATCGCCTGCCTAGAGAAGTGGAACATAGATGGGATTTGATACCTGGGACACAGTACCTCAAACAATTCCCTAAGCCCCACTGAACTAATGGCGGATACCGGACGCACGTCTAGCACTAACACAGCTGTCAAGGCCTCAGTTATCAGCTTTGCAAAAGGATGACCTCTACAACCAAAGATTTTGTCAAATCGGCGCACAATTTCTTACATAAAAATATCCAGACGAATTTAATCGGATATATTCTTAATGGAGAAATTTCTGTGTTCCAAAGGTCCCGTAATTCATATGTCTTTCGGTTCTGTGAATCAGTTTCTTTTATCTCAAACAAAGAAAAAAGATCATGGTGCAGATCCACTTTAACAGGGACAAGGGCTTATTTTACACAGCAAAACTCACATTTAAGACAAATAAAACAAGCATATAACCAATGAAGGCACGGGATGCTGTCGTCACTGGTGGTCAGAGTACCCTCCTATGATGGTCTCAGAGATGCACTGAAGGTTCCGGATACCATATAAGTGCAAAGGGCAGCTCTACCATTCCAGGTCAGATCCAAACATCAAATCCTAATCACCAACTGCTCTGACTGATGGCTGATGCACAGGACACTACCACTGGTCTGATGCAGGACAACACAGCAACACTGTAAGGGACTTGTTATTATAATTTATTATTATATGGCAGCAGTGGACATGTGGCTGCAGAGTATATCACTGTAACTGCCTGGTCACTGGAATGACTGATGGCTGATGCACAGGACACTACCACTGTACTGATAAAGCACAATACACCACCACTGAACTAATGCAGCACAACACAGCAGCAATGGACATATGGCAGCAAGAGGACACATCCACTGTCACTGCCTGGTTACTGGAATAACTGATGGCTGATGCACAGGACACTACCACTGGACTGATGCAGCACAATACTCCACCACTGAACTGATGCAGCACAACACAGCAGCAATGGACATATGGCAGCAAGAGGACATAACCACTGTGACTGCCTGGTCACTGTAATGATTGATGGCTGATGCACAGGACACTACCACTGGACTGATGCAGCACAATACACCACCACTGAACTGATACAGCACAACACAGCAGCAATGAACATATGGCAGCAAGAGGACACAACCACTGTGACTGGACAAATACAGCACATGACACGGACACTGAGAGAATGGAGACACATCCTCTCTCTACACTCTCCAATACCAGAGTGAAAATTACGGGGACGCACGGCTCCTTATATGGAATCCCCACGAGAATCCGAAAGCGTGATGATGTTGTTTTGCCTCATTCTGGTTTCTGAGTGCGGCGTGAAAACCCGAGCCTGAATCGGATCCGAACTCGAATGGTGAATCCCGGTAGGGTTCAGTTCTCTGAGAACCAAACCGCTCATCTCTATTTCTGATTCACATCTACTGCATCACTCTACAAATTCATTAAATGGTTTACCAGAATTGAATTCAAGCTGCTCATCCTCAACTTCAAGGCCCTAGCCAACTCCACCTCATCATACATTCCCGAACTAATAGTGAGATATTCCTTATCTTCATTTCTTTGATTTCCTTCTGTACTATGCCTTTCTTTTTTTCTGCTGAACAAAAATAATACTTAAAATGGAATATGATGCAAAATGTTGACATTCAGTATGATGCCATGGATGAGAGGTTGACCTTGACATACAGTAATGTTGCTATTGTGAATGTTCACAGTCAGCATGTCGACCATATGCATTTGTAAAGGTAAGAGACTCAGTTGCACAACGATATACAGTATGTGTCTTATCAAATCATTTATAAAATCGCATTACAACTAAGATGCATTCTCGGTAAAAAAGACGGGCAACACTAGCAGAGTCTCATGGGACCTGGTGCCCCAAGAGGGACTGTTTGGCATGATTGCAGCAATGATGTATGAAGTAGTGAATTTCCCATTAGACATGTGAGGCACATGCCTAGGGGTGACACTTGTTGGGGGGCAGCACCTGAATGCTTGTTTCCTTATTTTTAGTCCAAAATTTACCAGTAACTACAAAATATTTCCCTCTATCATAACTTTCACCTCCTTGAGTGGAGTGTAAATGGGTAGGACATGCGCAGACTGCCCCTGTAGCTGTCCTACTTAGTAAATATGTGTATACATAATTAACATAAAATGAAATGTTATAATTCATAGCTTTTTTATTATTGTTATAATTAGTGATGTGCACCGGAAATTTTTCAGGTTTTGTGTTTTGGTTTTGGATTCGGTTCCACGGCCGTGTTTTGGATTCGGACGCGTTTTGGCAAAACCTCCCTGAAATTTTTTTGTCGGATTCGGGTGTGTTTTGGATTCGGGTGTTTTTTTTTTACAAAAAACCCCTCAAAAACAGCTTAAATCATAGAATTTGGGGGTAATTTTGATCCTATAGTATTATTACCCTCAATAACCATAATTTCCACTCATTTCCAGTCTATTCTGAACACCTCACACCTCACAATATTATTTTTAGTCCTAAAATTTGCACCGAGGTGGCTGGATGACTAAGCTAAGCGACCCAAGTGGCTGACACAAACACCGGGCCCATCTAGGAGTGGCACTGCAGTGTCATACAGGATGGCAGATTTAAAAAATAGTCCCCAAACAGCACATGATACAAAGGAAAAAAGAGGTGCACCAAGGTCGCTGGATGGCTAAGCTAAGTGACCCAAGTGGCCGACACAAACACCTGGACAATCTAGGAGTGGCACTGCAGTGTCAGACAGGATGGTACTTCAAAAAATAGTCTCCAAACAGCACATGATGCAAATATAAATGAAAGAAAAAAGAGGTGCAAGATGGAATTGTCCTTGGGCCCTTCCACCCACCCTTATGTTGTATTAACAGGACATGCACACTTTAACAAACCCATCATTTCAGCGACAGGGTCTGCCACACGACTGTGACTGAAATGACTGGCTGGTTTGGGCCTCCACCAAAAAAGAAGCAATCAATCTCTCCTTGCACAAACTGGCTCTACAGAGGCAAGATGTCCACCTCCTCCTCATAGTCTGATTCCTCACCCCTTTCACTGTGTATATCCCCCTCCTCACAGATTATTAATTCGTCCTCACTGGTATTAACCATCTCAGGTCCCTGTGTACTTTCTGGAGGCAATTGCTGGTGAATGTCTCCATGGAGGAATTGATTATAATTCATTTTGATGAACATCATCTTCTCCACATTTTCTGGAAGTAACCTCGTACGCCGATTGCTGACAAGGTGAGCGGCTGCACTAAACACTCTTTCGGAGTACACACTGGAGGGTGGGCAACTTAGGTAAAATAAAGCCAGTTTCTGCAAGGGCCTCCAAATTGCCTCTTTTTCCTGCCAGTATATGTACGGACTGTCTGACGTGCCTACTTGGATGCGGTCACTCATATAATCCTCCACCATTCTTTTAATGGTGACAGAATCATATGCAGTGACAGTAGACGACATGTCAGTAATCGTTGGCAGGTCCTTCAGTCCGAATCAGATGTCAGCACTCGCTCCAGACTGCCCTGCATCACCGCCAGTGGGTGGGCTCAGAATTCTTAGCCTTTTCCTCGCAGCCCCAGTTGCGGGAGAATGTGAAGGAGGAGCTGTTGACGGGTCACGTTCCGCTTGACTTGACAATTTTGTCACCAGCAGGTCTTTGAACCTCTGCAGACTTGTGTCTGCCGGAAAGAGAGATACAACATAGGTTTTAAATCTAGGATCGAGCACGGTGGTCAAAAATGTAGTGCTCTGATTTGAACAGATTGACCACCCGTGAATCCTGGTTAAGCGAATTAAGGGCTCCATCCACAAGTCCCACATGCCTAGCGGAATCACTCTGTTTTAGCTCCTCCTTCAATCTCTCCAGCTTCTTCTGCAAAAGCCTGATGAGGGGAATGACCTGAATCAGGCTGGCAGTGTCTGAACTGACTTCACGTGTGGCAAGTTCAAAGGGTTGCAGAACCTTGCACAACGTTGAAATCATTCTCCACTGCGCTTGAGTCAGGTGCATTCCCCCTCCTTTGCCTATATCGTAGGTAGCTGTATAGGCTTGAATGGCCTTTTGCTGCTCCTCCATCCTCTGAAGCATATAGAGGGTTGAATTCCACCTCGTTACCACCTCTTGCTTTAGATAATGGCGGGGCAGGTTCAGGAGTGTTTGCTGGTGCTCCAGTCTTCGGCACGCGGTGGCTGAATGCCGAAAGTGGCCCGCAATTCTTCGGGCCACTGACAGCATCTCTTGCACGCCCCTGTCGTTTTTAAAATAATTCTGCACCACCAAATTCAATGTATGTGCAAAACATGGGACGTGACGGAATTTGCCCACATGTAATGCACGCACAATATTGATGGTGTTTCCAATGTCGCAAATACCCAGGAGAGTCTAATTGGGGTAAGCCATTCTGCGATGATGTTCCTCAGTTTCCGTAAGAGGTTGTCAGCTGTGTGCCTCTTATTGAAAGCGGTGATACAAAGCGTAGCCTGCCTAGGAACGAGTTGGTGTTTGCGAGATGCTGCTACTGGTGCCGCCGCTGCTTTTCTTGCTGCGGGAGACAATACATCTACCCAGTGGGCTGTCACAGTCATATAGTCCTGAGTCTGCCCTGCTCCACTTGTCCACATGTCCGTGGTTAAGTGGACATTGGGTACAACTGCATTTTTTAGGACATGGTGACTCTTTTTCTGACGTCTGTGTACATTCTCGGTATCGCCTGCCTAGAGAAGTGGAACCTAGATGGTATTTGGTGCCGGGGACACACTAACTCAATAAATGCTCTAATTCCCTGTGAATTAATGGTGGATACCGGACACACGTTTACTACCCAGGCTGCCAAGGCCTGAGTTATCTGTTTTGCAGCAGGATGACTGCTGTGATATTTCATCTTCCTCGCAAAGGACTGTTGGACAGTCAATTGCTTAATGGAAGTAGTACAAGTGGTCTTACGATTTCAGCTCTGTGATGACAATCGACTCCCAACAGCAACAACAGCAGCGCCAGCAGCAGTAGGCATTACACTCAAGGATGCATCGGAGGAATCCCAGGCAGGAGAGGACTCGTCAGACTTGACAGTGATATGGCCTGCAGGACTATATGCTTTCCTGTCTAAGGAGGAAATTGACACTGAGGGAGTTGGTGGTGTGGTTTGCAGGAGCTTGGTTACAAGAGGAAGGGATTTAGTTGTCAGTGGTCTGCTTCCGCTGTCACCCAAAGTTTTTGAACTTGTCAATGACTTCTGATGAATGCGCTCCAGGTGACGTATAAGGGAGGATGTTAATAGGTGGTTAACATCCTTACCCCTACTTATTACAGCTTGACATAGGCAACACACGGCTTGACAAATGTTGTCCGCATTTCTGTTAAAATAATTCCACACCGACGAGGTGATTTTTTTTGTAATTTGACCAGGCATGTCAATGGCCATATTCGTCCCACGGACAACAGGTGTCTCCCCGGGTGCCTGACTTAAACAAACCACCTCTCCATCAGAATCCTCCTTGTCAATTTCCTCCTCAGCGCTAGCAACACCCATATCCTAATCCTGGTGTACTTCAACAGTGACATTTTCAATTTGACTATCAGGAACTGGACTGTGGGTGCTCCTTCCAGCACTTGCAGGGGGCGTGCAAATGGTGGAAGGCGCCACCTCTTCCCGTCCAGTGTTGGGAAGGTCAGGCATCGCAACCGACACAATTGGACTCTCCTTGGGGATTTATGATTTAGAAGAACGCACAGTTCTTTGCTGTGCTTTTGCCAGCTTAAGTCTTTTCATTTTTCTAGCGAGAGGATGAGTGCTTCGATCCTCATGTGAAGCTGAACCACTAGCCATGAACATAGGACAACGCCTCAGCCATTCCTTGCCACTCCGTGTCGTAAAAGGCATATTGGCAAGTTTACGCTTCTCATCAGACGCTTTTAATTTAGATTTTTGGGTCATTTTACTGAACTTTTGTTTTTTGGATTTTACATGCTCTCGTGCATGTGACATTGGGCATTGGCCTTGGCAGACGATGTTGATGGCATTTCATCGTCTCGGCCATGACTAGTGGCAGCAGCTTCAGCACAAGGTGGAAGTGGATCTTGATCTTTCCCTATTTTACCCTTCACATTTTTGTTCTCCATTTTTTAATGTGTGGAATTATATGCCAGTAATATATCAATAGCAATGGCCTACTGTACCGTACTGCTACAGTATATATTATATACTGGTGTTCAGCAAAATTCTTCACTGTCCTCCTACTATATATACTGTGCACAACTAAAATGCACCACAGGTATGGATGGATAGTATACTAGACGACACAGAGGTAGGTAGAGCAGTGGACTACTGTACTGTACTGCTATATATTATATACTGGTGGTCAGCAAAATTCTGCACTGTCCTCCTACTATATAATACAGCGCACAACTAAAATGCACCACAGGTATGGATGGATAGTATATTTGACGACACAGAGGTAGGTAGAGCAGTGGACTACTGTACCGTACTGCTATATATTATATACTGGTGGTCAGCAAAATTCTGCACTGTCCTCCTACTATATATACTGCGCACAACTAAAATGCACCACAGGTATGGATGGATAGTATACTTGACGACACAGAGGTAGGTAGAGCAGTGGACTACTGTACCATACTGCTATATATTATATACTGGTGGTCAGCAAAATTCTGCACTGTCCTCCTACCAGGGCCGTAACTACGTGTGTGCCAAGTGGGCTTGGCACAAAGCGCAGTTGCCCTGAGGGCGCACGTCCAGCGGCATGTAATGAGTCAAATTGACTCATTACATGCTGCCTCTGAAGTCTGCGCCGTGCGCCGCCGCCGCTCTGGGGAGGAGAGCTACAGCACCGGGCAGAGTAGAAGGAGGAGGAGGGTACTGGAGCAGCAGCAGCGTTATTTCATTGGTAGTAAGCGCCTCTGCAGCAGCCCCCTCTCCTACTGTATTGGCGGCCCGGCGCTGCTGTGGATGCTGGGATGCGGTTCCTCCATCCCAGCATCCACAGCAGCGCCGGGCAGCCAATACGGAAAGGAGAGGGGGCTGCTGCAGCGGCGCTTACTGCCAATGAAATAGTGCTGCTGCGGCTCCAGTCCCCCTCCCTCCTCCTCCTTCTCCGATGCCTGCACTGAGGGAGCTGCACAAGGAGCCTGACTGCCAGCGGGGAGATGGTAAGTATGTCTCTCTTTCTCTCTCTCTCTCTCTCTCTCTCAGGGGGACACCGTCTGCCATAATGTGTAAAAAGGGGGCCTGGCTGCCGCAATGTGTAAAAAGGGGGACTGGCTGCCGTAATGTGTAAAAAGTAGAGATGAGCGGGTTCGGTTCCTCTGAATCCAAACCCGCCCGAACTTCAGGTTTTTTACACGGGTCCGAGCAGGCTCGGATCTTCCCGCCTTGCTCGGCTAACCCGAGCGCGCCCGAACGTCATCATCACGCTGTCGGATTCTCGCGAGGCTCGGATTCTATCGCGAGACTCGGATTCTATATAAGGAGCCGCGCGTCGCCGCCATTTTCACACGTGCATTGAGAGTCATAGGGAGAGGACGTGGCTGGCGTCCTCTCCGTTTAGAGAAGAGAGAGACACAGTATTTTGGGGAGCATTATTAGGAGGAGTACTACTATACTGTATACTACTATACTACTTGCTGAAGTGATATTTATAGATTAGATAATAGATAGTGTGACTGTAAGTGTATTATCTGACTTGTGGGGGAGACACTGACAGTGGGGAGCAGTTAGAGTCTGAGAGCAGGACTCAGGAGTACATATAACGTACAGTGCACACTTTTGCTGCCAGAGTCAGTGCCACACTGCCATTGTTGTGACCACACTGACCACCAGTATAATAATATATTTTGTGATTGTCTGCTTAGGCCTCGGAGTACTAGTTGCAAGTTGCAACGTGACCTGAAGTGACCACCAGTTTAATAATCAATCACCACCAGTTTAATATATATATATATATATATATATATAATTATATATAATATATATATATATATATATATATATTGTATACCACCTACCCGTGGTTTTTTTTTTTCATTCTTCTTTATACATACTACTATAGTAGCTTACTGTAGCAGTCTGCGGTGCTGTGCTGACCTGACAGTGTCCAGCAGGTCCGTCATCAGTCATTACATAATAAATATATATAGTACCTGTCCGGCTGCAGTACTAGTGATATTATATTGATTTCATCTCATTATCAATAATTTATCATCCAGTCTAGACTCTATATTAGCAGCAGACACAGTACGTTAGTCCACGGCTGTAGCTACCTCTGTGTCGGCACTCGGCAGTCCATCCATAATTGTATACCACCTACCCGTGTTTTTTTTCTTCTTTCTTCTTTGTACATACTACTATAGAGTATAGTAGCTTACTGTAGCAGTCTGCGGTGCTGCTGAGCTGACAGTGTCCAGCAGGTCCGTCATCAGTCATCATTACCTAATAAATATATTATCTACCTGTCCGGCTGCAGTACTAGTGATATTATATATACATACATATATATATTGATTTCATCTCATTATCAATCATCCAGTCTATATTAGCAGCAGACACAGTACGTTAGTCCACGGCTGTAGCTACCTCTGTGTCGGCACTCGGCAGTCCATCCATAATTGTATACCACCTACCCGTGGTTTTTTTTTTCTTTCTTCTTTGTACATACTACTATAGTATAGTAGCTTACTGTAGCAGTCTGCGGTGCTGCTGAGCTGACAGTGTCCAGCAGGTCCGTCATCATTACCTAATAAATATATTATCTACCTGTCCGGCTGCAGTACTAGTGATATTATATATACATACATATATATATATATATATTGATTTCATCTCATTATCATCCAGTCTATATTAGCAGCAGACACAGTACGGTAGTCCACGGCTGTAGCTACCTCTGTGTCGGCACTCGGCAGTCCATCCATAATTGTATACCACCTACCCGTGTTTTTTTTTTTTTTCTTCTTTGTACATACTACTATAGTATAGTAGCTTACTGTAGCAGTCTGCGGTGCTGCTGAGCTGACAGTGTCCAGCAGGTCCGTCATCAGTCATCATTACCTAATAAATATATTATCTACCTGTCCGGCTGCAGTACTAGTGATATTATATATACATACATATATATATATTGATTTCATCTCATTATCATCCAGTCTATATTAGCAGCAGACACAGTACGGTAGTCCACGGCTGTAGCTACCTCTGTGTCGGCACTCGGCAGTCCATCCATAATTGTATACCACCTACCCGTGGTTTTTTTTTTCTTTCTTCTTTGTACATACTACTATAGTATAGTAGCTTACTGTAGCAGTCTGCGGTGCTGCTGAGCTGACAGTGTCCAGCAGGTCCGTCATCAGTCATCATTACCTAATAAATATATTATCTACCTGTCCGGCTGCAGTACTAGTGATATTATATATACATACATATATATATATTGATTTCATCTCATTATCATCCAGTCTATATTAGCAGCAGACACAGTACGGTAGTCCACGGCTGTAGCTACCTCTGTGTCGGCACTCGGCAGTCCATCCATAAGTATACTAGTATCCATCCATCTCCATTGTTTACCTGAGGTGCCTTTTAGTTGTGCCTATAAAATATGGAGAACAAAAATGTTGAGGTTCCAAAATTAGGGAAAGATCAAGATCCACTTCCACCTCGTGCTGAAGCTGCTGCCACTAGTCATGGCCGAGACGATGAAATGCCAGCAACGTCGTCTGCCAAGGCCGATGCCCAATGTCATAGTACAGAGCATGTCAATTCCAAAACACCAAATATCAGTAAAAAAAGGACTCCAAAACCTAAAATAAAATTGTCGGAGGAGAAGCGTAAACTTGCCAATATGCCATTTACCACACGGAGTGGCAAGGAACGGCTGAGGCCCTGGCCTATGTTCATGGCTAGTGGTTCAGCTTCACATGAGGATGGAAGCACTCAGCCTCTCGCTAGAAAACTGAAAAGACTCAAGCTGGCAAAAGCACCGCAAAGAACTGTGCGTTCTTCGAAATCCCAAATCCACAAGGAGAGTCCAATTGTGTCGGTTGCGATGCCTGACCTTCCCAACACTGGACGTGAAGAGCATGCGCCTTCCACCATTTGCACGCCCCCTGCAAGTGCTGGAAGGAGCACCCGCAGTCCAGTTCCTGATAGTCAGATTGAAGATGTCAGTGTTGAAGTACACCAGGATGAGGAGGATATGGGTGTTGCTGGCGCTGGGGAGGAAATTGACCAGGAGGATTCTGATGGTGAGGTGGTTTGTTTAAGTCAGGCACCCAGGGAGACACCTGTTGTCCGTGGGAGGAATAGGGCCATTGACATGCCTGGTCAAAATACAAAAAAAATCAGCTCTTCGGTGTGGAAGTATTTCACCAGAAATGCGGACAACATTTGTCAAGCCGTGTGTTGCCTTTGTCAAGCTGTAATAAGTAGGGGTAAGGACGTTAACCACCTCGGAACATCCTCCCTTATACGTCACCTGCAGCGCATTCATAATAAGTCAGTGACAAGTTCAAAAACTTTGGGTGACAGCGGAAGCAGTCCACTGACCAGTAAATCCCTTCCTCTTGTAACCAAGCTCACGCAAACCACCCCACCAACTCCCTCAGTGTCAATTTCCTCCTTACCCAGGAATGCCAATAGTGCTGCAGGCCATGTCACTGGCAATTCTGACGAGTCCTCTCCTGCCTGGGATTCCTCCGATGCATCCTTGAGTGTAATGCCTACTGCTGCTGGCGCTGCTGTTGTTGCTGCTGGGAGTCGATCGTCATCCCAGAGGGGAAGTCGTAAGCCCACTTGTACTACTTCCAGTAAGCAATTGACTGTCCAACAGTCCTTTGCGAGGAAGATGAAATATCACAGCAGTCATCCTGCTGCAAAGCGGATAACTGAGGCCTTGACAACTATGTTGGTGTTAGACGTGCGTCCGGTATCCGCCGTTAGTTCACAGGGAACTAGACAATTTATTGAGGCAGTGTGCCCCCGTTACCAAATACCATCTAGGTTCCACTTCTCTAGGCAGGCGATACCGAGAATGTACACGGACGTCAGAAAAAGACTCACCAGTGTCCTAAAAAATGCAGTTGTACCCAATGTCCACTTAGCCACGGACATGTGGACAAGTGGAGCAGGGCAGGGTCAGGACTATATGACTGTGACAGCCCACTGGGTAGATGTATGGACTCCCGCCGCAAGAACAGCAGCGGCGGCACCAGTAGCAGCATCTCGCAAACGCCAACTCTTTCCTAGGCAGGCTACGCTTTGTATCACCGCTTTCCAGAATACGCACACAGCTGAAAACCTCTTACGGCAACTGAGGAAGATCATCGCGGAATGGCTTACCCCAATTGGACTCTCCTGTGGATTTGTGGCATCGGACAACGCCAGCAATATTGTGTGTGCATTAAATATGGGCAAATTCCAGCACGTCCCATGTTTTGCACATACCTTGAATTTGGTGGTGCAGAATTTTTTAAAAAACGACAGGGGCGTGCAAGAGATGCTGTCGGTGGCCAGAAGAATTGCGGGACACTTTCGGCGTACAGGCACCACGTACAGAAGACTGGAGCACCACCAAAAACTACTGAACCTGCCCTGCCATCATCTGAAGCAAGAAGTGGTAACGAGGTGGAATTCAACCCTCTATATGCTTCAGAGGTTGGAGGAGCAGCAAAAGGCCATTCAAGCCTATACAATTGAGCACGATATAGGAGGTGGAATGCACCTGTCTCAAGCGCAGTGGAGAATGATTTCAACGTTGTGCAAGGTTCTGATGCCCTTTGAACTTGCCACACGTGAAGTCAGTTCAGACACTGCCAGCCTGAGTCAGGTCATTCCCCTCATCAGGCTTTTGCAGAAGAAGCTGGAGACATTGAAGGAGGAGCTAACACGGAGCGATTCCGCTAGGCATGTGGGACTTGTGGATGGAGCCCTTAATTCGCTTAACAAGGATTCACGGGTGGTCAATCTGTTGAAATCAGAGCACTACATTTTGGTCTGCTGGGGTTCAAAGACCTGCTGGTGACAAAATTATCAAGTCAAGCGGAACGCGACCTGTCAACATCTCCTCCTTCACATTCTCCCGCAACTGGGGGAGCGAGGAAAAGGCTCAGAATTCCGAGCCCACCCGCTGGCGGTGATGCAGGGCAGTCTGGAGCGACTGCTGATGCTGACATCTGGTCCATACTGAAGGACCTGACAACGATTACGGACATGTCGTCTACTGTCACTGCATATGATTCTCTCACCATTGAAAGAATGGTGGAGGATTATATGAGTGACCGCATCCAAGTAGGCACGTCACACAGTCCGTACTTATACTGGCAGGAAAAAGAGGCAATTTGGAGGCCCTTGCACAAACTGGCTTTATTCTACCTAAGTTGCCCTCCCACAAGTGTGTACTCCGAAAGAGTGTTTAGTGCCGCCGCTCACCTTGTCAGCAATCGGCGTACGAGGTTACATCCAGAAAATGTGGAGAAGATGATGTTCATTAAAATGAATTATAATCAATTCCTCCGTGGAGATATTGACCAGCAGCAATTGCCTCCACAAAGTACACAGGGAGCTGAGATGGAGGATTCCAGTGGGGACGAATTGATAATCTGTGAGGAGGGGGATGTACACGGTGATATATCGGAGGATGATGATGAGGTGGACATCTTGCCTCTGTAGAGACAGTTTGTGCAAGGAGAGATTAATTGCTTCTTTTTTGGTGGGGGTCCAAACCAACCCGTCATTTCAGTCACAGTCGTGTGGCAGACCCTGTCACTGAAATGATGGGTTGGTTAAAGTGTGCATGTCCTGTTTATACAACATAAGGGTGGGTGGGAGGGCCCAAGGACAATTCCATCTTGCACCTCTTTTTTCTTTCATTTTTCTTTGCGTCATGTGCTGTTTGTGGAATGTTTTTTGGAAGGGCCATCCTGCGTGACACTGCAGTGCCACTCCAAGATGGGCCCGGTGTTTGTGTCGGCCACTAGGGTCGCTTACCTTACTCACACAGCTACCTCATTGCGCCTCTTTTTTTCTTTGCGTCATGTGCTGTTTGGGGAGGGTTTTTTGGAAGGGCCATCCTGCGTGACACTGCAGTGCCACTCCTAGATGGGCCCGGTGTTTGTGTCGGCCACTAGGGTCGCTTATCTTACTCACACAGCTACCTCTTTGCGCCTCTTTTTTTCTTTGCGTCATGTGCTGTTTGGGGAGGGTTTTTTGGAAGGGCCATCCTGCGTGACACTGCAGTGCCACTCCTAGATGGGCACGGTGTTTGTGTCGGCCACTAGGGTCGCTTATCTTACTCACACAGCTACCTCATTGCGCCTCTTTTTTTCTTTGCGTCATGTGCTGTTTGGGGAGGGTTTTTTGGAAGGGCCATCCTGCGTGACACTGCAGTGCCACTCCTAGATGGGCCCGGTGTTTGTGTCGGCCACTAGGGTCGCTTATCTTACTCACACAGCTACCTCATTGCGCCTCTTTTTTTCTTTGCATCATGTGCTGTTTGGGGAGGGTTTTTTGGAAGGGCCATCCTGCGTGACACTGCAGTGCCACTCCTAGATGGGCCCGGTGTTTGTGTCGGCCACTAGGGTCGCTTATCTTACTCACACAGCTACCTCATTGCGCCTCTTTTTTTCTTTGCGTCATGTGCTGTTTGGGGAGGGTTTTTTGGAAGGGCCATCCTGCGTGACACTACAGTGCCACTCCTAGATGGGCCCGGTGTTTGTGTCGGCCACTATGGTCGCTTATCTTACTCACACAGCTACCTCATTGCGCCTCTTTTTTTCTTTGCGTCATGTGCTGTTTGGGGAGGGTTTTTTGGAAGGGCCATCCTGCGTGACACTGCAGTGCCACTCCTAGATGGGCCCGGTGTTTGTGTCGGCCACTAGGGTCGCTTATCTTACTCACACAGCTACCTCATTGCGCCTCTTTTTTTCTTTGCGTCATGTGCTGTTTGGGGAGGGTTTTTTGGAAGGGCCATCCTGCGTGACACTGCAGTGCCACTCCTAGATGGGCCCGGTGTTTGTGTCGGCCACTAGGGTCGCTTATCTTACTCACACAGCTACCTCATTGCGCCTCTTTTTTTCTTTGCGTCATGTGCTGTTTGGGGAGGGTTTTTTGGAAGGGCCATCCTGCGTGACACTGCAGTGCCACTCCTAGATGGGCCCGGTGTTTGTGTCGGCCACTAGGGTCGCTTATCTTACTCACACAGCTACCTCATTGCGCCTCTTTTTTTCTTTGCGTCATGTGCTGTTTGGGGAGGGTTTTTTGGAAGGGCCATCCTGCGTGACACTGCAGTGCCACTCCTAGATGGGCATGGTGTTTGTGTCGGCCACTAGGGTCGCTTAGCTTAGTCATCCAGCGACCTAGGTGCAAATTTTAGGACTAAAAATAATATTGTGAGGTGTGAGGTATTCAGAATAGACTGAAAATTAGTGGAAATTATGGTTTTTGAGGTTAATAATACTTTGGGATCAAAATGACCCCCAAATTCTATGATTTAAGCTGTTTTTTAGTGTTTTTTAAAAAAAACACCCGAATCCAAAACACACCCGAATCCGACAAAAAAAATTCGGTGAGGTTTTGCCAAAACGCGGTCGAACCCAAAACACGGCCGCGGAACCGAACCCAAAACCAAAACACAAAACCCGAAAAATTTCAAGTGCACATCTCTAGTAAAAAGGGGGACTGGCTGCCGAAATGTGTAAAAAGGGGGACTGGCTGCCGCAATGTGTAAAAAAGGGGACTGGCTGCCGCAATGTGTAAAAATGGGGACTGGCTGCCGCAATGTGTAAAAAGGGGGACTAACTACCGTAATGTGTAAAAACGGGGACTGGCTGCTGCAATGTGTAAAAAGGGGGACTGGCTGCCGCAATGTGTAAAAATGGGGACTGGTTGCCGTAATGTGTAAAAAGGGGGACTGGCTGCCGCAATGTGTAAAAAGGGGGCCTGGCTGCCGCAATGTTTAAAAAGGGGGTCTGGCTGCCGTAATGTGTAAGAAGGGGGACTGGCTGACGCAATGTGTAAAAAGGGGGACTGGCTGACGCAATGTGTAAAAAGGGGGACTGGCTGACACAATGTGTATAAATGGGGACACCGTCTGCCGTAATGTGTAAAAAGGGGACGCTGTCTGCCGTAATGTTAAAAAAGGGACGCTGTCTGCTGTAATGTGTAAAAATGGGGACGCTGTCTGCTGTAATGTGTAAAAAAGGGGACGCTGTCTGCCGTAATGTGTAAAAAGGGGACGCTGTCTGCTGTAATGTATAAAAGGGGCTCTACCTGGTGTAGTGGCGCTACTGTGCAGCGTAATTTGAATAATGAAGACTACTGTGCACTGTAGTATGAATTGCTATTATTTTGTGGTCACGCCCCTTCCCCATGAAGCCACACCCCTATATATTTTTGCGCGCCTACTGTGCGCACTGCCCCTATCTTACATGGGGGGGCGCCAATGTCGTTTCTTGCACTCAGCGCTAAAATGCCTAGTTACGGCACTGCCTCCTACTATATATACTGGGCACAACTAAAATGTACCACAAGTATGGATGGATAGTATACTTGACGACACAGAGGTAGGTAGAGCAGTGGACTACTGTACTGTACTGCTATATATTATATACTGGTGGTCAGCAAAATTCTGCACTGTCCTCCTACTATATAATACAATGCAGCACAGATATGGAGCGTTTTTAAGGCAGAGAACGTAAATATTTTCAGCACACTGAGCACAGAAATTTGCTGCACACTAAGCACAGATATTTGCAGCACACTGAACACAGAAACTGAGAAGACGCTGCACGTCCTCTCGCTATCATCTCCAATGCAAGAGTGAAAATGGCGGCGATGCGCGGCTCCTTATATAGAATACAAATCTCACGAGAATCCGACAGCGGGATGATGACGTTCGGGCGCGCTCGGGTTCACCGAGCAAGGCGGGAGGATCCGAGGCTGCCTCGGAACCGTGTAAAATGGGTGAAGTTCGGGGGGGTTCGGATCTCAAGGATCCGAACCCGCTCATCACTAGTTATAATAAATAATGAGACCTTATGACCAAACAATAAAAATAATAAAATTGGGAGGAGTGGGACTGTCATTACTGTTATACCGAGGGGTGCCTTGATTCCTAAAGTGCCCCTGAATGTATGAGGACACATCTGTATAACAAACAAAAGAGAAATCCACACACTGGATATTGTTTTATATTAACAAATAAAAACACCCTGACACACCACTCATTGTCTCATATTTTACTTACTAAATGAAGGGGTTTATGTTCTATTTGGTTTATATAGTATCCCTGGGAACATGCTGATTGACCAGTATCCATTTGAGTAACCCACATGCATAAGAAGATGCACACCCTGTCCTCAGCAGTCCTACAAACCAGAGGTGACACCACCCACCCACCCATTTCTACAATGCCTGTCAAGTGGTTTAGGGGGCACTGCGTGCAAGGTTGTAATACCAGTTCTGCACATGCACTGTCCCTGAACCTTCAGAGCTGTCCATAAATCGTTGGGTTTACGTGCATCTCTGTATCAGGCCCTTTAGACAGCATTTAGCATTAAGCCCACAACAGTGCATTATAACAACTCCTTGGTTTATGTTATTTTCATGCTAGCATATCTGTTACAACTTGATGAGTTGCAGTGACAACTCACAACATATAGCTTTATTGTTTCATATCCTTTTATATTATGGCACTTTATTACAAAACTTATACCATCCTTTTAAGAATAGTAGTTTATTTAATATAAATACTGTACTGTAATTTACATGTTAAGCGTTTCAGTATGCATCAGCATTACTCATGTGACTGACACAGACCACATGATCAGATTTTCTATAAATGTAAACTTTGCAAATACAATATGTAAACAATTTAATTACAAAACTTATTATTTAATATATTACTTTTCCCTACATACCTAGAACCATTTATTAGTTATACAAATATCTCTATTAATTTTGATACAAACCTGTTACCTGTGCATGTGACCTTGTGGGTGTGTATTTGACACCCACATACTACAGGAGCTTCTGCTACCAGACACTGCACTCTGCACGGGTTGGGTACGGGATCCTGGGGGTCGGAATCCTGGCGGTCAAAATACCGATGCCGGAATCACGAGTGTCAGAATGCCGGCAAGGAGGCGAGCAGAATGAAGCCCCTTGTGGGCTCACTACACTCGCCTTGTGGCAGGATCTGTGGCTCGCTTCACTTGCCACAGGTTCTATTCCCATTTCATGGGTGTCGTGGACACCCAGGAGTGGGAATATCTGTGGTGGCACTGCCGCCATTCAGGTCGATGGGATGCCGGCGTCAGTATTTTGACCATCGGGGTTCCAACTACATCCCCTCTGCACTTACAAGCTTCAGTAGAACACCAATATTTGATATCCCACAGTTACTATTTTGGAAAGGGGTTGATGCCAATGTCATAAAAAAAAAGTTAATTTAAATATGATCACTTGGAGGAGTGACAGTTGGAGCTGTAGAAAAAGAAGAGGCTAGAGCTGTTGCTGTGCTTTGCTTCTTCAGAACAGCAACACAGCTATGAGCGAACCGAGAGAGGCAGCTGAGGAGTGAAACAGCCACGGCAGAGCTGGATGTGTGTAGCCACAAAGAGAAACAGCCACGGCAGAGCTGGATGTGTATAGCCACAGAGAGAAACAGCCAAGGTAGAGCTGGATGTGTGTAACCACAGAGAGAAACAGCCAAGGTAGAGCTGGATGTGTGTAGCCACAGAGAGAAACAGTCAAGGCAGGGCTGGATGTGTGTAGCCACAGAGAGAAACAGCCAAGGCGCAACCAGGGTGTGTGATAGCAGTGACACCTCTGCTTGTTTAGCTGTATCAGTGCCCAGAGCCAAGTAGAGAGAGCCGGAGCTAAAAGTGGGGTATGGGAAGAGAAATTAAGCCTAACCTTCTGTCAGTAAGGTGAAATTTGTCTGGGCTGTAATTGCTAACCTATGTATTGAAGCTATGTGGATAAGGTCTGTGAACATACTACTGTAATACACCTCAGAGTCAAGAGAGAGGAGTTTGTTTTAGCTAGTCCAAAAATAAATTATTTGGCTCACTGCAATGGAAGAATATGGGCTACATCCATCCATTTAATTACCGATTGCAGCAAGACGAACCTAATCCTCACCTCAGTATATCCAGTATTATACATGCACAAGTACTTTTTTAGGTACTTCAGCTTAATACCTTACAATTGATGCTTGTTCAACTGTTATTTGCCTAGGGTAATCATCAACAATTAGAATACTAACTTAAATAAACCTAGGGCCTAATTCAGACTGGATCCCTGCAGCAGCAGCAGCGATTGCAGTCTGTAGCCCTATGTGGAGTGTGCACGCATAGCGGGTGCACTGCACGTGCGCACCCCGGGAGGCCCAGTGAGATGCTAAAAGCATCTCAGGGCTTCAATCAGGCAGAGGTGGTCGTGGGGAGGGAGAGGGCATGCCAACAGCATTAGAAAACCGCTAGATGGGCGCAGTCTGGACAATGCAGGCACGTCTGGACCAGTTGTGGGTGAGGGCCGCGGCGGCTGCGTGATGTCACATGCAGCCACTGCGCCCCGGGACATGGTGAGTAGCGGCCTGCCAGCGTGCAGGAGCAGTGCCTGCAGGGAGCTACTCAGCGGGAGCAGAAGCATCGCCACTGTGTAATGTTTTTGCACTCTTGTGGAGGGGGATCGGGTCAGACATGCGGGGCGGACTAGCATGTCTGGGAAACTAATCGTAGATGTGCTAAATCTGAATTACCCCCCTAGTTTGCAATGAACAGTAACAAATCTGAAGTGCTTCAACAGGTTCTTGGCCAATCATTTAATTATAGACTCTTGTATTTTAAAGTTGTAATACCATATACAGTGTTTGATGTTGTATTTAAAGGTTGCTAAAGTAAATAAAGCATGAACAGGAACAGGTTTGGTAGGGAGATAAAGCATTCAAATGAAGCAAAATAAAAGTAGAATAAAATAGCCTGAGTTAGATCCGTGTAGAAGATGGACGCAGCTGGGTATCCTCAGCCCTCTCATTGAGGCCAGCAATGCCATACCCTCCAACATGACCCGTTCCATTAGGTACAAAGTGCTCTGTTCCTGGATGTCTTTGCCAGTGGCAGTTACAGAGGTGGGGCTTCAGCACAGTCCAAAATTGAACTAGGGGAGCCACATCAACTGCCACCCCAAACACTGCCAAACATCACTGGCCTGGACACAATGGCAGTTGGTGTTGCTCCCCTATTTGAATTTTGGACTGTGCTGCAGCCCCACCTCTGTAACTGGCAAAGAAGTTTAGGAACAGAGAATTTTGTACCTAATGGAATGGGTCATGTTGGAGGATATGCAGAGCAGGTCCTTGGCCAGAGCAACTCCAGATGTGTCCCCTGGGAACAGGCTAGTTGGAGGTCCAGCACTAGGGATGACCATCCCACGCAGCAGCATACCGGAGGGAGATCAACGGTGCACATGCTCCCACACGTGCACAAACTACCTCACCTTCAGCTTCTTGCAACCTATTACAATTACCAAGCAGGTCCCGGACATTGCTAGGCATTATAGAGATGTGCGGCGGGCACTTTTCGTGTTTTGTGTTTTGGTTTTGGTTCTAATTCCACTTTCGTGTTTTGGTTTTGGCTTGGTTTTGCCAAAACCACCCTTTCGTGTTTTGGTTTTGGTTTTGGATCTGGATGGTTTTTGAAAAAATAACATAACAGCTAAAATAACAGAATTTGGGGGTAATATTGCTCCTACAGTATTATTAACCTCAATAGCAATCATTTCCATTCATTTCCAGTCTATTCTGAACACCTCACACCTCACAATATTGTTTTTAGGCCTAAAAGTTGCACCGAGGTGGCTTTATGACTAAGCTAAGCAACACAAGTGTGCGGCACAAACACCTGGCCCATCTAGGAGTGGCACTGCAGTGTCAGACAGGAGGGCAGATATAAAAAAAGGCCCCAAACAGCACATCATGCAAAGAAGAAAAAGATTTGCGATGGGGTAGTTGTATGACTAAGCCAAGCGACACACACAATTGGCCCGTCTAGGTGTGGCACTGCAGTGTCAAACAGGAGGGCAGATATCAAAAAAAGGCCCCTAACAGCACATGATGCAAAGAAGAAAAAAATATGCACCAAGGTTGCTGTATGACTAAGCTAAGCGACACAACCACCTGGCCCATCTAGTAGTGTCATGCAGTGGCTGAATGTCGAGAGTGGGCTGCAATTGTTCGGTTCACTGACAGCATTTCCAGCATGCTCCAGTCACTTTAAAAAAAATCTGTAATTGGTGGATTTATACAGGACTAATACAGCAGTACCCCTGGACTCATATGGCAGTGTCACACAGGATGGCACTTTTCAAAAACTAGGCCCCAAACAGCACCTCATGCAAAGATGTCAAAGAGGTGCAATGAGGTAGCTGTATGACTAAGCCAAGCGACACAAACAATTCCAACTGTAATTATACGTTCAAATCACTGGAATTAATTGACAAGATCACTGTAATTAATAATTATAAATTACTGACATTAATTGACAAAATCACTGTAATTATACGTCCAAATCACTGGAATTAAATGGCAAAATCTCGCTAACGCCTGCCTAGTGAAGTGTAATCTAGATGGGATTTGGTACCGGGGACACAATACCTCCATCAATTGTCTAAATACCACTGCACCAACGCATACCAGGCACATGTCTAACACCAACATAAGTGTCAATGCCTCAGTTATGAGGGCTTCCATCGTCAAATGAAGCTGAACCACTAGTCATGAACATAGGCCAGGGCCTCAGCCGTTCCTTGCCACTCCGTGTCGTAAAAAGGCATATTGGCAAGTTTACGTTTCTCCTCAGACCATTTCAATTTCTTTTTTTGGGTCTTTTTAGTGAACATTGGCTTTTTGGATTTTACACGCCCACTACTATCACATTGGGTATCGGCCTTGGCAGACAACGTTGATGGCATTTCATTGTCTATGTCATGGCTAGTGGCAGCAGCTTCAGCACTAGGAGGAATTGGTTCTTCTTGATCTTTCCCTATTTTATCCTCAAAATTTTTGTTCTCCATTATTTTTTGGGAGTTATATGAGACAATGGGGGTAATTCCATGTTGATTGCAGCAGGAATTTTTTTTAGCAATTGGGCAAAACCATGTGCACTGCAGGGGAGGCAGATTTAAGCAGAGAGAGTTAGATTTGGGTGTGGTGTGTTCAATCTGCAATCTAAATTGCAGTGTAAAAATAAAGCAGCCAGTATTTACCCTGCACAGAAACAAAATAACCCACCCAAAACTAACTCTTTCTGCACATGTTATATCTACCTCCCCTGCAGTGCACGTGGTTTTGCCCAATTGCTAACAAACTTGGTGCAGCAATCAACTCAGAATTACCCCCAATATGCGCCACAGGAATGACTGGAATGACTGATGGACAGGACACTACCACTGGTCTGATGCAGCAAAACACGTTGTTGTTATAATTATTATACTGCAGCAGTGGACATATAGCAGCAGCATATATCGTCACTGTAATTACTGATGACACAGGACACTACCACTGGTCTGATGCAGCACAAAATGTTTTTGTTATAATTATTATACTGCAGCAGTGGACATATAGCAGCAGCGTATATCATTACTGGAATTACTGATGACACAGGACACTACCACTGGTCTGCAGCACAATACACTGACTACACTGTACTGGTCTGCACAACACAGCACCACTTATACAGCTACACTTGATATATGGCAGCAGAGAACACCAACACTGTGAATGGCTGGACTGATGCAGCACAATACACTGACTACACTGGACTGGTCTACACAACACAGCACCACCTATACAGCTACACTGGATATATGGCAGCAGAGAACACCAACACTGTGACTGCCTGGACTGATGCAGCACAATACACTGAGTGACTACACTGGACTGGACAACACTTGCCACCCTACTTTCCTGCCCCAACACACTGACACTGAACACTGAGGACACATCCTGTCTATACACTCTCCAAGACTGGAGTGAAAATGGCAGCGAGATTCCGACAACGGGATCATTATGTTTTGCCGTGTTCAGGTTTCTGAGTCAGGTGGGAAAACCCGAGCCGGGCTCGGATCCGGACTCGGAAGGCAAAGTCCAGTAGCGTTTGGTTCTCTGAGAACCGAACCTGCTCATTTCTACTAGGCAGTACACCAAAAATGTGCAGTATTACTGTGTTCATGTAGATTATGCTATATGAGGGATCCTTACTTAATTGTGAGCAGTTTTGATTGAGAAATACATCATTATACATGTTAAAATCAGTGGCCCTCATTCCGAGTTGTTCGCTCGCTAGCTGCTTTTAGCAGCATTGCACACGCTAAGCCGCCGCCCTCTGGGAGTGTATCTTAGCTTAGCAGAATTGCGAACGAAGATTAGCAGAATTGCAAATAGAAATTACTTAGCAGTTTCTGACTAGCTCCAGACTTACTCAGCCATTGCGATCAGTTCAGTCAGTTTCGTTCCTGGTTTGACGTCACAAACACACCCAGCGTTCACCCAGACACTCCCCCGTTTCTTCAGACACTCCTGCGTTTTTCCCAGAAACGCCAGCGTTTTTTCACACATGCCCAGAAAACGTCCAGTTTCCGCCCAGAAACACCCACTTCCTGTCAATCAACGACAACGGCAACGAGCAAACAACTCGGAAAGACCACCAGTGTTCTTTAAGCAATACACACCTGTACATTCAGAGGTGACATAGATGTAAGTGTTTCCACCATAGTAACATAGTAACATAGTATATAAGGTTGAAAATAGACAATTGTCCATCGGGTTCAACCTATTTGTGGTCTCCTATGCATGATTATTTTGTAAAAAAGTTTTTTTGGGACCGCACTAGTCTTACAGTAAATTATTGATGTCCTCTGAAAAGCTGATTTATGATACTGAATTGCTTCTAAATATAGCAGCTTTATGCACATGGATTAATAATCCTTTTACATATGTATGCAACATAGTGTATGACCATCATTTGTTCTGCAGATCAACTAATTGCGGACATACCCCACAGGAGATGCCCGATCTCTTCTGATCTTGGAAGCCAAGCAGTGGAGGGCCGGGTCAGTACTCGGATGGGAGACCACCTTAGAACACCTTGGTACTGCAAAAAAACTTTTCTGCCCGATCTAGAGTCATCCTAAAAAATATCATTTGGCATTCGGTTCTGTATGGCCTATGATTTCATTTCCTGCGTTAAAATAATCCAGAATGGATATTCTGCAGAACAAATGATGGTCATACACTACATTAAGATGATACTGTGATCATGTGATAACAAGCCTAACTGCCCATACACTTGGATTTCCAGCTATTATTGTGGTATCTAAAACCACAAGAATTATAATTAAATTAGTATTATATTTTCGCCTAGCTAGATTGCTCATGTATGAATTATTCCTATAATTATTTTGTAACAACGAATTAATAAAGCTAAATTTTATCAGTATTGAACTAATATCTATCCTCTGAATTAGAGTGCTCCCACACAAGAGTCTACTTTCCAACTTTCTAGTGTTGGTTTTTCTTTGTATGATTATTTTGTATAAAATTTTGACTGAAGTTGCTGACTGCCGTTCCGATTAACCCCTCTTTTTTATAATAACCATAGTGCTTGACTATGCCCCGTAACCCTGGATATCCTTATCCATTAGGAATTTATCTAACCCATTCTTAAAGGTGTTGACTGAGTTGGCCATTACAACTCCCTCAGGCAGGGAATTCTAAACACGTATCGTCCTTACCGTAAAAAAGCCTTTACGCCGGATTGTGTTGGAATCTCCTCTCCTCTAACCTGAGCGAGTGTCCACGAGTTCTCTGTGTTGATCTAACCAAAAACAGGTCCTGCGCAAGATCTGTATATTGTCCCCTTATATATTTGTAAATGTTGATCATGTCCCCTCTTAATCTCCTCTTTTCCAGTGTAAACATGCCTAGTCTTGCAAGCCTTTCCTCGTATTCCAGCGTCTCCATACCCTTAATTAGTTTGGTCGCCCGCCTTTGCACCTTTTCTAGCTCCAGGATATCCTTTTTGTAGTAAGGTGCCCAGAATTGTACACAGTATTCAAGGTGTGGCCTCACAAGTGATTTATATAACGGGAGTATAATACTCTCATCCCTAGCATCAATTCCCCGTTTTATGCATGCTTATATCTTATTAGCCTTCTTTGCTGCAGTCCTACTTTGGGTACTACTGCTTAGTTTGCTATCTATGAGGACACCTAAGTCCTTTTCCAGTACAGAATCCCCTAATTTTACCCCATTTAGTAGGTAGGTGTTATTTTTGTTCTTGTTACCACAGTGCATTACCTTACACTTGTCTGTATTGAAGCGCATTCTCCATTTCGCTGCCCAAGCTTCTAATTTAACTAAGTCATTCTGAGCTACTCAGCATCCCCCTCTGCATTTATAACTTTACACAATTTGGTATCATCTGCAAAAATTGACACCATGCTCTCTAGACCTTCTGTTAGGTCGTTAATGAAAATATTGAACAATAGTGGTCCTAATACTGAGCCTTGCGGCACACCACTTGGCACTTCAGTCCAGGTTGAAAAAGATCCATTAACCACAACGCGCTGCTCCCTATTATCTAACCAGTTTTTAAACCAAGTGCATATTGTGCTTCCTAGCCCTGATTCTTGTAGCTTGTAGATAAGTTTCATGTGTGGTACAGTATCGAACGCTTTGGCAAAATTTAAAAAGATTACATCCACCTCTTTACCCTGATCTAGGTTTGTGCTTACTGTTTCATAAAAGCCACGTAAGTTGGTTTGACAGGATCTGTCCTTCATAAACCCATGTTGATTCCTTTTAATGACCTTATTGACTCCAAGGAACTTCTGAATACTATCTCTTAGAATACCTTCCAATACTTTCCCCACTATAGATGTAAGACTAACTGGTCTATAATTACCTGGTTCAGCTTTACTTCTCTTTTTGAATATAGGCACTACGTCCGCTATACGCCAGTCTTTGGGAACCATACCTGATATTACTGAATCCTTAAAGATCAAAAATAGCGGTTTTGTAAGTTCAGAATGAAGCTCCATTAGAACCCTTGGGTGAATACCATCGGGACCTGGTGACTTATTAATCTTTAAATGTTTTAATCGGTCACAGACTACTTCCTTGCTTAAATAAGTGCCTATCAGTGGGATATTCTCATTGAGATTATATGTTAGTCACTGAATTGGGTCCTCTAGTAAATACTTTTGAAAAAAACTCATTTAGTGTGTCCGCTATGTCATTATCAATTTTGCTTAAGACTCCCAACTTATCTTTTAAAGGGCCTATACTCTCCTTCTTTAATCTCTTGCTATTAATGTATTTAAAGAATTTTTTGGGATTTGATTTGCTTTCCTTTGCTACTAGTTTTTCATTTTCTACTTTAGCCACTCTTATTTACTTTTTGCATATTTTGTTACATTCCTTATAGTGCTGAAATGACTCTGCTTCCCCGTCAGATTTGTATTTTTTAAATGCTTGCCTTTTCTTGCCCATAAGTTCCTTAATCTTTTTGTTAAGCCACATCGGTTTATGATTTTCATTCCTTTTTTTGCTGCTCGTAGGAATAAATTTGAGTGTATTTTTAGCTAGCAGTAATTTTAGTACCTCCCATTTCTCAGTAGTGTTTTTTCCTAAAAACAAACCTTCCATTCAATATCCCTGAAAAATACCCTCATCTTTTCAAAATTTGCTTTGCTAAAGTTTAGAGTCCTAGTTGAGCCAGTATAGGGCTGTTTATGGAAACTGATATTGAATGTGACCATATTGTGGTCGCTGTTTCCTATGGGTTCCCCTACTATAATACCTGATACCAAATCCCCATTGTTTGTTAATACCAGGTCTAAGATTGCATTGTACCTAGTTGGTTCCTCAATTAGTTGAACTAAGTAGTTATCATTAAGTGTGTTTAAAAACATATTGCCCCTAGCAGTATCACATGATTAGTTTTTCCAGTTTCTCTGGATAGTTAAAATCTCCCATCACTACTATGTCTCCTACTCCTGCTGCTCTTTCAGTTTGCTTTAGTAACAATTCCTCATCAGATACGTTGATACCAGGCGTCCTATAGCATACACCCAATACTAACTTTTTTATTCCTTTTTCCCCGCATGCAATTTCTACCCATAATGTCTCGACAGTGTATACAGTCCCCTCCTGAATATCTTCCCGTATATCAGGTTTTAAAAACGGCTTTGCGTAAAGACACACCCCTCCACCCTTTTTATTTAGTCTGTCTCTCCTAAACAGTGTATAGCCCTCTAGATTTACTGTCCAATCATGAGATTTGTCCCACCAAGTTTCAGTAATGCCTATAATATCATACTGTTTGCTTGCTGCAAGTATTTCTAGTTCACCCTTTTTACCAGTAATGCTTCTGGCATTTACATACATACAACTAAGATAAGTATTTTCCCTTGCGTTAGGGACATCTTTTACCTTATGTAGCAATGATGACCTTTAATCGTCATTGGTTAGTGCTTTGGTAAAATCTCTTTTAGTACCCATGTTAGTAACCTTACCACCTGCTCTTACCCTCCCCCAACTTCTCCCCCATTTCGTTTACTACCGCCATCCCCACTATTCTCAATGCATGACCCGTAGTTTCTAGCTAAACCCTCCCCCCCAGGCTCCTAGTTTAAAATCTCCTCCAACCTTCTAACTATCCTTCCCCCCAGCACCGCTGCCCCTCCTCAGTCAGGTGCAATCCGTCATGACAAAAGAGATGGTACCTGACTGAGAAGTCTGCCCAGTGTTCCAGGAACACAAACCCCTCCTTCCTGCACCAATCCCTAAGCCACACATTTTCCTCCCTAATCTCCCTCTGCCTCCCTGGACAAGCATGTGGCACAGGTAATAATTCCGAGAATATTACCTTAGATGTCCTTGCCTTCAGTTTCTTTCCTAAGTCCCTATAGTTTTCGCAAGGACATCCCACCTTCCGCTAACTTTGTCATTGGTGCCAACGTGCACCAAGACCGCCGGGTCTTTCCCAGCCCCTCCCAACAATCTATCTCCCCGGTCCGCGATGTGCCGTACCCGAGCACCCGGGAAACAACAGACTGTACGGCGATCACGGTCCCGGTAGCAGATTGCCCTATCTGCCTTCCTGATGATAGAATCCCCTACCACCACAATCGAACTAGGTACCTCACTATCTTTTATCCCAACTGCGCCAGAGGGACCGCTCCTCTGGATGCTAGAGGGAGCAGTCTCCTCCGGCACCATCATTTCTTCACTATCATCCTCCGATTTCTCGTCCAGTCGGGCAAATTTGTTCGGGTTTGATAGTTTGGAGATGTCGAGCCTCCCCTTCTTTTGCTTCCTTCTAACTGTGACCCAGCTGGCTACCTGTTCATCATCCTCTTCTACCAGTGACCCCTCCCGCAACTCCTCCACCGTTCAGTCTAAACTTTGCTCGAGATTGTGAATCTCCCTCAGTCGCGTAACGGTTTGCTCTAGATCAGTTACCTGGGCTTCCAGGGCAACCATTCGCACACACCTCGTGCAGATGTAATCACACTTGGCCGGTAGCTCCAGGTGTGCATACATCTTGCACAACATGCACTGAGTGAGGTCCCCAATCACAGCCCCTCCCATATTGTTTGTAAGGTCTAACTCCCTGTTACTCTCAAAGAAAAAGCAGCAAAAATAAAAGGCAAACAATCTCACTTATACAATAATTAAGCTGGCTTAAACTTATCTATCTTTGTGCGGTTCTTGGTCCTTCACTTTTATGCAGCCGTAGTACTCTTCTGCGGCACCTATACTCCACTTAGCAGTTGCAGTTGTTCCAGCTCACTGCACCTCCTTTTAACTCGGCTTCCAGCTCCTGCTAAAAAAAAAAATGACCCTCACACACGCACAATCACAGCCCCTCTGCTACTCCAAGTAAGAGACCCTCTCACTCACTCACAAGGTCAGCCCCATTCAGCCTCACCAGAAGTTTAATGGTACTGCAAATATGTGTGTTCCTGATTGTGTATTATAAAACTCACCTTTTTCTTTATTCTAACTCACCTTTTGCGGTTACCAACTCACACTTACAAATCAAAGCAGCACTTTAAAATACAAGCCCTTACAAAGAGCAAGCTCCAAAGAGTCTAATCGCTGATTATATAGGCTCAGCTAGCTGCTTAAGTCAGCCCCTCCTCCTCCTGATTACTCACACCTGATTCAACCCCCTCCCTCTGGCTTTTCACCTCACTTTTTTTTTCCTCCAAAAAAATAAATAAATAAAACCCAGTACAGATACAAACAAACAAAAAACAGTATAGATACAAACAATCAGATTCAGATTAACTCCCTCTGGCTTTTCACCTCACACTTTTTTTTTCCCTCCAAAAAAACCCCCAGTACAGATACAAACACAAAAAACCCCCAGTATAGATACAAACAATCAGATTCAGATTAACTTTCTCTCACAATATTACTATCCCTATATGGATAGACAGAGAATAATCAGAACTCACCTTTTGCGGTTATCAACTCACACTTACAAATCCAAGCAGCACTTTAAAATACAAGCCCTTACAAAGAGCCCATATGCTTAATATTGGGCCTAATTCAGACCTGATCATAGATGTGCGAAAAACGCACATCTACGATCAAAACCTTAGGCATGCAGGGGGGTGGCCAGCACAGGGCTAGTCTGCCCCCTCCCACAGATGTGTGAAAGGTGAAGGAAGGTCTTTTGTCCACAGCCACAAATGGTCTGGACACGCCTGCACTGTCTGGACCACGCCCCCCATTGCCGCCAAAATACAGACGCATTCCTGTTCACCCTGCGACTGCCTTCGCATCTCACTGTGTGCACATATGCAATGTGGCTGCTGCGCTCACGCACACCTCACTGGGCTTCAGCCTGCGACTACCGCCGCTGCAGCAACCAAGTCTGAATTAGGCCCATAATCTTGGTTCTTTTGCTGCATAGTCTGACAGATGTATGGGTGTAAAAATATATTTTTTACCTGTGCCTTTTTGGGGTATTCAATTGAAGTCTTAAACTGCCGTCTTGTCGGAAAGATGGCAGTTTCTGACTGATTTAGGTCGGAAGGGATTCCGACCTATTCAATGTGTCCCCATTTTTCCTACTAGTCTGAAACCTGTCAGAAAGCATGCTGATCGGCGGCTTAAGCCGCCAGTCCACATGTATTGTCGGAAGCGCAGACGAACCAGACAGGTTTTAGCCCTGTTTTAAAAAAAAGTCGGAATGGCATTGTCAGGAATGGTGGCCGGGCATTGAATACTCACATGTCGGATCCTTTCCGTCGGAAAGGATCCGACATGAATTGAATAAACCCCTTTGTGTCAACAACATCCAATGTGTATACAAGTGAGCATCAGGCCCTATATATCGGTCATAAACCATACTTTTAAAGAATGGCTAATCAGTTAATTTGATTCAACTCATCTACTGCAACCTGACCTAATCCATATATTACAGTACCATATCTAGCAGCCGGACAGTTTTGTAGAACAATATCCCCTTAGCGCTACAGTAATAAGTTATACAACAAAGCCAGTTCCCAGGGAGGCAGGTTCTCTACTATGTGAAAAATAACTGAACAGATCTAGAACTGTACTAATGTACATTTGGCTTATCGATAAGCTGAGCTCGATAAACACTGTGTTAATTATATGGGCAGCTTAATTTTGGGCCCCAAGGCGTCTCTACTTATGAGTAATAATCAAAGATCAGCTCGTTAACTGGGCAACATTTGTTAATTCTTTAACACAATACTAAATTGATTTGCCGTCAAAATGTGTTTTCTTGCCGAGAGGCAATACAAGGCTTACACGAAGTTAGAGCTGCTAGTGATATCCCAAAAGGAAATGTGCTTCATTTGCTGATGTGTTAGTCTGTGTTTGAACTATTCATCTCATGCAAATGCCTCTGTGTCAACACAAATACAAATACAAATGGTTTTATATTGCAGAATAGGGACGGAAGAGGAAGGCAATGCATAGGGATGGAAAGAAGAGCCAACAGAAAACATTGATTTTCTCTCTAAATAAATGATTAAGAAGCAGGGAATGATTCTTCTTTTGCAGTAAGTTATGTACAATAGTAGTATATACTTTATGTACTCCTGCTGTTAATTTGATACAGGTCTGGTTAAAATAAGAAGCTGCACATATAACATATAAGACAAAATATGCATACATATACTATTGAAAATTTTAACAATATTACTAGTTAGCAGTGTTTTCCCTGTAAATGGTATGACATGGATTGTCAATGGCCACCCCTAAGACTGGTACAGTGTGTTGAAGTTTGTTAATAGTTCCAGTGTTCTTATAATGAAAACACAAGCAAATGGTGTCACAATAGGTTTTTAAGGATTAATTGTTTTCAGTGTGAAAAAGGATCCTGCAATTATCAGAATGCCTTGAAAGACAATGCTTATGTCAATTTTATATTTACTTAAATCCCAATGTTTAAGGATCTGCATGGGAGCTGCACTACGCATGTGCAGATCTAGTCCTGCAACATTGGCCGCAGTCCTCCAAATTGCTGCAGCATGATTTTTGCGCTGCTTGCTTATGGGGGCAGCAACAGCTGGCTAAATACTTAAAACAAAAACATGTATAATATTCTATAACCCTACATTCATTATGGTATTAATCAGTACAACCTAATAAAAATGAATATAAATAAATCTGATAAATCTTTAAATTAATAGTCTTCCATGACAACTCCATATCAATGTATCATTACAATCCTACAAATGTGCTGCAGTACAGATAAATATAACTATAATAGTGCATAGTGCCATCATATCAAAATATTCCACTTAAATAACATCCATACCCACATGTTACAACCATAAAATGTACTCCAATACACATAAATAAATATAGATGTGGTAGTGCATATTACTAAGGTTCTTTCATACCAATTGCTGACATGTATACCATAACAATTTAAATTACTAATATTTATAGTGTACAATGGCAATTTATGTAATACTTTCTTTTTTACCATAAAATAAACTAGTATACAAAAGACTATAACCAGTCTAAACTTATATCTTAAATTCAAATAAGCAATGTGTGCAAAGCCCCTCAAATATTTCTTGATAGATAAAAATTGCACTCTTTCATTCTGTATCTCCATGGCAAAGTCAGGAAATACAGAAACTCGACTACCACTTCATTCCAGTAGTCCTTTGGTAGAGTAAGTGCCATATGTAGAAGTACATCATGATCACCATAATGAAAACTGTATTGAAAAGTTTTTGAGGCGTGGCTATTGCTAGTGCCAATCTAGTATGTATATGACGAGCTCTTGTTATAGAAAAATGTGAAGAAAATGCATCTCAGCTGTAAGGCTCTACCAGCCATATTTTTAGAAACTACTCTGGACGAGCGCCCTCCAATCTCTCTTTGGCAATCCTATAAAACGTACATTATTGTGCCAAAGACACCCTTCAGAAAAGTTGACTTCCTTTGAACAATCCCCACTTGAGAGTCCAGAGAGTCAACCCATTTTTTCATAGGTACAAAGTCCTCTAACTTGGAGTTACACATCTCTGTTAAAGACTGTTATAAACCACCTTTTCGCTAACCTTTGGCAGGTCTTGAAGTATAATAGATAGATCATATTGCACTTACTCAATATGATATACCTGTCACATCTCACATGAAGTTACTGCCTTCAAAACCTGCTGTAACATAATATAAGAATCTATTGTATTAGAGAATTTCTTAGCAGGTGGAGCTGCCTTTGTGAAAGTGACAGCTCAGCCCTCTTCTTGTGGATTGCGGGGTGTGGATGACCTGACGTACTCCAACTTAGTTGCAGCAGCAGCAAGTTGTGTTTTCCCCAGCGGGAGTAGCTCCTCACAGCTACAGATGGGTCCAATTACATCTAGCCTCCCTGCACTTTAAACAGCCCTTCAAGTCATGCCATGCCATGGTGTGACTCAGTAGCACCGAGCATCTTTACGTGTGACTTTTCCCATTAAAATGCATATATATATTATTCGCAAACCAATGTGTTTAGGACACACAAGCAGCTTACGGCAATATGTGGCATGCCTATTCCCAGTGTGCGACTGTGGCTGTATTTGCATACGAAATGTTTTGCTACTGAACAGTATTTTACTGGAAAGCACTGTAACGTAGCATTTCATATGAAGATACAGGCACGGTTGCACTCAGAATATAGGCATATCACTTATCATTTTAATCACCAAATTATGCAAGTGCATTCCATTCACATAGTCACGCAAATATGATAAATTTTCAGCAAAAAAAGACGCCTGATGCTAATGGATTTGCATGGGACTTGTCAGCTTACTCACGTCAGGCATTTCCCACTACGTGGCTTATTGAGGCAAGATGTATTAGGACTAGAGATGAGCGGGTTCGGTTCTCAGAGAACCGAACCCTACCGAACTTTGCCTTGCGAGTCCAGATCCGAGCCAGGAACAGATTTTCCCATCTGACTCGGAAACCCGAACGCGGCAAAACGTCCTCATCCCGCTGTCGGATTCTTGCGGGATTTGGATTCCATATAAGGAGCCACGCGTCCCACCAGTTTCACTCCAGTCTCGGAGAGTGTATAGAGAGGATGTGTCCTCAGTGTTCAGCATCTGTGTGTTGGGGTGGGAAAGTGGGGTGGCAAGTGTTGTGTTGCTCAGTCCAGTCCAGTGTACTCACTCAGTGTATTGTGATGCATAAGTCCAGCCAGTCACAGTGTTAGTGTTCTCTGCTGTCATATATCCAGTGTAGCTGTAAAGTGATTCTGTGTTGTGCAGTCCAGTGTAGTCAGCGTATTGTGCTGTATCAGTCCAGCCACCCACAGTGTTGGTGTTCTCTGCTGCCATATATCCAGTGTAGCTGTATAAAGTGGTGCTGTGTTGTGCAGACCAGTGGTAGTGTCCTGTGTCATCAGTAATTCCAGTGACGATATACGCTGCTGCTATATGTCCACTGCTGCAGTATAACAATTATAACAACCTGTTGGGCTGCATCAGACCAGTGGTAGCGTCCTGTGTCATCAATAATTCCAGTGACGATATACGCTGCTGCTATATGTCCACTGCTGCAGTATAACAATTATAACAACCTGTTGGGCTGCATCAGATCAGTGGTAGTGTCCTGTGTCATCAGTAATTCCAGTGATAATATACGCGGCTGCTATATGTCCACTGCTGCAGTAAAATAATTATAACAACAACGTGTTGTGCTGCATCAGACCAGTGGTAGTGTCCTGTGTCATCAGTAATTCCAGTCATTCCTGTGACACAAATTGTCTCATATAACTCCCAAAAATAATGGAGAACAAAAATTTTGAGGAGAAAATAGGCACAAGAGTTTAGTATCTGCACACTTAATATATATTACTGATATTGTGAGTGTATGTGAACCATCATCATACCATCACTGGTCTGGACCGCTTTTCCCCTATACGGGACAATGCTTAATATAGTAAGGGGGTGCTGTCAATTACAGTATGTAAACAATAAGGTTGAAGGGAGAAAAAAGAAGAAACTGTATAGTTGACGCACTGGAAAAGAATGCTTTATTTTAAAACGTAACCTTTATTAGATATGTATTAAATTATGAATTATTACCCTAACTGCAGTGAAACATAAGAGTTAAAATCAGACAGACTAACATATATGTGAGACCTCGAAGATAGCAAATTGTGAATAAAGAAATGTAAAAAACCGTGTCCGCGTGTATTCTATACGTATGATACTGACAAAGTTATTATATCTATTCAGATGTTACCAATATTTGGTCCATTATGAGTAGGTGGTTATCTTTATGTTGGTTGTTGCACCAATAATATTTATCGTCCCTCTCCCGGTTGGTAATTCGAGAGGGTCAGTTTTATCCTATATACACCTATTCATTCACCAAATTTATCTCATAGAAATTGGCCACAAATATAAAGACTGTGAATATCACTCTGTGTATACACATTAACTCCACTAGAAAGAGAATTAGACACTATATGTCGCTAATTGTCACCGTTATATCTCGGTATATTATATTCACGAACCAGGATCGGCTGGAGAGTAGGTATCTCTTTTTCAAAAAAGGTAAGTATTAGCTCGCACTCACTATTTCCATTCATGCACAGATACACATTTTAAGGCATGTGTGAGGGGAAGGTTGTTTGGGGAATAAGGCAGTCTCAATTTTGGTGTGGATCTTTAAGGGATGTGGCAATCCCTAATTTTTATCCAATAATCCACATATATTGCCAACCTGATTACATTCTATATATTCCATTATACCAGGAGGAGAAAATAGGGAAAGATCAAGAAGAACCACTTCCTCCAAGTGCTGAAGCTGCTGCCACTAGCCATGATATAGACGATGAAATGCCATCAACGTCGTCTGCCAAGGCCGATGCCCAATGTGATAATAGAGGGCGTGTAAAATTCAAAAAGCCAAAGTTCAGTAAAAAGAACCAAAAAAAGAAATTGAAATCGTCTGAGGAGAAATGTAAACTTGCCAATATGCTATTTATGACACGGAGTGGCAAGGCACGGCTGAGGCCCTGGCCTATGTTCATGGCTAGTGGTTCAGCTTCACATGACGATGGAAGCCCTCATAACTGAGGCCTTCACACTTATGTTGGTGTTAGATGTGCGCCCGGTATCCGCCATTAGTGCAGTGGTATTTATACAATTGATGGAGGTATTGTGTCCCCGGTACCAAATCCCATCTAGATTCCATTTCACTAGGCAGGCATAGCGAGATTTTGCCATTTAATACCAGTGATTTGGACGTATAATTACAGTGATTTTGCCAATTAATGTCAGTGATTTGTAATTATTAATGACAGTGATCTTGCCAATTAATTCCAGTGATTTGGACGTATAATTACAGTGATTTTGCCAATTAATGTCAGTGATTTATAATTATTAATTACAGTGATCTTGCCATTTAATTCCAGTGATTTGGACTTATAATTACAGTGATTTTGCCAATTAATGTCAGTGATTTACAATTATTAATTACAGTGATCTTGCCAATTATTTCCAGTGATTTGGACGTATAATTCCAGTTGGAATTGTTTGTGTCACTTGGCTTAGTCATACAGCTACCTCATTGCACCTTTTCGACATCTTTGCATGAGGTGCTGTTTGGGGCCTTGTTTTTGAAAAGTGCCATCCTGTGTGATACTGCCGTATGAGTCCAGGGGTACTGCTGTATTAGTCCTTGGGTACTGCCATATAAGTTCACCAATTGCAGATTTTTTTAAAAGTGACTGGAGCATGCTGGAGATGTTGTCAGTGGACCGAACAATTGCGGCCCACTCTCGACATTCAGCCACTGCATGACACTACTAGATGAACCAGGTGGTTGTGTCGCTTAGCTTAGTCATACAGCAACCTCAGGGCACCTTTTTTTCTTCTTTGCATCATGTGCTGTTAGGGGCCTTTTTTTGATATCTGCCCTCCTGTCTGCCACTGCAGTACCACGCCTAGATGGGCCAATTGTGTGTGTCACTTGGCTTAGTCATACAACTACCCCATTGCAATTCTTTTTCTTCTTTGCATCATGTGCTGTTTGGGGCCTTTTTTATATCTGCCCTCCTGTCTGACACTGCAGTGCCACTCCTAGATAGGCCAGGTGTTTGTGTTGTCCACTTGTGTTGCTTAGCTTAATCATCCAGCAACCTCAGTGCAACCTTTTGGCCTAAAAACAATATTGTGAGGTGTGAGGTGTTCAGAATAGACTGAAAATGAGTGGAAATGATTGTTATTGAGGTTAATAATACCGTAGGAGCAAAATTACCCCCAAATCCTGTTTTTATGTGTTTTTTTTTCACAAATCATCCAGATCCAAAACCAAAACCAAAACATGAAAGGGTGGTTTTGTCAAAACCAAGCCAAAACCAAAACCCGAAAGTGGAATTAGAACCAAAACCAAAACACAAAACACGAAACGTGCCTGCCACACATCTCTAATTAGGACATATCTGTATTTGAAATTTAGATTTCATAAAACCATAAATACATGTATCAGCTGACAAAGAACTTAGCACCTTTCCAGCAGATGCTGTTACAGAACTCAAAGTCCAGTATCTGTGGCCGGCTTTAACTTATATTTGCTTGCAGCACCTGGAATTAACTAGCTTTCTCCAATACAAGAACTAACCAGGCCAACACTGCACAGCAATCAAGATTAGACACAATTAGGCTTATTCTGTTTGGTATAGCTTGGTACAAACTGTAATGTGCAGTTCCATTTTTCAAACAGACTGAGGTTGATGGTATTCAGGCAGGCAACTGATGCAAGTTTCCAAAAGTATACACAGCAGTGTGCCAGGCCCTAATACTAATAACTGTCCCAGATGCCTAGTCAAATACAGGAACTGTTGGCTGTGTACTCTTCCTGATGCAGGTAAAAGGAAAACACAGTGCTGGTTTCAGTATATCTGCAAATCACTGCACTAAAGCCCACTGAAGCATATAGTGTTAGACAATTAATGCAGTTCACCAACCAAAAATCTAATCCATCACCACGTCCTGATACAGCCGGAGAGATGGTTCAATGTCCTGGGGTACTTTGCTAGGTTTTGCAGGAAGATTGTTTGGAACAGGAGAGCACAGATGGAGCACACTACTCCATGACTACTTTCACAACTGCCATGGCCACCCCCTTCACATACTGTATGTCATTTTTTAAAGTAAAACCTAAAATTCATCCATCCAAATTGAACGTAACAGGCTATACTGGTGAGAGTATTCTGATAAAAGGTATCTGCATTGTAACAATGAAATTTAAAGTAGGACAGTGCCACTCACCTCTACTTCATAAGGAAAATAATGTGCATCCAATTTTAATATTAATGTCAAGAGTGAAGATTAATTTAATAAAGAATGTTTTATGAAGACAACATAAGTAGAAGATGAATACAAATCCGTGTTTACCAAATACATTGACAGATTTGAAGACTTACTATGTTTGCCTGGTGAGCATAAACATAAGTGAAGAAATTTCATCCAGTGCAACATCCCCGTAGAAAGTACAATTGGCACTAAGAAAAATGAAACAAGTAACTGAAACATATGGAGTACTATTCTTGGGCGTGATAGAAAAATCAACAAGCTTACAGATTGGGTGAGCTCAGTAGTAATAGTGAAAAAGAAAAATGAACAGCTCAGAATATATTGGATCCAAGAAATTTTATATATATATAGTATATATAGTATATAGTATTAAAAGAAAACATTTCAAACCAGAAATTATGGCACAGTTTGCTTGTTGAGCTCATTCACCTGCCTGGACACCACTCTCCGACGTCATCTATTGGGACTTTGATATTCTTGGCTCCAACTGGACACTTTTACAATAACTGGGAATTTCTCTAAACAAGGAACTGATCCACATATACAGCTAGCAATGGACTTTTCCTAAAGCTGATGCCATCACATATACCGACTGTGGAACTGGTAATTATCTTGTG
Organism: Pseudophryne corroboree; assembly: GCF_028390025.1. Taxonomy (NCBI): domain Eukaryota; kingdom Metazoa; phylum Chordata; class Amphibia; order Anura; family Myobatrachidae; genus Pseudophryne; species Pseudophryne corroboree. Next base: position 563,883,169 of record NC_086445.1, read on the forward strand.
TTACAGTGAATGCCATCTGGAGATTGTCCTAGCCATAAAGAATAATATGCATCCTAGAGGAGAGTGGATTTATATTAGATCTCATTCTGGGAGAGATTATGATTGCAAGTGCTACTAATATTGGGTAATAGGAATCGATTCCTGTTTTTTTTAATGGTATAATAAATTGTTATTTTTTTATATACAAGCAAACCGTATTTTATATTTATATTTTATAATTTATTCATTACAGCCAGCGCTGTTATCTATATGTTTTTTCCTCTTTAGTTTATCGGGGAACTTGACCATCCTCTTACCAGCTGCTGCTGACTGCGCACTTACACACTCTTCTACTTTCCTTGCTTGTGCAAATGGCTCCGACAAAATAGATGCATCACCAGAATTCTTGCAAATGAAGGCCTAATTCAGATCTGATCGCTGGGCTGTGTTTTTAGCTGCCCTGCGATCAGATATTCACTGCCTACAGGGGGAGGGTTAAATCGCTGTGCAAGTGTGCTATTGCATATGTAGTCTTTGCGCAGCCCAGAACTTACTCTTTGTATGCGATAAAATTCTGCTGATCGGGGCCGGAGCGGACGTCTAGACACCCTCCCTGAAAACGACTGAGCCCGCCTGTGTTTTTCCGGACACTCCTGGAAAACGGTCAGTTGCCACCCACAAACAGCCTCTTCCTGTCAATCACCTTGCGAACCCCCGTGCATTCGGATTTTTCGCACCATCCTATCGCTAGCTGCCGACGCCTGTTGCTGTTGTGCGATGCGCCGGTGCATTGCAGTGCATATGTATGCGCAGTTCGGATCTGATCCTAAAATGCACAGCAGTGCTCAGATCTGAATTAGGCCCTAAGTTGGATCACGCCAGCTCTAAGCTGTGTATATTTAATATTCCATTGCGTTAAAATATATTTCTTCACTTGTCATATGGAATACTGGGCCTGTTTCTGATTCATACACAAACCCAATGGTTCATTTACAAATCTGATGGTTAGTGATCTGCTCATGTGCAGAATGAGTCCTGTGATCATGCTTGCAGTATCCGACACCTGTGGACTAATTGACAGTCTGTGGGCATTTGAGGATGGGGAGGTGGTGGCATCGGACAGTGTTCCAAAAAACTGGGGTCGTTCAAGCCTCTTTTCTGGGAGTGTCAATCTGAGGTAACTGAAGGTTTCACATATGGCTGATGGTCCTATAGAGTGATCCAATGCTGCAACCTCGGATGCAGCAGTGGATCACAAATGCATGCAGTAATCATCTATTTACACGAGATGCCTCCTGCTGCATTAACTTACAGTACGTTAGCATTGCTGATGTGTCCAAGGATGCAGCAAAGATGCTACTAGCATCCACAAAAAAATCAGGCCCACTATCCTAAGGTGTACCAAAAAGGAAAACCCATGATCTTTGAATTTATTCCAGGTGTTGAATAAGTGGATGGATTTCATCATTATCTGTATTCTGTGAAGGAAGAACACAACTCTAATTTGAGACAAGTATATCTAAAGCTCAATAATAAATGTGAATTTGGTGTGAAAACACTCGTGGTCTTAGCACACTGTGTTTAACCTGAACCAATAATAAAATTAGTGTCAGATTGCATTTCTCCAATCCTGCTTACCTCACTTAGCATTGTCAGTATTCCTCATGGTATGTCACCGCTGCTCAGATTTCACATGTCCTTCAAAACATGCATTCAGGGTGACAGCATTTCCTGAGATACAGTGTGGCTTAGGTGCTGCCAAATAGTTTCTCATCATATGATCATTCTGCTCCTATCCCTGGATCTCAACTTTCTACATGACCATTCCAACCATTCCATGCTCTGAGTACCCTATTTAAGTTCCCCAGGTTCACTAGCACTTGTTATAGCAATAGTTCCCGTAACATAAACATACTCTGTCAAGTGCGGAAATAAGGTATGCAGAGATAGAAAAAGAGCTACTACGAATCACTTATGCATGTAAAGATTTAATCAATATGTGTATGGTCAATCATTTACAGTGGAAACTTGCAAAAAGATATCGGTAGCCATCAAAACCAAATCATTATATGACTAGCTCATAAAAATCATTCCGAGTTTATCAGATTACATAAATGTGATATACAGATGGGTCTAGATACACCTTTACTAAAATTATGCCATATGGCCCCATTTGGCGCACCACGGACTTTGCAATTTAGCCACACCATATGATTTTTCTTAAATTATGGTAATTTAATCTGCTACTTGAGACAAATTCATTAGATACCAAAACAATTTAGGAAACTATCCTATAGGTACCAGTAGTGAAGCATTTTAGGGCCTAATTCAGATCTCATCGCAGAAGCAAATTTGTTAGCTAATGGGCAAAACCATGTGCACTGCAGGGGGAGCAGATATAACATGTGCAGAGAGAGTTAGTCCAAATTTGCTGATGTGATCAGATCTGAATTAGAGATGAGCGGGTTCGGTTCCTCGGGATCCGAACCCCCCCGAACTTCACCTATTTTACACGGTTCTGAGGCAACCTCGGATCTTCCCGCCTTGCTTGGTTAACCCGAACGCCAGAACGTCATCATCCCGCTGTCGGATTCTCGTGAGATTCGTATTCTATACAAAGAGCTGCGCGTCGCCGCCATTTTCACTCGTGCATTGGAGATTGAACAGAGAGGACGTGGCTACGTTCTCTCCCTGAAAAGTACCGTAATCTGTGCTCAGTGTGCTGCAAATATCTGTGCTCAGTGTGCTGCAAATAATCTGTGCTCAGTGTGCTGAAAATATCTACGTTCTCTGCCTGAAAACGCTTCATATCTGTGCTCAGTGTGCTTCAAATATCTGATCAGTGTGCTGCATTGTGGGGACTGGGGACCACCAGTATATAATAATTATAGTAGTACAGTACAATAGGCCATTGCTGTATCTTGCAGCTCTGTGTCACTGCAAGTATCCATTCCATATCTGTGCTGCATTTTTGTGAGTATATATAGTATTACAGTGCAGCATTTTGGTGATCCAACAGTATATAGTTGTGTACAGTATGCCATTGGTGTATCTTGCAGCTCTGTGTCACTGCACGTATCCATTTCATATCTGTGCTGCATTTTTGTGAGCAGTATATATAGTATTACAGTGCAGAATTTTGGTGACCAACAGTATAAATATATAGTACAGTACAGTAGGCCATTGCTATTAATATATTACTGGCATATAATTTTTTACACATTAAAAAATGGAGAACAAAAATGTGGAGGGTAAAATAGGGAAAGATCAAGATCCACTTCCACCTCGTGCTGAAGCTTCTGCCACTAGTCATGGCCGAGACGATGAAATGCCATCAACGTCGTCTGCCAAGTAGAGAGCATGTAAAATCGAAAAAACAAAAGTTCAGTAAAATGACCCAAAAATCTAAATTAAAAGCGTCTGATGAGAAGTGTAAACTTGCCAATATGCCATTTACGACACGGAGTGGCAAGGAACGGCTAAGGCCCTGGCCTATATTCATTGCTAGTGGTTCAGCTTCACATGAGGATGGAAGCACTCATCCTCCCGCTAGAAAAATTAAAAGACTTAAGCTGGCAAAAGCACAGCAAAGAACTGTACGTTCTTCTAAATCACAAATCCCCAAGGAGAGTCCAATTGTGTCGGTTGCGATGCCTGACCTTCCCAACACTGGACGGGAAGAGGTGGCACCTTCAACCATTTGCATGCCCCCTGCAAGTGCTGGAAGGTGCACCCGCAGTCCAGTTCCTGATAGTCAAATTGAAGATGTCACTGTTGAAGTACACCAGGATGAGGATATGGGTGTTGCTGGCGCTGAGGAGGAAATTGACAAGGAGGATTCTGATGGTGAGGGGGTTTGTTTAAGTCAGGCACCCGGGGAGACACCTGTTGTCCGTGGGACAAAGATGGCCATTGACATGCCTGGTCAAATGAAAAAAAAAATCACCTCTTCGGTGTGGATTTATTTTAACAGAAATGCGGACAACAGGTGTGTTGCCTTTGTCAAGCTGTAATAAGTAGGGGTAAGGACGTTAACCACCTAGGAACATCCTCCCTTATACATCACCTGGAGCGCATTCATCAGAAGTCATTGACAGGTTCAAAAACTTTGGGTGACAGCGGAAGCAATCCACTGACAACTAAATCCCTTCCTCTTGTATCCAAGCTCCTGCAAACCACACCACCAACTCCCTCAGTGTCAATTTCCTCATTAGACAGGAAAACCAATAGTCCTGCAGGCCATGTCACTGTCAAGTCTGACGAGTCCTCTCCTGCCTGGGATTCCTCCGATGCATCCTTGAGTGTAACGCCTACTGCTGCTGGCACTGCTGTTGTTGCTGCTGGGAGACGATCATCATCCCAGAGGGGAAGTCAGAAGACCACTTGTACTACTTCCAGTAAGAAATTGACTGTCCAACAGTCCTTTGAGAGGAAGATGAAATATCACAGCAGTCATCCTGCTGCAAAGCAGATAACTCAGGTCTTGGCAGCTGCGTTGGTGTTAAATGTGTGTCCGGTATCCACCGTTAATTCACAGGTAATTAGAGAATTGCTTGAGGTACGTGTCCCAGGTACCAAATACCATCTAGGTTCCATTTCTCTAGGCAGGTGATACCGAGAAAGTACACAGACGTCAGAAAAAAAGTCACCAGTGTCCTAAAAAATGCAGTAGTACCCAATGTCCACTTAATCACTGACATGTGGACAAGTGGAGCAGGGCAGACTCAGGACTATATGACTGTGACAGCCCACTGGGTAGATGTATTGCCTCCCGCAGCAAGAACAACAACGGCGGCACCAGCAGCAGCATCTCACAAATGCCAAATCGTTCATGGCAGGCTACACTTTGTATCACCGCTTTTCATAAAAGGCACACAGCTGACAACCTCTTACGGAAACTGAGGAACATCATCGCAGAATGGCTTACCCCAATTGGACTCTCCTGGGGATTTGTGACATCAGACAACGCCACCAATATTGTGCGTGCATTACATGTGGGCAAATTCTAGCATGTGAAAGAATATGACTGTATTGCGCTAAAGTAGTCCAAGGTGCATATATGAATGAAATCACTCATTGATATAATTATCCAGTATTTATTTCAATAATATCTGTGTATAAAAATCAATAAAAACCTACATACAACTTTCCAGTGAGCTCACTTGAATTCTTAACTATAAATTGTATACACTTGTGTACATAACTATCTCTCAAAAATACACTTTATTAAATTGTACCTTAGTACTATATTGAGAAAATCTCATATATGAATCTGCAGTGCAGAAAAATGAATTAAATGAAATGCTGTCAGTCAGCCCTATAATACTGTTCTATTAATTAGAACACAGTCTCTTAGACAAAACCACACGTGGATATTCAGAAACAATGTCTCATGATTCCAATATTTGCTCAATTAGCATGAAATGGCAGACTAACGTCCCAATTTAATTTATCCGGACAGTACTGATGTATATTTCCACTAAGCACAGTAGTAATTGATGAAAACCTCTCACCCGTTCTTTCTCAGTTGTATCTGAATATCTCAGGGTGTAGTGAACTGGAGCCGCTTGTATACGGACATGTGCACCGGAGACTCCTGCCGTCAGCTGGCTGCACGCATCTCCACTGAGGGAGATCCGCCGACGGTTCAGATGTGTGGAGTCTCGCCTATTATCCTTAGCTCCCAGCTCACCTGTGTTTATCCACTGTACCTGGTGCTACCGAGCTGTGCTGGAGCCACTTGTATATGGACACTTGGCTGAACGCTTGTGCCGTCGGCTGGCTGGCCACGTCCTTAGTGAGGGAAATTTCACCCGGCGGTCAGATGTACAATCGCGTCAGCCGTCCTTAGCTCCCAGCATTAGCAACGGTTCCCGATGTGGAATAGTCACTTGTAGAATGATCAGCAGATTATCAGCGTTTCGCACCTGGGTGCTTCCTCAGAGAGTAATGAGCCTTGCATCTAAGTTGCCTTATATCCCTGATCATCGTAATTTCCCTTTGTTTCCTATTCGTCCATAGGATTGTCACAGGTGTACTCACTCATTCCAATTGCATATCTGCTGCATAGCACTGCATGTTCATCAAAAAATAGTTTATATATCTCAACAATTTCTTCTTACTTATACAATTACTTATATATAAAAATATACATATATTTAACTTAAAATAACTAAAATATTACTATCTAATTATCTGTCAAGGAGAGATATCGCTTATACATCTTTTTCATTTATCCATTCAAATACATAAAATGTCTAGGATTGAAAAAGAGGTGATTCGAACCCTAGACTCTGTCTCTTCTAAACCAATGCCTTAGCCACTAGCCTAATGGCTATGTACATTTTTTCCATCTTTATTTTAATCTTTAGCATTCTTAATCCTTCTGGTTAATACTCAAATAATCAACTATTATTATACAACACCACATTATTGTCTATAGACGATTTCCATATAGATAAAAATAAAGATAAAAAATAAAATAAAAGTAGCCTCAACTAAATAAATGGAATTAATTTCCTGTAGATAAAACAAAAATAAAATAAGGATCAATACAAAATATTAAAGAATACTATACAACGATATATGCACATGTTTGCTACAATAAAATCAATAGACTAAAATAGAATCATTAGAATCAACCAATATGTGATACTAATCGAGATTCAAACCCCGGACCTTACTGATGCTAAACCGGTTCTCTGACCTTAGCCTTATTCTATATGCTTAGAATGAATAACTCCACGGCGACCAGCCGGTAGGCTGGCCACCATAAAATTCCTCATTCCAAACACACAAGATCACTGTTAAATTCCAGCACGTCCCATGTTTTGCACATACATTGAATTTGGTGGTGCAGAATTTTTAAAAAAAGACAGGGGCGTGCAAGAGATGCTGTCAGTGGCCCGAAGAATTGCGGGCCACTTTCGGCACTCAGCCACCGCGTGCCGAAGAATGGAGCACCAGCAAACACTCCTGAACCTGCCCCGCCATCAGCTGAAGCAGGAGGTGGTAACGAGGTGGAATTCAACCTCTATATGCTTCAGAGGATGGCGGAGCAGCAAAAGGCCATTCAAGCCTATACATCTACCTACGATATAGGCAAAGGAGGGGGAATGCACCTGACTCAAGCACAGTGGAGAATGATTTCAACATTGTGCAAGGTTCTGCAACCCTTTGAACTTGACACACGTAAAGTCAGTTCAGACACTGTCAGCCTGAGTCAGGTCATTCCCCTCATCAGGCTTTTGCAGAAGAAGCTGGAGAGATTGAAGGAGGAGCTAAAATTGAGCGATTCCGCTAGGCATGTGGGACTTGTGGATGGAGCCCTTAATTCGCTTAACTGAAGCAGCTCCTGAGGAAGCTGGACTACATTGACCAGCGAAACACGTTGAGTCTTACTGCCTGTTTTTATATCCACTATCCTGCTGGTACTTATTGGTCATTCCCTGTGCTAAAGATGGGACTCCTTACTGCAGCATCCACCCACCTGGATTTTATCCTATTTCTAAGGACAATTCCAAAGGATTCTCCAGTACCTATGAGGTGGACAAAATCTGCACTTGCATCATTGGTAACAACCTCATGAATGCTATACTATCGGATATATGCCAATAACCGATTATTGATGGTCATACCGAGTGACTTTAGTCCTAATCTTGAGTGGTTTCCTAGCCAGCAGTGTGGAACTCTAAATTATTTATATATACAGGCTTTTTTTGTGGCAATATACATTCTATTGTATTTTATATGCTGATAATAAATGTGTTAATTAATTTTATAAACAAGCCTTTCTGAGTTTTTAAATTAAATTTATTTATTATGAGCAACTAGCGCTGGTATTTTTGTATTTTACTAAGTTAGATATATTTACATTAGAAAAGAAACGTCTAAGAGGAGACATAATTAATATTTACAAATATATAAAGGGACAATACACGGAGATATCAGGAGTTTTGTTTATTGAGAGATCTTTACACAGGACATGTGGACACCCTCTGTGGAGAGTTAAGAGTCATACCCAACTAAGGAAGGGGTTCTTCACAGTAAGGATTTTGAATTCTCTGCCAGAGAAGGTAGTAATGGTGGACTCAGTCAATGTGTAAAAATGGATTAGATACATTTCTAACTGAAAAGGATATCCAAGGATATAGCACAAATTATAGTTGTCAATTACACTTAAAACATAACTTCATCTGGGTCATTATAGTTAAACTATAGTTACATACAGAATAGTGTAAGAATTATAAAACAGGTTTAACTTGATGGACACATTGTCTCTTTTCAACCTCATTAACTATTTTACTATGTTGCTATATTAATGTAATGGGTTTTTTTTTTTGCAACATTCAAGTAGCAAGAAATTATGGTGACATTTTAGCAGCCCGAAAGACATTGGATATAATAGCCATTGATTTTGTGGCTTAGTAAGCAAATCACTGTTAATTCTCAGTGGTTTGCAGTGAGTTTAAATCCTTAACAAATGCTCCAAACCACAGTCTACTTACTGAAAACATAGCAACTTCTTTATATCTTATTGATTCAAGTGTAAAACTAGCAATTGTGTATCATCAACCCTGTATAAGTAGTGGATTGTGCTTATATTAGTTGGAAGGGTTTAGTAGGAAAGAGGTACTGTAGGCATCAGTGGTCTTTGTTTAATGAGGAGTTTGAACTTTCAGAGTATTTAGAGATTCCTGAGAGTTTTGTCTGTACTGTAGCATTTACTATTTATTCTTGTTATTTTTCTGTGATGCAGTTAATTTTTTAAGAGATTTTCCTAGAAATATGGACAATTGGCAACAACATTTTTTAAACATAAATAAGATGTTTAAAAGATAAAATGTCTGAGTAAAGGAGATCAGCTGCATATAGAGGAGGTTACGAATTGATTATGTATCCTATATGGAGCAATGGAAGTAAATCATTCCCACAGTTATAATAGAAAGCCTCAACATTAATGATACAGGCAGTCATCAGTCATCATTTCAGTTTGGTAAACACAAAACATAAGATTGTTAGACAAAAAAAATACTATCATAATATAATATCCACATTCTGTTTGATAAACAGAGAATGTATTTTATGAAGTTTTAAGATGTATTTCTTGAAAATGTAATTTGAAAAAAAGTATAGTTTTAAAACACATAAGCAAAACAAATTAAATGACCATACTTCTGATTTTAAAAATAAACTTAATTGAAGTGAAAATTATATGTTAAATTAAATGTCTATGCCTCTGGTGTAAAATACATAATTAAAATATAAATAACATTAAATAACAACTTAAATATCCATACTCGTGGTGGAAAAAAAAATATATAAATATATATTCTGTACAAATACTGTTGTTGTTCCAGTTAAACTATTAGCATTCAAGGTAGTACAATATTTTGCTGTTGGTACTCAATAAAACATTTAATGCTCACTTCAATGCTGTTTCTTAATCTGTCTTACTCAATTTACAGTAGCTTCATCAAGAAGGCATAAATCTGTTTCCACAAGAGTCCAATGTCCACAAGAGTTTAATCGCAGGAGCCAATGAATGTTTTTATGGGGGAAAAGTAACAAAAAATACTTTAGCAACAAATTATTGGCCAAAAACAGTCTTTCCACATATACTGTATAAGGCATGCTGCAAGTCAAAAACATGTGAATAAGCAGCACACTAAAGTTTACAAATATTGGACCATTATCAGTTGATCTAATTTACATTTTTATTACTTTGAGGGCAATTTGACAAATTAACACTGAGCTATTTTTATTGAGCCGACTTAGAGGTTTCTAAAATTATTTTGCATTAAAAAAAATATGCTGGCATTATTATGGCAATAACAACTATAATTGTCCAAAAATAGTTAGTAAACAGTTTAGTAACTTTTCTGCTTCAGTTTTTACCTATTTTATTTACACAAGCATGAAAGCATCAATATAAAATGTCTTACCATTTGTCCTTTACATGGGTAGTAGCCGAATCTCACAACCCAACAGGATGAAAAATATGTAAAAAAATGATTTTAACATAAATTACTTTAAAAACTCCTGATGACAAAATATTGGGTTTGAGTGTTGCAGGTTAAACAGAACGACAAACAAAAGCACAACAATTATAAGCTACAATCACAATAAACCCCCAGTCACATCCACAGAAACCACCCAGCTGCAAAAACAACAACGAGCTAATAAAGACACAAGAAGTATGTATGCAGCTTGCAAAACTTCAGAAATTTACAATTTTATTTTTTGATGGATTAAAAGCAACAATTCATTTATAGTAATTGCAGTTTACTCAAAATACATTTTAATATGAATGCAACATATAGCACATTCAGCTGCATTGGACATGCATTACATAAAATGGACTTAAGAATGATGGAGTTTAATCAATCTGTATGAGACCAGACACAATCACAACAGCTGACAATTCAACTATGCACAGAATGTAATCAATCAGCCCAAAAATATCAGCTGTAACTCTAGTTATACATTCACAAGTCAATCGCCAAAAACACCAAAAGTATCCACCCACAAGCAGCACACTAACTAGGCAAAGTGTGGCTACACCAGGGAGCAAAAGGACAAAAAAATAATGCATTTATTTCTAAATAATGAAAGGAATTTTTTTTTCAATGTTAAGGAAACATTTTATGCCTGAACAATGTAAGATACAGTATATGTTGTTGTTAAATACCACCAAGTTGATGCCGACTTAGAATAGCTGTCCTGAACAAATTTTGATCTTCAGTCAAGCGGCTCTCTGTTGATAGTGTAGTATCCATAGATGTTGTGATTGGATCAAGCCATCTCGCTGCTGGTCTTCACCTTTTTCATTGGACTTAAACTTTTCCAAGCATAATGTCTTACTCTAGGGATCCCTTTCTTTGCATTATGTGTACAAAGTAGCATAGGCGGAGTCATGTCATGTATGCTTCTAGTTTTTATTGCTTAGGATTTTTGTTATCTAATACCTAATGATTTGTTCTGTAGGCAGTCCATGCTGTACATAATATTCATCTCCAGCACCATAATTCAAAAGTCACAGTAATCTTCCTATCTTGCTTCTTGACTGTCCAGCTTTCACACCCATATGATGTTACTGGAAAAACCATAGCTTGAACGAGTCATATATTTGCATGCAAAGACACGTCTTTACACTTGAATGTTTTATCAAGATTCCTCATGGCTGTTTTACCAAGTGCTATTCATCTTCAGATTTCTGGACTGCTTGCTGCTTTAGTGTTGGTTAGTGATCCCTGTAGGTTAAAACTATCTACTATTTCCATTTCTTCTCCGTTTAGGTGAAAATAACTGAGGTTGCCAGTTGTTACAATCTTTGTATTCTTCACATTAAGGTCCAATTTCAGACTTTAATCTTTGATCTTAATTAGTAGATATTTTGGATCTTCATTTTCTGCTACCAATGTGGTATCATCAGCATAACATTGGTTATTGATAAGTCTTCCATACATTTTTACACCCCACTTTTTTTCATATAGCCCTGAATCTCTGATGATTTGTTATGAATACAGGTTGAACAGATATGGTAAAGGTACAGTATAAATGTATAAAGGTATAACATATATACATGTACTGTGCTTGTATTCTTTTGCCTGAAATGTAACATTATCTTACTAATGCAACTTCAAAACATGTAACTGAAAAATTACAATTGCATGTTGTTTTTAAACACAGAGGTTAGTGATGTTTATTTTAAGAAAACAACACTAGGCATTATAAATTAGTTAAAATGTTTGCCCACATATTCCACCAAAATGTTTTGAAGACCCCATGATATTTTTAAACAATTATAGACCTAAATCTTTTTTGATTATTATTATTAAATTAAAAAATACTTAACACTTACATATTAAAAAATATATTTTACCTACGTTGCCCCCTCTGTATTCACCATATAAGATTATAAAATAGTGATCTCAGGGTCATTACTATATACTAACTGTTATAGCCCCTTAGTCTGGACCATCTTGCATTAAGGCAATATTGTGCAGCATACAGCAAACTGCCACAACATCTACAACAATGTCCGTGGAGTTAGGAAATCATCCCACAGGATTGTCTAGACACCTGAACCTACTCTTCAAAAGTCTGCATTTTATCACACTCTGAAGTTCTGTTAGCCCTTGTTATATTTGTGATGTGTTGGGTCTGTGGATCTAACAGAGCTGTCAATAACAAAGAATGACACTCATATACTGCATTGTCTGAAAGAAAACTAAAATGGGTGTCCAAACACCAACCATCATCATGGACAATGAATCCCCTTAAGAAACAACTATTGGGGTGTAGAACAGTCCCATGTCCTTGGCCAATGTTAAAGCTATTCACACACTGGCCACACCACTAGCCCCTTTCTTTTCCACTAGGTCTGGGAGATTTCCTAGACCTAAATCAAAACTCCATGGCTTTCTAACTTTTTGTATGTTTGTTCATCATTTTAAACTGTCCCAACGTTCAACACCTGTCTCACTGTTTTACACCCAAAAACAAATGTATTTTTCTTTATGTCAAAAAAGGGGTATTGTATGTATATGTACTGTATACTGAATGTTGATGGTGGTAGTTGCATCATTGCAATCCCCATGTTATACAGGAAGTGTTGGTTGTGTTTTTTTACAGAGAATGGAACCCTTATTTAGCATGCCTTTTGCAGTTTTGGTTGCAGAATAAACATGTATTGTTTTATATTTTAAGTATGTACTATATATGACTTACAAGACACATTTTAGACAATATTGCTATACTGTACTTGATTCCTGAAAAGCAAATGAATGCTTACTTGAGATATGTTGTCTTCTGTTCTGTTGCAGCACAAAAGAAAAATTCAGCATAAAATTAAAAGACTCAGCATAGATGTTAAAAGCAAAATGTGGATTACATGCCTCTATCGTGGAAGTGAACATGAAACAATACAATAAAATTGAGAATATTGTCATTAATGTCATGTAATCTATAGTGAAAAGAAATATAAAATGCATTCTTTACAGTACATACCACACAAAGTTAATGATATTTATGAATTAATTACATGTGCAATATTATTGCATAATATTACATTCTATCAAATATATACTGTATGAGGCATTCACTTCCAACTGTAACTTATATTGCTAATAACAGCATCCTGTAAACATAAGTTTACAGCTGTAGAGTAAAAACTACACATAAGTCATTGAGATCCAAGGTTAATTATTCCTTAAAATATACACATTTTCTTAAGGCAGACTGCAATGATGACAGCAGAACTCATCAACTATAAGTAAAGGTATTGAGCTCATTGAATATTAGTATCACTTTTGTATTATACAGAATGTCAGCAATAATATAACTCCATTAAATGACGAGCAATAAAATAACTGATTGGGTCAAGAAATGTAGGGGTCTATTTACTAATCCCTGGAGAGAGATAAAGTGGAAGGAGATAAAGTACTAGTCAATCAGCTCATAACTGCCATGTTACAGGTTGTGTTTGAAAATGACAGTTTGGAGCTGATTGACTGGTGATTTATCTCCGTTTGCTTTAACTCTTTCCAAGGCTTAGTTAATAGACCACATGTGACGGGATGTAATGGAGTCCGAGATCATTGGAGGCATGGGATACTGGACGATCTCGAACATTTTTTTTAAAGGGGCAAACACTTACAAAGAATGGTTTTGCATTGTAAGTGATTGCTCCTTTAAAAAACGTCCAAGATCAGCCAGCATCCCTCTCCTCAGGCGATCTTGGACTACATTACATCCCGCAATCTATGGGTGAGTTATTAAGGTTAAGAAACCTAATGTGTGAGTTGCATGCAATAGCAAATGCTGTAATAAATGGGATGCAGTCAACATCCCGCCACATGGAATACCAACACCGGGAGCCCGAATGGCACAATCCCAACATATTCTCCCTCTGTGGGTGTCCACGACACTCATAGAGGGAGAATAAATTAGTGTTCCCGCAGCGTGGCGAGTGCAGCGAGCCCACAAGGGGCTGTGTTGCGTTCACCCCCCCTGCCGGGATTGTGCCGGTTGGGATCTCGGTGATGGTATTCCGACCACCGGGATCCCGTCTGGTGGTATGTCGTACTGATCCCTAATAAATGATACAAACTGATTTGGAGTATGGCTTAGGCTGACCCAAGACAGAAGCATTTTTTTATTGCTCCTGCATCAATGATTAGTTACCTGGTAACATTGAGTGTCTCAAGCCCTATCTATCACCATTTTGGTGACAACACTGTGTTAAACATCTTAGGGGCCCTTTGGTTATCTTTCGGGCTGCTATAGGGAATTTAAATTGTGGCAAATATGCTCAACAATGAACACACTGAGCACATTTGTAGCTAAACAGCCTCCTGCACCTCCTGTAGCATAGACCCTGGAATACTCCCAGCTCAGTATGTGGACCACACCCCATTTGCTCTGTCCCAGAACATGGACTTAGCCAATGACTATCAGGAATTACAGTAGATGTGCTGCACATGACTAAGTACTTCTACAGCTTTTTAAGATTCCAAAATTACCTGAGTGTACTGTATGTGGTGAATGGTTCTACCAGTTATCTTCAGCCCATGTACCTTTTCTATTTTACTGTAGATCACCAACTAGGACCAATTAATTTCTCCATGTATGGGCACCAACATGCAAGATTTTATATCTACTGTCTGACTTTTTTGCTTAGAAATGTTTCACAGGAGGGATAAAAATCAACTCTCACAGAAACAAAATACTTAAAAAAAATTATAATTTTATTTAATCTTTCCCAGTCAGCTATGCAGAATACCCAGCCATGGACCTCATATGTAATGCCTAGTACTTTGTTACAAGATATTACATTATTATTATTATTATTATTATTATAGTATTTAGCATACTATGACACCCCATTGATGACTTCAGCAATGATGAAATTGGCAGTTGCACAGATGCTTTAGAATCTAAGATGCATGATGTAAATTGCAAGGACCAGGTAATAAAGAGATGGTGCCCATTACAGAAAAATATGAGGCCACTGAAAATAGACACATACAAAATAACACCCGCCTTAAGAATATACTGACCCCATTGATACCTAAGGTCTTCAAGGCTCCTTCCTATACAGATTAGTATTGCCTAGAGCTACTGACACTCAGCTGTAATGATGTCCATATAACTCTACATATTTTTAGTCAATCACATTTGACATTATTTTACAAATGCACTTTTACATTATAGAATAAAGGATAATGAAGGCTATGGGATGTAGTTATGTGACCGTCGGTCAGAAGATCACAATGCCTTCCCCTACATCCTGCCCCTCACAATCCCGATGGTCGGCATTTTTACCAACAGGGACTATTCCCACTCGTGGGTGTCCACGACACCCATAGAGTGGGAATAAAACCCACGGCAATCACAGCATGGTGACCGCAGCGAGCTCACCGGTCACACATATCACACCCCAGGCTACAATACATTTTGTGACATGGTTACAATATTATTAAGTGTTTCTTATATTGTGCAGCATATTACGTTGTGCTTTACAATTGGAAACAACAATAAAAGAACAATACTGGGTAAATAACAGACAGGCATAAAGGAACAGTAGAAAAGCTGTCCTCGCAAGCTTTCAATCTATAGGAAATTAAGCAATGAAACACATTGGTAGGCGCTATCTACTGCATAATGGTTAAGTCAGATTGCAAAGGTTCTTGGTGGGCTGTATGATATAGTCACACAGCAATGTTGGACAAGGTTCAGAAGGATGTGAAGTGAATAAAGCCAAAACACAGTATGTGAGGCTACAGTATGTGTGGGCTGTATAGAGGGAATGTAATTGATTAGGATAGCTTATGATGGTTAGGTGATGGTTACAGAATTTGATGAGCTTGCCTGAAGAGATGAGTTTTCAGGGATCAATTGATGGTTTGGAGACTAGAGGAGAGTCTTACAGTAGTGTGCGTGGAAGGGCATACAACAGAGTGGTTCCAGCCCAAAGAAAGTCCTGAAAATAGGAATAAGAGCAAGTAATGAGTATGGTTGAGAGACGCAGACCTTGTGCATAGCGGAGAGGTCGGGTTGAGAGATATTTTCAGATAAGTGAAGAGATGTATGTTGGTGTAGCTTGGTTAATAGCGCTGTATGTGAGTAAAAGCATTTTATATTGAACACGATAGAAACAGGTAAACAATGGCTGGACTGACAAAGCAGATCAGCAGATGATGGCATTTTGCCTTGCAACAACATTCAGTATGAATTGTAGTGGTGAGTCTGGTTCTGTTAAGACCAATAAGAAGACAATTGCAATAATCAATGCAGGATATAATGATTGCATGAATTAGAGTTTTTGCAGTGTCTTGGTAATATTTTGGAAAAATTTTTTTTAGACGTAATGCTGTAACATGATTTTGACACAGACTGGATGTCGGGAACAAAGACATCTATGCATTCAGCTTGTGGAGTAGGGTTGATTGTCAAGTTCTCAACAGTGATGGAGATCTCATGTTGGTACAGTAACTACATTTGGCTAGTGGAAATACAATTAATTATGTTTTGGAAATATTAAGTTTGAAGTGGCAATATGACATCCAATATGAATCAACAGAAAGGCATCAGTGACAGACAAATACAAATGGTGACACATCTGGGGAGGAGAGGTAGATTTGAATATCATCCATGTACAGAGGATACTGGAATCCAAAAGAGCTGATTATTTTGCCAAGAGATGTGGAATAGATTGAGAAAAGCTGAGGGCTTAAGGCTGAGCCTTGTGGTACTCCAATTGATAGAGGTAACAGAGAGGAGATAGATTCAGATAAGCATACACTGAAAGACCAATTAGATAGGTAGGATGAGAACCAAAAAAGGGCTGTATCCTGAAGACCTATGGATTGTGCTGTAGGGTTTGTGTGAGAAGAGAGTGATCAATGGTGTCAAAAGTAGCACAGAGAACTAGAAGAAAGAGAAGTGAGTAATTACATTTAGGCTTAGGGGTGACCAAATCATTCACTACTTTAATCAGTGCTGCCTCTGTGGAGTGTTGGAAAAGAAAGCCTGACTTAAGTGGTCCAATAAGTTGTGTGAGTTAAGAAAGTGTGTGAGGTGAGAGTAGGTAAGTTTCTCAAGTAGCTTGGGTGAGCATGGGGAGATGAGAGATGAGATGTTGTTTTATAGTCAAAATTGACCATGTCTACATTCAAAATGTTGACACCACAATGTTGACATTAGAATATCAACGTGGTTCAATTATATCCTCAAAATGATCACATGTTCACAATGTCAACTTATGCAGAATGTTGACATCTTCACAATGTCAACATCAGCATTGTCACCATGTGAAATGATGACATTCTGAGTATGCATTCGGTTAAGATTAGGTACCATCAAGAGGGTTAGAGATAGGCTGTGGTGGGAGTTTACAGATATATATGTATATATTTTTTTGGGGGGGCAATTTGGGATAGTCACTGGCGGGGGATGATAAGGGGTAGAGGAAAGAAAACTTACCAACATTGCAATTAGTCCTTCTAATTGCCTCACCTAAGCAATGCACTATTGTACATTGGTTTATCTTCCTGTCACAATATACTACGATATTACATTAGATCACCACTATTTTATTATTACCTGCTCTCACCTTTTTATGTCCATCTGGCAATACAGACAATTTAAATATGTTGATTTCATCATACTCCTAAGTGTATTAAATACTTATATATGTAAATATAATAAATCCTCAGTTTTTCAGTTCCATTATTTATTACAAACTGTTGCCACTATGTACTAACATGGGGTAAAGAGGGCTAAACAAAAAAGGCAGAAATAAAATCCCTATACATATTGCATCTTGACATGTACTAAAGGTATTTATTCTGCTTTCACTACTAGCAGACTAGAATAGTAGCACTGCACCTGGGTGTTACTAAGAGGAGAGATCACTTACCTTTGGGTGTCTTACTGCTGATATTGACACATTTAGCTGCCGGTATCTGCATCTCCACACTGTAGAAGCAGGATGTAAGCTCTGTCGCTTGGATAGAAGTTAACAATGCTTTTTTTTTAATTGCACCACTGCAGAGACACAATAACAGTCACTTCACTGTCTCTGCACTGCTGCCTGACATTGCCGAAGGGGTGACTTAACATTCACTCTCCTCTATGGGTCTATTATTAGTAACATTCACGTGCTTCTCAGTGGTAAAAGGGGAAGCTGGAGCTGCTTTTTCTCCATCTTAAGTGGAGTTTTAGTACATGTACCTGTTTATTTAACATTACTGTCCAAAGATTACAAATGTCAATCATGCACTTCGCATAAACCATTGGTTATCAACTTTTTCTAATATAAGTGGACCACAGGTCTCCTGTTACTGCCAATAACTGGACATTGAGAATATCAGTCTTACTATCTCCACAATTATGATGCAATGGATGCTCCTTTTTTTCACTGGATGCTATTTATGTCAATCCTTTAATCCCATGCTGATGTTGATTGCTTACACAAATCTAGAATTAGTCTGGAGCTAATGATGAGTGAACTGAAATATTGTGATTAAGAGAGACCCAGCAAAATGTACAACTCTCTTGGCATGGTGAGTACTGCACATTTCCACATTCCCAGTGATTGTTATCTTTATTTTTGAAACCAAAGTAAACTTTCTGCTCACTCATTACACTCTCATTATTTAATTGTAAATGTTATTCAACTCTTGTCCTTACAGGTATGATTGTATGTCAGTTTTGTGGTTGGGAGATATAGCGCTCACTGGGGGACGGTTTGGGTTAGCGCTGCTAGACCTGGAGGTGTCCTACCTCCTTTTGCAGATATTGGAAAGAAAATGGTCAGCGCGCTCTGGGGGCGTGGATATCAAGGGGGAAGGGAGGGGAAGGAATGGGTGAGAAATGACGAAATGTCTAGTTTTGTATGGGAAGTGTCAGTGATGACTGTAAACCCTATGTACACAATGATAATCGTGAGACAGAATAAACTGTGTTTGTATATTTATTTTTGCTTATGTGAATCCCTCTTCAGGTGTGTCATGCAGACCACCCTTTCTGAGTGTACCCTCCTGAATGGTACACTTTTACCCAGACCCTTACAATCAATATGTCTAAATTACCACTATTAGGTGTGTCTTGCAGACCCTGCCTAGGAAGACTGCAGGATCTCTGTGAGAGAAACACGCTTCCTGATACAAGTTACCACAAGCATCACAATCCCGTCGCCCGCATCCTGACTCCCGGGATCCTTATTGCTACACTGCCAGGCCACCAGACAGATCCCCTTCTCAGGACGGAGAGGGAGAATACACGATTCCGGACATACTTCATCCGTTCACGTGACCCAGCACGTTACACCGACACCAGGAAGTAGCGGACGGGACCCGCGAGCAGGAGGAAGGCAGCAGCACCTGTGAGTGAGACGGGGACCGGAGCTACAGACAGGACTCGCGGAGGCAGAGCAGGACACGGGACGGGACTGCAGACACTGGCGGTAGGCACACCAGCCTGCCCCCGGTGGTAAGTGAGACTTACACAGCCCCACACCCGCTACCTCCAGCCGAGCACAACAGTGAGAGTCTGACAGGCAGGACGCCGCAAACTGTCACACTCACTTGCACCAAACTAACAGAGACTAATCGGAAGTACATAGGCACACCACACCTATGGTAAAGGTGACCCACACCAGGGTACCCCCGACATTAACCCCAGCTGGAGTCCTTCTGAATAGGGTATACCATCAGGAGGGTATACTTATAAAGGGTGGTCTGCAAAACACACCTGATAGTGGTAATTTAGACATATTGACTGTAAGGGTCTGGGTAAAAGTGTACCATTCAGGAGGGTACACTCAGAAAGGGTGGTCTGCACGACACACCTGAAGAAGGATTCACATAAGCAAAAATAAATATACAAACACAGTTTATTCTGTCTCACGATTATCATTGTGTACATAGGGTTTACAGTCGTCACTGACACTTCCCATACAAAACTAGACATTTCGTCATTTCTCACCCATTCCTTCCCATCCCTTCCCCCTTGATATCCACACCCCCAGAGCGCGCTGACCATTTTCTTTCCAATTATTGTATGTCAGACATAGATAGAATAACAGCAGATACAATTACATTATGATTTAGCACTGAAACAGAGGTAAAGTTAAGTCTCTCACCTGGCATTCACTGCATAGGGCACATAGTAGAAAGCAGAAGGAAATTACCATATATTATGTGATAATTCTTGATTCTTAAACCTTAAAAAAGTATTACCTTTCTTCTCTTACGTTACCACATTTTGTGGCTCCTAAATCAAGTTCTTTACATAATAGGTTTCTAAATATAACTAATTTTTGTTAAATACATGAGAGAATAAGTAAGCATGGGTTATTTTAAGAAAATCTAATGCACAATATTATTTTTAAATACTGATTTTTTTATGTAATGTGTCCTTATTTTGGAAATATAACAATTTCTGTGTTTGAACATTATTGTGTTTTTGTCCTTTATAAGACTGTTGGGATACCAAATAAAGGAAGCTGGATATACTGTATACTGTAATTTTCTCATTGAGTGTTGCGATTTTGTGAGATTTATGAATAAGATTAAAAATCCAATGCATCATTTTGGACTTTGGAGGATGCTAATTTTAATCTACGTGTATAAGCACTTATTGCACATTGCATCATTGTTTTCTCGCTATCACATTTCACCTTTTATCACACATTTGTGAAATATTTATTTCATCCTAAAGTCGTCACATAATATCACTCAATCTTCTCACTTACTTGAAATAGTATTTGTTGTTTTTTGTTACTGCTTGACAAATGTAGTTATTATTTGAGTTATAATATGTCTTATTCAAAACAAATAAAAGTTAAGATTATATGAGAACACATAAGAGGGCCCCACCCATCAGAGTCCATTTTCCCCATGTTTTGTGCTCTTGTAAGCAGCACCATTGTAATATATTTCTAAGAAAATTGTGCCATAATTATATTTCTATCGATAAAACTGATTAATCTATGAAAATACTACCACCTTTTCCCCTTTACCCCCCCCACTTACAGTGGGGTACAATTGCCTGGATATTAGGGGTTTGAGGGAAAACTTAAAAGTCTTCTTGTATGAGTGACAGATTTCCGCATAGTGAGTGGATTCAGAAACTAATGAGAGGTGTACATATTTTACAAATTGAAGGGAAAAGATGTATGTTGATACAGTTGTGTTATTTGTCTTTGTATTTAAGTACAATTATTGTATTTTAGATTCAGTAAAGTACAGATAAACAAGATAAGCAATGTAAAGTCTGGCAGAGTGGGTCCACAGTAAAGAAAGATTTTGTAAAGAAAATAAATTGGCCTAGATGCTACTTTTAAAATAGATAATATTAGGTGTCTAATTTTGGGGAACACCATTAAGAACTTAATTAAAATAGGTAATGTGTGAAATTAAGTGGATTAATTATGTTGTTTTAGTTTCTTGTGTGAGAGATTTAGAGAGTCTGTATATGTTTATTAGATAATCGAGCTGGATTTGGACTGATTAACAATTGTCCAACTTTGGATAAA
Organism: Pseudophryne corroboree; assembly: GCF_028390025.1. Classification (NCBI taxonomy): domain Eukaryota; kingdom Metazoa; phylum Chordata; class Amphibia; order Anura; family Myobatrachidae; genus Pseudophryne; species Pseudophryne corroboree. The sequence continues at coordinate 563,904,692 of NC_086445.1, forward strand.
AAAATGCTCGAGTGGTAGAGTTTGTTGTTTTCTTGTCAACACAAATGGGGAGAACGATTGAGTTTGAATTGACAAGAGGACTTCCAATATTAAATAGCAAAAAGTTCAGTAAGATTGGTCTCTACAGTATATTTGGCCTAATTCAAGGTTGATTCAGATTTCAGTTTCAACACACCCCACCCAAATCTAACTCTATCTGCACATATTATATCTGCCCCACCTGCAGTGCACATGGTTTTACCCATTAGAGGAAAATGTTTTGCAGTCAACCTTGAATTAAGCCCATAGTTTATATATTTGGGTATTATCTGCATGGAGGTAAAACCATGGGGTAGTCAAGTAGTATAGATAAAGAAGACTACAAGGTATAGGACTGAGTCTTTGGATATTCTAAATCATAGATGAAGAATAGATGAGGAGAAATAACACAATGTAACTCCCACTAACCTTGTGAAACTGGTCATAACACATCTTGCTAGACATGTTACATAGGATGAAAATCAGGAATAAGTAGTATGAGCATCAGGAAAAACACAGAACGCATTGCTTGCATGAGAAATTAGTTGTTAACAGTGTAAAATGCAGCAGAGATGCAGGGAATCAGAAACAATAATTGACTTATAGATTTATCAGTTATCAAATTATTGTCTGCATTAGTAAGTGCACTCTCTGTTTTGAGAACAAAAGCCAGATATTGTAGAAAGGTCTAATACATTGAATGAGAACAGCAATTTTTTGAGGTGAGTGTAGGCAAGCCTCTCAAGGATCTTGTAGGGACATCACATCTGAGAAATGATACATAAACCAGTGAAGAGACAAAGATTACAGATCAGTTCTTGAATGCAGGAAATGTATTTGTTCTGTGGTTTAGACCATGATTGACAGTGACGAGGAATAGTAGTTTGTGATACTCATGACCATCATGAGAAATGCACTATATTGATGACATTTATGTATGTACTCTTTGACAGGTTTTGTACTCACTACCACCAACCTTGGCAACTCTTGGGATGCTAGCCTGTGATTACGATGTGGTACTGATAAATTAAGAGAGGAAAATAATGTAGAAATTGAAGAATTAAGTTATTTAAGAGCTGAGTTTTTTATTCAAAAGAACTTAGATGGAGGAAGCTTGGCTGTGTTGGCGTGAATATAACCTAAGTGGTGAAAGAGGTGGTCATGTGGTGGCATGAGATAAAAACATAAAAAATCTGGAGAAAAGAGGCAATGGCATCACAGTGAATTAGTTGGACCATTTGAAGTGGACATTATGTGAGCCATGTTTCTTTCATTGCCATATGATAAGGTTGTTTGAATGGAAATTGAAAAATTATAGTTTGATACAAACAGATCTAGCATTCAATATAGTACACATACAGTAGGTTACATTTTAACAATTTTGAATTATTGGGCAAATAAATGGAGAATGAGGTTCAATATAGAAAAATGTAAAGTTATGCACTTTGGTACTAAAAACAGACAGGCATCCTATAAGTTAAATGGGGAAAATGTAGGGGAAACGGTCATTGAAAGAGATTTGGGGGTGCCCATTGATAATAGACTTAGTAGCAGTACACAATGTCAAAATACAGCAATGAAGGCTAATAAGGTGTTAGCATGCATAAAACAGGGAATTGATACAAGGGATAAGAGTATAATCCTGCCACTGTATAAATCATTGGTACGCCCACACCTTGAAAACTGTGTACAGTTCTGGGCACCACACCAAAAAGATTTTACCACTGTGTATATAGGCGCTAGTACCAAAAGATGAGTTTTCTATTATCCTTCTCTTTTTTTGGATTTAAAGTTTCTCACAGTTTATACCAATAATTCATTTATGTTCGTTAAACAAAAAGACACAAACACAATAGTGCAGATGGTAATGTTACACCAATATGATAAAGGAGAGAGACGGTATGGACTCCTACCAGAAAAGAAGGTCTACTTAATGTAGACAATCAGGTGGCTATATGGAGCGGACAATGCCTGTCGTGCAGTCTCCTTGCGTGTCCCACAATCCTCCATGTTTAAAAAGATAGGGAAGAGAACTCCACATAGTATAATACTGTTTTATTTACATTCAAAGGTTAAAAAGTACACAATGAGTAAAGAATTGGATTCTCACCAAAGATGTTGGTCTACAAACAAAGGTAGACAAATATTGCAAGTGTAAATATCCACAGGCATCCCTGGACAGATGTTCCACACACCGGGTATGAGTCCAAAACAGTCCCCACATTCCATCAGAGATTTTATAACTTATCATTCGGCTAATGTTATTTACAGCATAGTGTTTGTTTCTTTATGTTTAAGGAACATAAACTAATTATTGGTATAAACTGTGAGAAACTTTAAATCCAAAAAAGAGAAGGGTAATATAAAACTCATCTTTTGGTCCTAGCGCCTATATACACAATGGTAAAATCTTTTTGGTGTGTGGTAAATTTCATAGGGTGTTGGTGTCACCTTAACCTCTGGCTGTGGACTGCTTATATCTCTCAAGCACAATTGATTTCTTTCCAACATACCTTTCTGCTGCGGGGTACACTGGGCTCCACAGGGAATGACATTGGGGTGTAGAGTAGGATCTTGATTCGAGGCACCAACAGGCTCAAAGCTTTGACCTTATTCCCAGAATGCATAGCGCCACCTCCTCTATAACCCTGCCTCCGTGCACAGGAGCTCAGTTTTGTAGTTGGTGCCATGCAGTAAGCAGGCATACAACAGGGGGTCTGCTCCAGCAGCCCTGAGAAGACTTCAAGGGCTGCAGCAAAGGCACTGTCTGTGTTAGATGTCAGTCAGATATCTCCTGCTGCAGCTCCATCACCTCCCCCAGCGGCGCTGTATACTCCCGCACCCTGGTTGCCAGGTACTTACAGCGGAGGCTCCGGTTTTCTTCCATTTAGTCACACACATGACCGCTGTTCTCCTGGATTGTGTGGCCGCACTCCGGGAGGAGGTAAGTGGATCCCCTGGCGGGACCCTCTGTAAATCGCAATCCTGTGTGGCCGGTGGGAGGCGGGCCACGTGCACTGGCGTGACCACTGTGGTAGTACCACACTACACCACCAGGGCAAGGGCATAGGTCGGTTTTCTCTCATAAACTATTTATATAAGCCCACAGTACCCGGTGGTGAAGTCCAGCAGGGGGATAAGGCTTTGACCTGTAGCCCCTCCCCCAGCCCCAGGGCGCCATTTAGAGTAAATGTTCCCGCCCTGGAGCTGCATACTGTATCTCTCTCTCCCTCACTCCCTGTCAGCGTTTGGGCACCATTAGGACAAGCTGAGCTGATCCTGGGACTGTTTGGTTAAATCCTCCTCTGTAAAGTCGCCTGCATGTCAGCGCTGTGCATTTTAGAGGACACTTAAGTATTCTACATGTCTGCTGACAGTGTTAGTTAAGAAAGAGTGCATTTAGTCAGGGTTATATAGTACAAGTACCCTGTGATATACATCCAGTCTTTACTGTGCATTGTTATATCTATTGAGTGTATAGCTATACTGTTAGGTTCCTGGTGCTCAGAACAAGGGAGATGTTATGAAGCGAGTCCAGAGCACCAGGACGTAATGCTGCGAAAGGGGAATGGAAAGGGAATAGCCCCTGGTGCCCTAACTCCGTTGTCTCGCCCGTGCTATCAGTACACTCTTGCGAGACTATGGTTGCTTGAGCCCATGGCAGCCGCGTTTGAAGGGCGGATTACGTCTGCCCATCTTCGATGCCCCCTCAGGTCTTAATGAGAGACAAAGAGTGAACCGAGACAGGGTGATAACAAGGGGCCCTCTGACTAAACAACAAGGCCAGGGGCTACTAACAAACCTAAAACCAAAGTATGTGCGGCTTGCCGCCAAAGGAAAAGAACAACAAAGGAAATGCTGACCACACGACGACACAATACTTTTGTGTACCGGCGGTGACAGCATAAGCAGAACCCACTGCAAAACACCAGTGACAGAAATAATAACGGAATACAGCGGCCTAGGCCGACGGACGCGGCAGAGCCGCTACTCACGGAACCGGTACGAATACTGGCAAATGGACAGGAACCCCCAATGCTGCCGACACAGACTCTCAGAACTGGAGGACAGGCAGAATCTCAAACGACAGACCGGTGGACACCAAGAAGCCAGAAACTCGACCAGGCATAGGCAAAGCCACTGGACTTCTGTACAGGAACACTTCACGGCAGGACACGGGATCAGACACAGGAATCAACACAGGGACTGACACAGGAATCGACACAGGAAGCAGTTCGACAGACACTGCTACACAGGAGCTCAGGAATAGGCAGGAACAAGCTCAGAACTCAAGCAGACTGGAAACCAAGAAATATCACCTGCGTCTGTGAATAGCACTGAGCCAGCATTTAACAGAGAGGCCTAATTAATAATCTCATGCAGCTGCCCTGTTGCATGACTCCAAACTGACAAGATGCAATTAGCAGCCAGGTGAGGCTGAACACATGGGAACAAGCTGCAATTACACAGACTCACCAGCGGCAGCAACCAAGAGTACTCTTAAACAGAGCAACGGGAAATCCTGGCCTGCGAAACAACTTATAAACATAAAATAGGAATGAACCACTACTTGTGGTTCATAACAGTATCCCCTCCTTAAGGGTGAGTTCCGAGCACCCCATGACACCCACGGGGAACATGAACAAAAGAATAACATAAAATACCTAACTGACATGCAAAACAGGAATGAGCCACAGCCGTGGCTCATAACATATACATAGTACTACTCTGTATTGCTAGTCCAGTGCAGTTTTATTGCATGGCATAATTTCTGCATTGTACAATGTGACTATGTGTGTGTGCATATAGCTGCTGTGTGACCTCCATTTTGTGTATCTCACTCAGATTGCTATCCCTATATTCTATAACCTGAGGGGGATAAGTGCTTCAGGTTTATCATTTAATATAGGTAGTTCACAGGACATACTCAGTGAGTATTTTTCTCTGTGATTTTTAGTCACAATATTCCTATTGAATTCCCTGTTTGTGCTGATACATTACACAGGGGGTTCTTGTCAGGTATTGTGCTGCTGATATTGTACTGTGTTGCCTTGCATTGAGCTTTCGGATATGTCAGCTACAAATGGCAATGGTGCTGGGGCTGATCCCGCATTGTGTGGTGGTGACGCTGCAGACACATTTGAGGAAAACATAGCAGCTGAGGGTTTAGGTTCTGGAGGATCCTTACCCCCAAGTGGGACTGTACCAACGGGGGTTCAAAATGACCCACCTTGGGCTACCTTCTCCATGCTTTTGAATACGCTGGTAACTAGACTAATGCCCCCTATGGGACCTCCTGTGCCGGTACAACCGCTTATGGTCCCCGCGGTTAACACGCCATGGGCAGATCAACTGTGTGCTCAGTTACAGCAATTGAACCAATCACTGACTACTCAGAAGTCTAACCGTTGACCGCCTAAGACCAAGGGGTCCTCTAAGTGGGTCATTACTTCCTCACAATCCACCAACGTCCCAGACTCCTCATCTGATGAGGATGGCATTTATACTGACCCCACAGATTCTGATCCCAATGCTTCTGAAGGGGAATCTATTTCACAGGTGGATGTTCCTGACTTGTTGGAGGCTATCAGGCCCATTCTTCAAATTACTGATGACCCGGAGCCTGATGCTGCCCATAAGAAACCGGACAGGTTTAAACGTCAGAAAGTGGTTAAACAAGTTTTACCTCATTATGACCATTTAGTTGACATATATCAGGAGTCCTGGGAAAATCCAGGAAAGAAATTCATGCCACACAAGAAGATGCTTGCTTGCTACCGCCTCGCAGTGGAAACACCCCTGCCAGTGGATTCGCAGGTGGTGTGGCTGGTGGTATCCTCAGCTCTGCCAGTAACTACCGTCACGTCTCTGAAAGAACTGATGGATAAGCATGTGGAGGGTCGTTTAAAGGCAATTTACACCCTAACTGGTGCTGTGCATAGGCCCACCATTGCAGCGACATGGGCTGCAGAGGCTGTTGAAGCGTGGGCTCAGGAGCTGGCGGCGGAGTTGCCTTCCAACGCTTATGATCATGCTAGACAATGTCTGTCTTATATTGTCACAGCTTCTCATTACATTAAGGAGGCGGCTTCTGATGCCGGTATTCTGGTGGCCAAAGGCTTCTACTATGTCCATTTTGGCTTGCCGGATTCTCTGGTTACGGTCCTGGTCTGTGGATCTGGACTCTAAGAAAACCCTAGAATTACTTACTCCCTTTTAACGGAGACATTCTTTTCAGGGAAGACTTCAACAAGATAGTGGCTGACTTAGCTTTTGCTAAAACAGCATGTCTACCTAGTACTGCTGCTTCAGTGCCAAAGGCTAAGAGTACTCCATTTCGCTCCTTTCGGCCTTCAGGGAAAGCAAAAGGTCAGGCATACCCGAAACAGGTTTGCACTTCCAAACCCAATAAGCCCAAACGGGTCTGGGCTGCCCATCAGCCTGCTTCCTAAACTGACAAGCCTGCCACATGACGGGGTGGGCCTCCCTCTGGGGGATCCCAGGGTGGGGGGCCGACTTCTAGGGTATACCCAGGAATGGTTGAGGACCACTTCCGATGCCTGGATACGGGAAGTCGTCACTCAAGGATACGCCGTATCATTCAGGAATTGTCCCCCCCATCGATTTTGCCTGACAGACGTCCCTTCGGATCAGGTGAAGGCAAAAGCTCTTCATTCAGTCGTACAGTCCCTCCTGGACACAGGAGTGGTAGTACAGGTGCCTCTGGCTCAGAGAGGCAAGGGGTACTATTCATCGCTGTTCCTAGTCCCGAAACCGAATGGGTCATCCCAGCCCATTCTCAACCTTTAGTCTTTGAACAAATTTGTGAGGGTCTCCAAGTTTTGTATGGAAACTCTTTGCTCTATTGTTCTGGCTTTGGAACCTGGGGATTATATAGTCTCCCTGGATTTACAGGATGCTTACCTGCATATTACCATTGCAGTGTCACATTAGCAGTACCTGAGGTTTTTGGTTGGCAACCTCCATTACCAATTTTGGGCGTTACCTTTTGGTTTGACCTCGGCTCTGCAAGTCTTCACCAAGTTCATGGTGGTAATGACGGCTGTACTCCGCCATCAAGGGGTCAGGATCCTACCATACCTGAACGACTTATTGATCCTGGCAAATTCCCCAGAAATTCTCCTATGCCATCTGGATCTGACTATTCAGTTTCTGCAAGCCAATGGGTGGCTCATGAACTGGAAGAAATCTTCCCTGGTCCCTGCTCAGAACATGGTGCACCTGGGAGTGTTGTTGGACACTCACAACGAGCGGTTGTTCTTGTCTCAGGAGAAAGTCCTGAAGCTTCAGGAAACGATTTGATGCTTCCTATCTCGTCCGCAAGTGTCGATACATTCAGCAATGCAAGTGCTAGGTCTCATGGTGTTGGATTTCGACATAGTGGAGTACACTCAATTCCATTCCCGCCCTCTGCAGAAACTGATTCTTGCCAAGTGGGATGGTCTGCCTCACCGGATCAGGTCTCAAATGATCTCCTTCTCTAAAGAGGTCCATCTTTCACTGTGCTGGTGGCTTCAGGACCAGCAATTGAACAGGAATCATCCCTTCTGGATCTCCAACTGGGTCCTTCTGACGATGGATGCCAGTCTGAGAGGTTGGGGTGCAGTGTAGGAGCAACACTCTCTTCAGGGTCGGTGGACCAAGGAGGAGTCTCTCCTCCCGATAAACATTCTGGAATTGCAGACAGTGTTCAACTCATTGAACTTGGCCCAGCATTTAATACAGAACAGACCTGTTCACGTACAGTCGGACAATGCCATCATGTTGGTGTACATAAATCATCAAGGTGGCACTCAAAGCCGCATGGAATTGAGGGAAGTATCACGGATTCTTCAGTGGGCGGAATGCCATCTGCCAGCCATATCGGCAGTGTTCATTCCGGGGATCCTAAACTGTGAAGCGGACTTTCTCAGTCGTCAGGATGTACATGCCGGAGAGTGGAGCCTCCATCCAGAAGTGTTTCAACTCCTCGTGGACAAGTGGGGCCTTCCAGATGTGGAACTGATGGCATCTCGACACAATCACAAGGTTCCGGTCTTCGGAGCAAGGACAAGGGATCCTCAAGCAGTGTTTGTGGATGCACTGGCACTTCTATGGAACTTTCGGCTGCCATACGTGTTCCCTCTGGTGTCACTCCTGCCCAGAGTAATAAGGAAGTTCAAGCAAGAATGAGGAATCTTACTTCTGATCACTCCAGCGTGGCATTGGTTCTCAGACCTTCAGGGTCTCTCGATAGCGCGTCCCCTTCTACTTCTACAACGCCCAGATCTCCTCGTTCAGGGCCCCTGTGTATATCAGGATTTAGCCTGATTGGCTTTGATGGCATGGCTCTTGAAGCTTCCATCTTAAGGGCCAAAGAATTTTCTGAGGCGGTCATTCAAACCATGTTGGCCTGGAAACCGACTTCTGCTCAGATTTATCATAGGGTCTGGAATTCTTACTTTGCTTGGTGCGCATCTAACAATCATGACGCTTACGGGTTTAGTACAGCCAAACTTTTGGCCTTTCTACAACAGGGCCTGGACTTGGGCCTTTGTCTGGCCTCCATCAAGTTTCATATTTCTGCCTTGTCAGTTTCGTTCCAGAGAAAATTTGCAACTTTACCTGATGTTCATACATTTACTCAGGGTGTGTTGCGTATTCAACCTCCTTACGTCCTGCCTGTGGCTCCTTGGGACCTATCGGTGGTTCTGGAGGCGTTGCAAGGGTCTCTGTTTGAAGTGGCTTTCTCTTAAGGTGTTGTTTCTGCTGGCTATTGGGTACTTTGTCCTGTAAGTCACCATGTCTGATTTTTCACCGTGATCGTGCGGTTCTTAGAACACATCCTGGGTTGCTACCTAAGGTGATGTCTTCTTTCCACCTTAATCAGGAGATTGTGGTTCCGGCCTTTGCCTCTCCTGAATTGTCTTCCAAAGAACGGTCTTTGGATGTTGCATGGGCTCTCCGTATCTATGTGAAGAGGACAGCTCCTATCAGGAAGTCTGATTCTCTCTTTGTACTATTTGGTTTTCACAAACGTGGCTGGCCTGCTCACAAGCAGACCTTGGCCAGATGGATTAGAATTGTGATTGCACATGCTTATGTACAGGCAGGTCGTCCAGCTCCTGTTACTATAAAGGCCCATTCTACTCGGTCTGTTGGACCTTCTTGGGCGGTCCATTGTGGTTTTGACCCTTGAGCAATTGTGCAAGGTGGCTACGTGGTCCTCAGAGAACACGTTCATAAGGTTCTATGCCTTCGATACTTCCACCTCCCAGGATGCTTCCTTTGGATGCCGGGTTCTTGTGCCCGCTACAGTACGTCCCATCCCATAAGGAACTGCTTTAGGACATCCCCAATGTCATTCCCAGTGGAGCCCAGTAGAGCCCGCAGCAGAAAACAAGATTTATGGTAAGAACTTACCATTGTTAAATCTCTTTAGCTTCTTTGGGTTGGTATGGCATTAGCCGCTGACACTTTCTCCTGTCGTGAGAATGTGGTGTATGTGGCTACTAACAGTTGTCGTCTCTTTTGCCTGCTACTGCATTGGACTGGTTAACAAAAACTGAGCTCCTGTGCATGGAGGCAGGGTTATAGAGGAGGCGGCGCTTTGCATTATGGGAAGAAGGTAAAAGCTTCGAGCCTGTTGGTGCCTCAGATCAAGAGCCTACTCTACAGCCCAATGTCATTCCCTGTGGAGCCCAGTGTACCTTGCAGAAAGAGATTTAACAACAGTAAGTTCTTACCATAAATCTAATTTTTGTATTGTATAGTTCTGGGCACCACACTATAAAAAAGATATCTTGGAATTTGAAAGGCTTCAGAGGTGATCCACTAAAATGATTAAGGGGTTGGATGCACTGGATTATCAGGATAGACTTACAAGGCTAGGGATGTTTACACTTGAAAAGAGGCATCTAAGAGGAGACATTATTAATATTTTTAACTATATAAAGGGAAAGTACATGGAGCGATCAGGCAATGTGTTTATTGAAAAATCTTTACATAGGACACGCGTGCATACTCTGAGGTTAGAGGAGAGAAAATTTCATACCCAGCGTAGTAAAGGTTTCTTTACAGTAAGGGCAGTAAGGATGTAGAATTCTCTGCCAAAGAAAGTTGTAATGGTGAACTCAGTCAATATGTTTAAAAATGGATTATATAAATTTCTAACTGAAAAATATTTCCAAGGATATAGCATTTAAAATGATTGTATTTTAGAAACAGCATGCACTATAGTGTTAGATAGATTTAAAACATAGCTACATCTGGGTCATTATAATTACACTATAGTTGCATACAGTGTACAATTTATACTACAGGTTGAACTCGATGGACAAACTGGGGTATATTTACTAAGGTCCCGATTTTGACCGAGATGCCGTTTTTTCTTCAAAGTGTCATTTCGGCAATTTACTAAGCAAAAATCTCGGCAGTGATGAGGGCATTCGCAATATTTTGGAAGTCCTAGGAAAAAATCACGAATCAATACACCATCGGTCAAATACGCCTGCAATTTGGTAGAAATCGGTAATTTACTAAAAAGTGCAAATCACAAACACTGCCGACAATAGCCAAACACTGCCGTGCTGAAATACAATTCGTGAAAAAGTGCTAAAAAAACCCAGACCTGCTTTTTTATCCCGTGTTTGGATAGGCATGCACGGATCCATGAGATCCGTGCATGTTTATCAGTGGGAAGGGGATGGGAAAGTGTTATTTTCTTTAAAAAAAAATGCGTGGGGTCCCCCCTCCTAAGCAAAACCAGCCTCGGGCTCTTTGAGCCGGCCCTGGTTGCAAAAATATGGGGGGGGAAATGATAGGGGTTCCCCCATATCTAAACAACCAGCACCGGGCTCTGCGCCTGGTCCTGGTTCCAAAAATACGGGGGACAAAAAGCGTAGGGGTCCCCCGTATTTCTGAAACCAGCACCGGGCTCCACTAGCCAGTTACATAATGCCACAGCCGGGGGACACTTTTATATAGGTCCCGGCGGCCATGGCATTACATAACCAACTAGTCACCCCTGGCCGGGGTACCCTGGAGGAGTGGGGACCCCTTCAATCAAGAGGTCCCCCCCCTCCAGCCACCCAAGGACCAGGGTGAAGCCCGAGGCTGTCCCCCCCATCTAAGGGCTGCGGATGGGAGGCTGATAGCCGTTTTGTAAAAAAATGAATATTGTTTTTAGTAGCAGTACTACAAGTCCCAGCAAGCCTCCCCCACAAGCTGGTACTTGGAGAACCACAAGTACCAGCATGCGGAGGAAAACCGGGCCCGCTGGTACCTGTAGTACTACTATTAAAAAAATACCCCAATAAAAACATAAGACACACACCTAGAAAGTATAACTTTAATACATACATCCACACCTCCATACACACATACTTACCTATGTTCACACGAGGGTCGGTCCTCTTCTCCATGTAGAATCCATGGGGTACCTGTGGAAAAAATTATACTCACAAAATCCAGTGTAGAAGGCTCTTCTTCTTGTAATCCATTTGTAATCCAGGTACTTGTCAAAATAAAAAAACGGACACCCGACCTCGCACTGAAAGGGGCCCACATGTTTTCACATGGGACCCCTTTCCCCGAATGCCAGAAACCCCCTCTGACTTATGTCTAAGAGGGTTCCATCAGCCAATCAGGGAGCGCCACATTGTGGCACCCTCCTGATTGGCTGTGTGCTCCAGTAGTGTATGACAGGCAGCACACGGCAGTGTTACAATGTAGCGACAATGCGCTCCATTATAACCAATGGTGGGAACTTTGTGGTCAGCGGTGAGGTTACTTTCGGTCAACCGCTGACCACAAAGTTCCCACCATTGGCTACAATGTGGCGCTCCCTGATTGGCTGAAAACATGGGGCCCCTTTCAGTGCGAGGTCGGGTGTCCGTTTTTTTATTTTGACAAGTACCTGGATTACAAATGGATTACAAGAAGAAGAGCCTTCTACACTGGATTTTGTGAGTATAATTTTTTCCACAGGTACACCATGGATTCTACATGGAGAAGAGGACCGACCCTCGTGTGAACATAGGTAAGTATGTGTGTATGGAGGTGTGGATGTATGTATTGAAGTTATACTTTCAAGGTGTGTGTCTTATGTTTTTATTGGGGTATTTTTTTAGTAGTAGTACAACAGGTACCAGCGGGCCCAATTTTCCTCCGCATGCTGGTACCTGTGGTTCTCCAAGTACCAGCTTGCGGGGGAGGCTTGCTGGGACTTGTAGTACTGCTACTAAAAACAATATTAATTTTTTTACAAAACGGCTATCAGCCTCCCATCCGCAGCCCTTGGATGGGGGGGACAGCCTCGGGCTTCACCCCTGGCCCTTGGGTGGCTGGAGGGGGGGGGACCCCTTGATTGAAGGGGTCCCCACTCCTCCAGGGTACCCCGGCCAGGGGTGACTAGTTGGTTATGTAATGCCATGGGCGCCGGGACCTATATAAAAGTATCCCACGGCTATGGCATTATGTATCTGGCTAGTGGAGCCCGGTGCTGGTTTCAGAAATACGGGGGACCCCTACGCTTTTTGTCCCCCGTATTTTTGGAACCAGGACCAGGCGCAGAGCCCGGTGCTGGTTGTTTAAATATGGGGGAACCTCTATCATTTTTTTTCCCATATTTTTGCAACCAGGACCGGCTCAAAGAGCCCGAAGCTGGTTTGGCTTAGGAGGGGGGACCCCACGCAGTTTTTTTTTTTATTTTAACACTGATTTTATTTTTTTAAAAGGTGCACAATGAAGCCCAGCACGGGTCTCTCAGATCCGGCCGAGATTCATTGTATTAAAGTCGGCAGTGTTTTACAAGTCACTCACGTAAAACACTGCCAAAAAAACGAATGACATCGACATCGGTAAAACCGAAAATGCAGAATACGGCAGCTTAGTAAATTAGTCGTACTAAATTCAAAAATTTGCAACTTTACACTTTCAATGTCATTCGTGATTGAACTTTGACCTCAAACGGGAAATTACAAATTTTAGTAAATATACCCCACTGTCTTTTTTCAATCTCATTAACTATGTTACTATGTTACTATCAAAGTAATAGGAGACAGGTGATAGATTGGAGGTTTGCTGGTTAGCTAATATATGGTGTGCTGAATTAGAATTAAGTGTGCTGAAGATGTGGGTTCCTGGTTTTAGTTATATAATCCCAGTTTATAGAAGCAGCATGATAAGTACATAAAGATGATTGGAAGATTCAAAACATAATACTGTACAGACAAGTTTAGGATGATATATTTAGGGAGCAAAGATACTGTAGGAAATAATTTTGCTAGCTGTAATGAGAAATGAGTGGAGTAATGACAGCGCAATACATCTAAACCCATTGCTTAGACATGTTATTTAGCACTGGGTTTTTATCAGATACCTTTTTTTTATCTCCAACAACACACACAGCAGGCATGTCCTCACTACATCAATATTTATACTTTAGTTGTGGAACCTTTGGTTTGTAGACTAAGATACTATTCATTGATCCCTGGGGTGCTTGTGTTGCCTTCTGTTTATAAACTTTTTTGCTGAGAACATTTTAGCTTTTGTATCCAGCTGGTAGACCTCACTGCCTGCCCTGCCTGATGTAATGGAAGAATATAGCTGTTCCTCCTTCTAAAAATTTAATATGACATTTGATATCCAAGAGATAGCACTGTCACACCTTAGGTGTGTCAATAAGTACAATTGGAGATCTAACTTCCTCTTCAACCTTGGTGTTCATATCCCTAGGTACCTTACTGGGCTTTTTGATATCAACCGTAATCCCATTTTTAAACAAATTGACACTTTGTTGCAGTCCTGAACAGGTTTTGAGATCTCATGGTTGAGCCATTTAGTGGCTTTCATGATTATGTTTTACAAAAGTTAAAGTACAATCTCATGTGAGACCTTTGTTGGTCTCTAAGTCTTTTCTGATGTAAACTCATAAATTGACCCTCTTATATTTGGAGGTACAAGTCTCTCAGGTTGGACTACAAATGTATTACCATAGGAAGCTGCAGGGTTGACTGTGTCAGGAGTCTCCTTGCTTATCAGAAAATATTTATGCTCTCCTAGATACGGGACTGGTCACTACTTCTTGGTGCAAAGCCATGGGATGACTTGGAGAGAGCCGTTTTGCCTGACTACCCAATAAAAGATCTCAATTTGACTACTGTGTTGCTGTTCCACTTGCCCCACATACTCCAAAAACTTAGACTCCCTCAACATTTTTGACAATATGCTCTACTTCACTAAGGAGTTTGAGCTCCTTACTGACAATCTTTCTGTGGTCACTTTCTCAATGCTCATCCTGAAGCTTAATTAATATTTGTGGGTTGCTACTTGCTAGGAGGTTTGGGACTATTACTGATGTTATCCATACATACTCCACCTCCAACTTATTTTGAGCTTCCTGCCATGACCTCTAGTCCTTTGTCTTTCCACTGCCTGAAATTTTGGCATGTCTTGCACCTCATCTTTAAAGTTTTGAATTGTTTTCTTGTAGCTTACCTACATTCATAACCCTCCTGACTTCCAGAAACATGACAGATATGTTCTCAACTACATCTAAATGGCTACTTAGAGAACCATTCCCAATACTGGCACACTTGCCCCTCCCTTCTTTGGAAGATCATTAGTAATATTTGTTTTGTAATGCATTGCAATTTATTTCAGTGTGTATGTTCTTTGTAAGGTTATTGGCCTGTCTATAACTTATAGTTTCCCCTATCTACTCACACTTTTCTACCCTGTAACCCTGTCATGGGTATATTTTTGTAAAATTTTAATAAAACTATTAACATTTAAAAAAAGAGCAGGTAGGTGACTTAGGACCGTATTCAGTACAGATTGCAAGTTCTGCTAACAAGCCGAATTTGCAATCCATTTTTTTACATGCGGGGGGTCGCCCATCGCAGGGCAAGGCTGCCCAGCATGCTACCTGCCTCCTGCGAACTGTGATCATGCTGCAATTAGTGCATGGTCGCAGAAACTAGAGAAGCTTCCTGCCGACGCAGCCTGGCGGCAAAGGCAGGTGTCCCACCGCTATATTTTCATTCAGAGCAGCGCGTCATGCAGCTGCCCCAAAAATTCAGCCGACCTGACCCGATTTTTCCCTTGCCATCCCCGCAACAGTCCGTGATTATCCCCCGCCCTGCGAATACCTCTGAATGTCAATCAGGCAGAGACATTCGCAGTTAATGTGAGTGAACCGCATTAACTGCGCATGCACGCACAGGATGGCACCTGCACATGCGCGCAATCCTGCGCATGTGCACTGTGGTCCAATCGCATCACATAAGGCCCTTAGAGATAAAATCTGTTCTGTAGCAGACAAAGGGCAGATCCAGTTGTGACTACAAGCACCCAGGTAGGATCCAACAATACCACACTATCTGATCCATCTTAGATCACTGCAATGTATTATTTATACCAGGACCATGTAACCTAACACAACATTGCAAAAAAGGTAAGGCATGCACAAATTTCTCCAGGGAATACAAGCTCAAATGCCAATTGAAAGAAAACTCTGCATGTGACACATAACTAAATAGGTGCAGGGACTGACACTGGCCAGCTCCAAGCCACATTGTTTTGCAATGATGCTGGTTTCTTTCTCAGGAATAGCTTACCCAACAAGCAATTGCCATAAGCAATTCAATGGCAGTAAACAGTCTCACAACGGTAGCCCAGCAACATACTTCATGTGAAAACCATGTCATACATGAAAGACTGCAATATGCTTCTGAAACACTGTAAAACAATTGGAGCAGTCTACGAAAGTATTAAGCTATGAAAACTAATGGGCACCTAGGAGAAGAAACAAAAGCAACATTAGTCCTTTTGCATACAATATCTTAGACCAAGAGGAAGAGCCAGTAGGAGACAACTCCCATTGCATTAGACCTACCATTGAAGATGGCAGTATGTGAACAAACTGTGTACAGTAGCTAACACATTATCAAATTTAAAGAATCAAAATCAAGTTCCATTGCTATGCAAGTCTGTGAATGTGGAGCAAGATGTGGAAGGTCTAAAGGTACTATCACAAATGCACCCACTACTGCAGCTGGGTTAGCGGAACTAAGTGCCAGTGTTGTCCCCTGCTAGAGGCATAAATATAGAGTGCCCTTGACTTGGAAAAACATATGGTCAATGGTAAATAATCATCACATTGCTCTAAAACAGAAGTTTAAGCAATGACAGATGTAAAAGGGGGATAGAGTAGGTATAATTAGACAAAGGACTGGATTACAGGTCCTGGAAGCAAAACTGAATGAGTTTGTTAATCTGCAGACAGTCATTACTAACACCATGCTGGGTAGCATTGGCAGATATATATCACAATAGGAAACTGCATATTAAGAAATTAGAGATCTGTGCTCAGCGTGAGCATAGTCTTGAAGAGATAAATAGCAGCAGCATAATAGTCCAACTTATCTCATTCAATGTCATTGAGCAAAAGCTGTAGTGTGGCAGAAAGTTTAAAAAGTATTGATCATAGCCCAAAAGTGCTGCAGACCCAAATTATCTGTGGGGGTAAATATGTTGGTTAGCCTGTGTCTTTATAATACAAATGTAGCCATGCTCATCCAGCCTGCGGGATGTCCGCACAGGCACATAAGCCTAGGTGGCAGCATGCATGCATATTATTACATTGAGCTGCGCCTTAGTTCGCTGCACATGTATTCTTATGGGTGCGCATACTTAGAGGCATGAGCACTGCCAATTCCGTGTCTGGCTTGCCACGAATACGGTAAGCTACAAGCTAGATGAACAAGGATACATCTGTATATGGGACCTTATTTACCCTGAAACAACACTTGTTAGGGTTTAACTGCACGCTGATCGCACAGATTTTTTGGAGGATCTTGCAGAGGTGCATGTCGTGTTCTTCCATAGTGCAATGACAAACTAGGATGTCATCCACAATGATTCACAAGGGTATCCTTCAAAGAGATGCTCCATGCAATGTTGGAATACTTAATTACCAATGTACATGCCGTCTGCCGTGGGGCAGTCAGAGGGAGGCATAACTGCCCACAAGTGTCATGAACATGGTGAGCATGGATGATTCTTTGTCCAGAATATACATTTGATATCTAGAGTGGTAAATGTCTTTGCATTTGCCATACTTACAGTACTAACAACCCTTGATCATTAGTCTTCCAAACCTATGCAATATACGATTACCTAAAGGATAAAAAAAATGGGCCGACTAGATGGTCCAAGTGGTTCTTATCTGCCGTCAAATTCTATGTTTCTATGTTTACTACAGATAACTAATTAGAAAACAGAATCTGAATGATCACATAATAATATATAGCTTTAGCACTAAAGTTTTAAATTTAACTAATAATTTTTTTCATATCCTTAGATATATTGGGAAATAGAATCCATTCAATAAATAAAGCATTAATGGAATTTTTTCTTTATATGTTTAATATTTTATTCATAAATTAGTTTAAAAGACTGGCATGATACGGCAGATGTATATTAAAATTTTGATTGACAAATATTTTAATCAAATCAGGTATATAAAGCTGATGACCTATATTTCAATTGGATAATATTTTTGATTTTGCTTGACTCTTCATGGACGTGCATAAGAAATTTTGAGATTCCATTGTGTATCAAATTTCTTCCATAACAATTTTACATCCTCCCTGTACAGTACACATAACCTCACATATTTTCTCTTTCTTTACTCTCACACCCTCCTGACCCTTGGCCAACATTGCTTGGTGATCATATCATACAACCCATTAAAAACCTAGCAATCTGGTGGACCATTATGCAATAGGTAAATCTATCCTTGTGTATCAATGCATATTTCCCTATAGATTGTAAGCTTGTGAGCAGGGCCTTCCTATCTTTATGTCTGTTTTTGCCCAGTTTTGTTCTATTACTGTTGTTCTAATTGTAAAGCGCAATGGAATATGCTGTTAATAAATACATAAATAAATAAATAGAGGTCCCACTGGGATCAATCCACTATTGACACACAAAAAAGGGAAGAGGACCTAGAACTGGGGTAGTTGGATCAATTGTGGTAAGGTACTGTAAGAGATTAGTTTTCTTACGTCTTGCTCGATGTACTGTCTATCTGGTTTTCTAGCTTTGTGTGTCATTTTTGGCTTGATCTTTTTGGAGTTTTCTAAATGATTGTATGCATGGAACCAATTTAACATTTATAGTGAGTTCTATTTTATACTTTTACAATTTTAGGAGATTTGAAGTGTGATTTTTGTTGGATATTTTGTCTGCCATGTCTTGTTTGAGAGCTGGTGTGTGAGATTGGTCAGGCCTTGACTGTGGCTAATATTTGGACAAAGACCACTGTAAATGAGAGGCTACTGTATGGTTAAATTCCCATACACTACTGTGGATATTGTCAGGGATATTTCCTGCTGTGACTAGGCACCTTATACAGTTTAAGGCTGAGTTTTAGTAGTGTGGAAAATGTGTGTTTGTACAGGGACGTTTTAATCTGATAAGGTTATAAGGTTTCCCAATACGGGGAGTAATTTTCTTTCAATAGGTGGGAGACCCTATTGCCATTGTATTGGACACTAAAGGCTGGACAATAAGATAGAGATAAGCCTTTATAATGGGACCAGGAAAATCCATATCAGGAAAATAATTTCTAATGTTAAAGATCCCACACAGGGGTCCAGCAAGTTTGGTATTTCAGAAGTATACAAGTATAACTGTGAAATTTCTCATGAGTTAGTATTCTAAATATCCAAATACACTATTAATAGGAAGTTTTGAAATAATTACATTTAAAGGATTCAGGGATAAATTTGGGAGTAAGTCTGATACGTGCCATTTCTAGTAGATTGTGGGTGGTGGCGTCGGGTGGGGTTAGTGTGTGCTCTGTAGGGGTGCTTCTGCAGTCACTGTGGTGTACCTGTGCTGTCTTAGGGGTGCTGTCCTGGCTTTTACTGGTGTTTCTTGTGCTGCAGCTGTACATGGGTGTTGCTGTCCTGGCTGTCACTGTGTTTTATACCCCTTTTACACCACCAGCATATAACACGGGTTATTGCACATGAACATGAATAACCCATGTTGCTGCTCAGTGTAAAAGGGTCGAGTTGGAATAGTCCGGGTCGAGTGACCTGGTATTCAAATTCGGGAAGTTTGCGGGGTTGAACATGTGTTCAACCCAGCAAACTATGTAGTGTAAACGGTAGCCGGGTCGATGCAACCCGACTTCCTGTTTACAGTCTATATGCGGGCGGCGCTTGGAGATCATGTGATCTTCAAGTGCCATCCCCATCGTGTCACCAGCAATGCCACCAACCCAGCATTATGCCAGGCTGGTGACTCCAGTGGGAAAGGGGGCTGATGTGGGTCACAGCCGGGTAGCACCCATGTCAGGCTCCCGGGAGCAACCCGCTATTTATGGTTTAAAAGTGGTATTACAGGGTGCAGGGGCACTGTCCTCATGTATGCTGGAAAATATAGGGGTGCTGCTGGCCCTGTATGTTATAAAAATTCAGGGGTGCAGTTGTTAAAAAGTAAAAGCACACTGCTCCTGTATGCTGTAAAATATTGGGGTGCTGCTGGCCCTGCATGTTGTAAAAATTCAGGGGTGCACTTAAAAATTCAAAACACACTGCTGTATGCTGTAAAAAATAGGGATGCTGCTGGCCCTGTATGTTGTAAAAAGTCAGAGGTACAGTTGTTAATAATTAAAAGCACACTGCTCTTGTATGCTGTAAAATATGTGGGTGTTGTAAAGGTACACTGGCCCTGTCTTGTATTCTGTAAAATTACAGTGGTGCTGCGAAAATAAAGTTACACTGACCCGATCTTGTATGCTGTAAAAATACAGAGGTGTTTTGAAAATAAAGGTACACTGGCCCTGTCTTGCATGCAGTAAAAATATATGGGTGCTGTGAAAATAAATGTACACTGGCCCTGTGTTGTATGCTATGAAAATACAGGTGTGCTGTGAAAATAAAGGTACACTGGCCCTGTCTTGTATGCTGTAAAATTACAGGGGTGTTGTTAAAATATAGGGGAGCTGGCCCTGTCCTGTATGCTGTAAAAATACATGGGTGCTGTGAAAATACAGGGGTGCTGGTTCTGTTCTGTTTGCTGTAAAAAATACAGGGGTTTTGTAAAGGTACACTGGCCCATCTTGTATGCTGTAAATATACAGGGGTGCTGTGAAAAAAGGTACACTGGTCCTGTCCTTTATGCTGTAAATATACAGGGGTGCTGTGAAAATAAAGGTACACTAGCCCCGTATTGTATACTTTAAAAACACAGGGATGCTGTTGTCAAAATAAAAGGTACTAGTACAAAGAAAGACAGAATATGAGTGCGCTGTCAGTGGCAGCCAGTATAGGGGGGTCAACCCCTAAAGAAAGTGCAACTGTAGTAAAGAAATATATACCAGCGCTGGCTGTAAGACCAAATAAGGGACGATAATAACTTAAAATAAAAAAATCACGTATTTTTAATACACATAAAAGATAATAATTAAAATATCTCGAGAATGATCACAATTGCTTAATCTGTTCCTAGATCAAGAACACAAGATGCTGATAAGACCACCTAGATCCCACTTGTGCTCCTGAGGAAGCTGGCAGCCATTAGACCAGCAAAACGCGTTGAGCTAAGGACATTGACCACCAGCTTTGGATCCACCTGGTATCCCCGGTAATATTTGGACTCTTCACCTCTATTGGACACTACAAGCCCCATTGGAACATGGACTTATTCCCCTGCTGCTAATTGAATCTTCACTTGCTAAACTGAGATCCTGGGGACAACATCCATAAAGACTGGGTAACTACTAATTTTCCAATTCTAGCAAAATTTACTGAGGAGTGAGCCCTAACCGGAGACTATATACCTAATCTATACCACAAGTGGGATCTAGGTGGTCTTAATCAGCATCTTGTGTACTTGATCTAGGAACAGATTAAGCAATTGTGATCATTCTCAAGATATTTTAATTATTATCTTTAATGTGTATTAAAAATATGTGATTTTTATTTTTATTTTAATTTATTATCGTCCCTTATTTGGTATTACAGCCAGCACCGGTATATATTTCTTTAATAAAATAAAAGGTACACTGGCCCTGTCTTGAATGCTGTAAAATTACAGGGGAGTTGGTAAAATACAGGGGTGCTAGCCCTTCTTTGTATGCTGTAAGATTACAATGGTACTGTAAAAATAAATGTACACTGGGCCTGTCTTGTATGCTGTAAAAATAAAGTGGTGCTGTGAAAATAAAAGGTATACTGGCCCTGTCTTAAATGCTGTAAAATTAAAGGGGTGCTGTGAAAATAAAGGTACACTGGCCCTGTCTTGTATGCTGTAAAAATACAATGGTGCAGTGAAAATAAAGGTACACTGGCCATGTCCTGTATGTTTTAAAAAAACAGGGGTGCTGAGAAAATAAATGTACATTAGCCCTGTCCTGTATGCTGTAAAAATACAGGGGTGTTGTTGAAATATAGGGGTGCTGGCTCTTTCCTGTGTGCTGTAAAAATACAGGGGTGTTGAAAAAGGTACACTGACCCTGACTTGTATGTTTTAAAATTACAGAGGCTGTGTTAATAAAGGAACACTGTCCCTATCTTGTATGCTGTGGAAATATGGGAGTGCTGTGAAAATAAAGGTACATTGGCCCTGTATTGTATGCTGTAAAATTACAGAAGTACTGTGAAAAAAGTTACACTGAACCTGTCTTGTATGTTGTAAAAATACAGGGATTCTGTGAAAATAAAGGTACACTGGTCCTGTCTCATATGTTGTAAAATTACTGTTTTGCTGTGAAAATTAATGTACACTGGCCCTGTCTCATATGCTGTAAAAATACAGGGGTGCTGTGAAAATAAAGGTACACTGGCCCTGTCTTGTAAGATGTAAAATTGCAGCAGTGATGTTAAAATACAGGGATGATGGCCCTGTCCTGTATGCTGTAAAAATACAGGGGTGCTGGTTTACAGGGGCGTTGTAAAGTGTACACTGATCCTCTCTTGTATGCTGTAAAATTACAGGTGTGCTGCAAAAATAATGGTACACTGACCCTGTCCTGTATGCTGTAAAAATACAGGGGTGCTGTTAAAATAAATGTACAATGGTCCTGTCTTATATGCTGTAAAAATACAGGGGTGCTATAAAAATAAAGGTACACTGGCTCTGTCCTGTATGCTATAAAAGTAAAGGGGTGTTGTGAATAAAAGGTACACTGGCACTGTCTTGTATGCTGAAAAAAATACAGGGGTGTTGTTTTAAAATAAAGGTACACTGGCCCTATCTTATATGCTGTAAAGTTACATAGGCATTGTTAAAATAAAGGAGTGTTGGCCCTGTCTTCTATGCTGTAAAAATACAGGGGTGTTGTGAAAATACAGGGGTGCTGGTTATTTCCTGTATGCTGTAAAAAAAGGTGTGCAGTAAAGGTACACTGTCCCACAGGGTTGTAGTGAAAATAAAGGTATACTGGCCATCTCTTGTATTTTGTAAAAATTAAGGGGTGCTGTGAAAATAAAGGTACACTGGCCCTGTCCTGTATGCTGAAAAATACAGAGGTGCTGTGAAAATAAAGGTACACTGGCCCTGTCTTTTATGCTGTTTAAATAAAGGGATGCTGTTGTTAAAATAAAAGTACACTGGCCCTGTCTTGTATGCTGTAAAATTAGAGGGGTGTAGTTAAAATATAGGGGTTCTGGCCCAGTCCTGTATGCTGTAAAAATACAGGGGTGCTTTGAAAACACAGGGGTGCTGTTCTGTCCTGTATGCTGTAAAAATACAGGGATGTTGAAAAGGAAAACTGGCACTGTTTTATATGCTGCAAAATTACAGAATAGCTGAAAAAATAAAGGTAATCTGACCCTGTCTTGTTTGCTGTAAAATGACAAGGGAGCTGTGAAAACAAAGGTACACTGGCTCTGTACTGTATGCTGTAAAAATACAGAGGTGCTGTGAAAAAACGTACACTAGCCCTGTCTTGTATGCTGTAAAATTACAGGGGTGCTGCAAAAATAAATATACACTAACCCTGAATTGTATGCTGTATAAATACAGGGGTGCTGTGAGAATAAGGGTACACTGGCCCTGTCTTGTAGTCTATAAAATTACAGGGATGCTGTGACATTAAATATACACTGACCCTTTCTTATATGCTGTAAAAATACAGGGGTGCTTAGAAAGTAAAGGAACACTGGCCCTGTTGTGTATGCTGCAAAAATACAGGGGATCTGTGAAAATAAAAGTACACTGGCCTTGTCTTGTATGCTGTAAAATTACAGAGGTGCTGTGAAAATAAATGTACACTGGCCCTGTCTTGTATGCTGTAAAAAATAAAGTGGTGCTGTGAAAATAAATGTACACTGGCCCTGTCTTGAATTATGTAGAAACACAGGGGTGCTATTGTTAAAATAAAGGTACACTGACCCTGTCATGTATCCTGTAAAATTACAGAGGCTTTGTTAAAATACAGGTGTGCTGGCCCTGTCCTGTATGCTGTAAAATTCCAGGGTATTGTTAAAATACAGGGGTGCTAGCCCTGTCTTGTATGCTGTAAAATTACAGGGATGCTGTGAAAATACAGGGGTGCTGCTTCTGTCCTGTATTCTGTACAAAAAATATAGGGTGTTGTAAAGGTACACGGGCCCTGTATTGTATGCTCTAAAATTACAAGGATGCTATGAAAATAAAGGTACGCTGGCCCTGTCTTGTATGCTGTAAACATTCAGGGGTACAGTGAAACTAAATGTACACTGGCACTGCCTTGTATGCTGTAAAAATACAGGGGTGCTGTGAAAATAAATGTACACTAACCCTGTCTTTTATGCTGTAAAAATACAGGTGTGCTCTTGTTAAAATAAAGGTACACTGTCCCTGTCTTATATACTGTAAAATTATAGGGTGTTTTTAAAATATAGGGGTGCTGGCCCTGTCCTGTATGCTGTAAAATTAAAGGAGTGCTATGAAAATAAAGGTACACTTGCCCTGTCTTGTATACTTTAAAATTACAGGGTTGCTGCAAAAAATAAAGGTACACTGGCCCTGTCATATATGCTGTCAAAATACAGGGGTGCTGTAAAAATAAAAGTACACTGTCCCTGTATTGTATGCTGTAAAATTACAAGGATGCTGTGAAAATAAAGGTACACTGGCCCTGTCTTGTATATTGTAAAAATACAGGAGTGCTGTGAAAATAAAGGTACACTGGCCCTGTCTTATATACTGTAAAAATATAGGTTTGCTCTTGTTAAAATAAATGTACACTGGCCCTGTCTTGTATTTTTTTTTTTATTATAGGGATGTTGTTAAAATAGAGGGGTGCTGGCCCTGTCCTGTATGCTGTAAAATTACAGAAGTACAGTGAAAATTAAGGTACACTGGCCCTGTCTTTTATGCTGTTTAAATAAAGGGATGCTGTTGTTAAAATAAAAGTACACTGGCTCTGTCTTGTATGCTGTAAAATTAGAGGGGTGTTGTTAAAATATAGGGGTTCTGGCCCAGTCCTGTATGCTGTAAAAATACAGGGGTGCTTTGAAAACACAGGGGTGCTGTTCTGTCCTGTATGCTGTAAAAATACAGGGATGTTGAAAAGGAAAACTGGCAGTTTTATATGCTGCAAAATTACAGAATAGCTGAAAAAATAAAGGTAATCTGACCCTGTCTTGTTTGCTGTAAAATGACAAGGGAGCTGTGAAAACAAAGGTACACTGGCTCTGTACTGTATGCTGTAAAAATACAGAGGCGCTGTGAAAAAACGTACACTAGCCCTGTCTTGTATGCTGTAAAATTACAGGGGTGCTGCAAAAATAAATATACACTAACCCTGAATTGTATGCTGTATAAATACAGGGGTGCTGTGAGAATAAGGGTACACTGGCCCTGTCTTGTAGTCTATAAAATTACAGGGATGCTGTGACATTAAATATACACTGACCCTTTCTTATATGCTGTAAAAATACAGGGGTGCTTAGAAAGTAAAGGTACACTGGCCCTGTTGTGTATGCTGCAAAAATACAGGGGATCTGTGAAAATAAAAGTACACTGGCCTTGTCTTGTATGCTGTAAAATTACAGAGGTGCTGTGAAAATAAATGTACACTGGCCCTGTCTTGTATGCTGTAAAAAATAAAGTGGTGCTGTGAAAATAAATGTACACTGGCCCTGTCTTGAATTATGTAGAAATACAGGGGTGCTATTGTTAAAATAAAGGTACACTGACCCTGTCATGTATCCTGTAAAATTACAGAGGCTTTGTTAAAATACAGGTGTGCTGGCCCTGTCCTGTATGCTGTAAAATTACAGGGTATTGTTAAAATACAGGGGTGCTAGCCCTGTCTTGTATGCTGTAAAATTACAGGGATGCTGTGAAAATGCAGGGGTGCTGCTTCTGTCCTGTATTCTGTACAAAAAATATAGGGTGTTGTAAAGGTACACAGGCCCTGTATTGTATGCTCTAAAATTACAAGGATGCTATGAAAATAAAGGTACACTGGCCCTGTCTTGCATACAGAAAAAATACAGGGGTGCTGTGAAAATAAAGGTACACTGGCCTGTCTTGTATGCTGTAAAAATTCAGGGGTATAGTGAAACTAAACGTACACTGGCACTGCCTTGTATGCTGTAAAAATACAGGGGTGCTGTGAAAATAAATGTACACTAACCCTGTCTTTTATGCTGTAAAAATACAGGTGTTGTCTTGTTAAAATAAAGGTACACTGGCCCTGTCTTATATACTGTAAAATTATAGGGTGTTTTTAAAATATAGGGGTGCTGGCCCTGTCCTGTATGCTGTAAAATTAAAGGAGTGCTATGAAAATAAAGGTACACTTGCCCTGTCTTGTATACTTTAAAATTACAGGGTTGCTGCAAAAATAAAGGTACACTGGCCCTGTCATATATGCTGTCAAAATACAGGGGTGCTGTAAAAATAAAAGTACACTGTCCCTGTATTGTATGCTGTAAAATTACAAGGATGCTGTGAAAATAAAGGTACACTGGCCCTGTCTTGTATATTGTAAAAATACAGGAGTGCTGTGAAAATAAAGGTACACTGGCCCTGTCTTATATACTGTCAAAATATAGGTTTGCTCTTGTTAAAATAAAGGTACACTGGCCCTGTCTTGTATTTTTTTTTTTATTATAGGGGTGTTGTTAAAATAGAGGGGTGCTGGCCCTGTCCTGTATGCTGTAAAATTACAGAAGTACTGTGAAAATTAAGGTACACTGGCCCTGTCTTATAGGCTGTAAAAATAAAGGGGTGCTGTGAAAA